>NC_089840.1:96602991-96969657 GCF_035609145.1 Eleutherodactylus coqui
TCCCAATTGTCTTGCCAGTTCACCATTACTCAACAATACAGGGAGGGTGGCTTTGTGCAAGTAAGGAGGGCATTTTCCCCATCATGTTTCTACAGAAGTGGAAGAGGAGGGGTATAATATAGGCCCAGAGGCAGGGAAGGGGGCTATACAATGTCCCTTACATCCATCACTAACGCAAGTTATTCTACGTGGATAGACCTTTGCATAGCCCACATCAAAAAATCAGATCATTACTGGATGGCCACCATCCTTAATCCTTTCTACGAGACCAAAATGACAAATCTCATTCCAGCAGTGGAGAAGGTCCACAAAATGCAGCAGTACTAGCACAGACTGTTAAACAGCATAAGCAGAGCCTTTCCATATGGATGCATCTGCAATGGATCACAGCTCTGTGGTTCATGGTGAACTAGCAGGAAGCTGCCACAGCAGCACCACCACCGGTGGCAGTTAAAGTCTAACAGGTGTGACATAGTTTTTTCAGCTCATCACAGCCTGCGGCAAAATCACAGGGTAGAGCTCACAGGCAACACTAATCCTTGATTGTCCTAGAGTACAGCTCCCATGTGGATATACTCAGACATGGACCCTTTGACTTCTGGGTGTCCAAGGTTGACGAGTGTCTGAAGCTTGCACAACATGCCTTACAGGTGCTTGCCTGCCCCGCTGCTCGTGTGCTATCAGAAAGGGTGTTCAGCACAGTTGGGATCTGATAACTGACAAACTCATTCGCCTGTCTACAGACCACGTGGATCACCTGACGTTTGTAAAAATGAACCAGGCGTGGACTTCACCTGACTTGTGCACCACCATGGCAGATTCCACTGATTAGTTAGCGTGCTGGCAATATCTACTCACATATGACTGATCAGAGATTTATACCAAAGGCCACATCAAGGTGATGCTGCTGTTCTTTCTACTGCTTTCACCATATTTCCTCCTACTACTTCACTCCCAAATGAACGGTATATCAATATGGAGCTACAACTCTCAGGTTTCTATGAGGAGCACAATCTGCCCTCAAGGTGTTGCTGCTAGTGGTGGAATTGCTGCTGCTTTCCTCCTATTTACGCCATGTTTCCTCTTCCTTCTCCCAAAATGAAAATTTTCTAAAGCACAAGAAACAGCTCTAGCTCTACAGCTTTTTCTTGAAGAAGGCCGTGCTTGGCTCTTCTGTTCACATGGTAGAATTTATCCTTTGAAACATTTATGACATTGCTTTTAAAACAAATACCACACCTGCTGTCTCCATTGGCGTAGTTTTTGGTAAGCCTACTCCTTTTGGTATCTGGGTTTAGAGATGGTTATTGCAGTTTTTCCCCAAAATGCGCAAGTTTTTTATTGACATGAATGCTTCATTGTTGAATACATATAGGATACTTTTAAAGGGAACATCTCATGTATTTAATTTCAGCTTCATTAATTAGATTAAAAAGGGGTTATCCTGCAAATCTGTTTCGGTTAAGTCAGAATACATAAACATGTATCAATTTACACTGGAACCTATGCAGTTATTGCCTTTACATAGTAATTAAAGTATGGATGACTGTGATTTTTGGCCAGCCACATCACGACCACAGCACGGCTGAAAATCGCATGAACGAGAGGCAGGTGTGACCAAGTCATGGCTACATCTCCCGTTTATGTGCCGTTGAGACGGCCTGGGTGTGGCGAGTATACGCTGCACTCAGAATACCGTCGGGTGGGGGGAGAGAGTTGAGCTCTGCTAAACTGTCTCCCCCTCTTTGCCCCCTTGCCAGCTGTCGGGAGCTAGTATGTTAATCTCCATCCCCGTCCCTTTGCTGGCAGCGACAAAGAGGAGGAGAGGGAGTTTAGCAGAGCCTCTCCTAAACTTCCTCCCATCTCCCTTTTTCGTCAGCTCCTATAGGAGTCCAGAACTATCTTTTCCGTCCGGTATAAAAACGGCTTGCTGGAATAGGCACCCTATGCTCTATCGTTTTTACACACTGGAAAATTGCCCATCTGAACCGATCCATTGGAATCCAATGCAACAGATGTTCGCGTATATTGGTCGGCCGTGAAAACGGGGCCAATATACGCTGGTATGAATAAGCCATGAGAGAAAGGGACAGTTTAGTAGAAATGAAATTTTGTGGTACAATGCTGCTGCCCATCCAAAAGAAGTGCTGAAGCTGTGATACTTATGGTCTAGTAAGATGGAAAATTCAAGAAAAGGACCTTGTACACACAAGAGCAAGCTGAAATAAAAATGCATACCAGGTATTTAGCTGTATATGTGGTGTATTATATCACAATATAGTGTATTTATTCTTTAATGTTTTCTTGGTGTCAGCTATATTGGACTCACCCACTTCCTGTATGTCTGTTACTATGGCACAGGGTTCATAAACAAGTACTGACGCCTAGAATATTATTCTATAGATCTGCATATAAACAGCAAGGAAAGAATTAATGTGCACATCCCCATGACGCCTGTTTCCTAGTAGATAATGGTTGGGGCAGCTCAATGCAATAGACCACAATGAGTTTAATGTTTGATCTATGAATTGAAAAATTACTCAGTACATCCAGCTCTGTGGTTTGCTACATTCTCCTTATTTGCAGATTCCCACATCTGCAGCAGTCATGCAACCTCAAAACTGACTCCAGAGTCCCGAGTAATTTAATAAATCATTGAGCCTATTATCTAACTCTTTCCAGTTAGTTTCTATTATCTAACTCCTTCCATCACTAGGTCCATTCATTACTAAATGCTTAGTCTTATTTAAGTATAAAACTGAATTATTTATAAAGAACCGCAGATGGACAGGAAGGTTGTAGAAATTGGTCTTTTTTTTTTACAGCTGCAGAGTGGATCACATTTCCCTATAGCTAAAGGCATTTTAATTCATATTAGCTGCTATAGTTTTTTCTTAGTGTGGGAGAGAATATATTGAATTTTACTAAATTAATTTAATTTCTTACTCAGCTTAAAAATTGTATATGTTGCTTGGGCCGGAGCCTGACCGCGGAGGGAGATGGAAGCTTGAGCCTGCAGCTCCGTCTCACCAACATGTGCAAGCTAGCTTCCCTGCAGAGCAACTACATGCCACACCATGGTGCAGATTAAGGACAAGGCTGGATGAACTGGGAACTTTCAGAGTCCTAAAAACGTGCGGATTTACAGAAATTCCTCAGAGAACATGCTGCATCATCTCTTGCAGGACCCTCCAAGATGGTACAGGACAATACAGACAAAGCAGGAGTAGAGGATATGACGGAGGAATCCAACCAGGGAAACATAGCAGAGGAGGGACGTGACTCCGCAACAATGGTTATATCCAAAGGCTTCCTCCGCAAGACCTTTACAAAAGCTCTGAAGCCATGTTATGTCTGAGCTGGCAGAGATAAAAAAAAAAGGAGGTCCAACAAATCGGACACTGCGTGGAAGAACTGGAGAATAATTGCACAGCATTAACTGAGCATGCTGAAGGTCACTCCACCCAAGTGACTTGCCACACAGACAATATAAACTAGGCTCTCACACTGTTAAAAGACCAAGAGAATCGTAGCAGGCAGAGAAATGTCCATCTGGATACCTGAGCAAATGAATCACTTCTCAAGTTGGTCCTGGAGATCTTCACGATGCGTTTTGGTGTGAATACAGCTTGCAATATTGTTATTGAGTGTATTTATCATACGCTCCGACCTAGACCCAAGCAAGGTGATCTGTCTAGGGATTTTCCTCTCAGATCAAGAGTCCAAGCGGATCCTTAATTCCTCACAGGGTTTCTTCCTGTATGAGATTACAGGAAAATCATTTTAAGCTCTTAACAGAGTACTTGTTAACACATAGTTTTGCCCACTCCTATACATGTTGGCGATGCACCTCTTCTATTGGTACTCTACCTCACATATGGTGGTATTGTCCAGTAATTTGCCACTCCTAATTTTAAGTTCACTTTGGATATAATTGCCTTTGCCACCCTAATAATGCATATTGCCCCTCTAAACACAACCTCTGCACTTTGTAATTGCTGCTGCAAAATCATTGATACGTCTTTACTCGCTGAACACAACTTCACCAACTTACTCTGAATGGGTGAGGAAGGTCCATCAGATCCAGTATATGGAGGAGCTGGGAAGCTGGTCAAAAAGAAAACATAGCCAATTCGTTAAGATATGGTTACCCTGGTCTGCGCTTGGACTCTCTTAGGTTATCTACACATGGACGAAACCGATATCGCGCTCGCCAACATGCTTTTTTTACATCGAAGCAAGGCGTTTTCTAGCAAAAATGCTACTTATTACTTCTGTGAATTAGCAATTCTCTAGTGCAGCTTTCAGGTGCGTTAGAGGATTGGTAAGCGTTCCCTCACATGCACATCGCATGGCGTGAAATGTGTTTTACTGTCTGAGGGGGCCTCGTGTGGTGCAGTAAGCAGTTCTAAGCTCTCACTCATGACCTGAAGGTTGCGAGTTCAATCGCCACATGGTTCAGGTAGCTGTCTCAAGGTTGACTCAGTCTTCCATCCTTCTGAGGTTAGTAAAATGAGTACCCAGCTTGCTGGGGAGGCTGTAATTACCTGAAAGCACTGCAGAATAAGTTGGCGCTATACAAATAACAAGTCCCTTTCCCCCCTTACTGTCCCATTGAAAACAACAGCAAAAAGATAGGACATGACAACATCTTTACCCGCACCATATCGCTCATGAAAATGACTCCATTCAAAAGAATAGGGTTCATATTCGCACAAGATTTGTAAGTCTCGCAATGCAGAAATCTCGCACAAGATTCTCGGCCACGTGAAACTAGCCTTAAGACATCTTTTTCCCTGTCTTCTCTTCACTAAGTGATGTCTCCCATTTGGACACCAAAACATGCTTATAATGTATACTGTAACAACTGTTTGTTTTTCCTACCTCTCCCCCTCCCCCCAGTACATGCTGTTTGCTATTGCATTTTTGCATTACCTTGAACATTGTTTGTAAACTTTCATACATGTTAATCCAATAAAAAGACTTTTCAAAAAACAAATATGTATATTTTACTTAATGCCAAAGTGTGAGTGTATGGTGTTTTCAATTATTTGTTTGCCAATTACTCTAGTATGCATTACACATCAATTAGATTTGATAAATGAATGCACAGAATGATGCCAAATGCTTCTATTTAAGTCACAATACAATTTTGTTTTGCTATCTTAAATACTGTACTAGTGCCAAGTTTATAAGGAGCCAATTAACCTATCATTATGTCTTCGGTGTGTGGTAGGAAACTGGGTCATACAGACAAAACCATGAAAGCATGAAGAGAAGCCACAATCTCTTTGTGACAGAGCTTTGAAGTCTTTCAGTTCAGGATGCAAGGATTAATGCTACAATTTCTTTCATTCCCCCATTACAAAAGCCATACCTTTTCAATGTTCCATGTTTGTATGTATGATAAATTGCATATTTTTTTATATATTGTTAACTATTTTCACTACATAAAATAATTTTCAATGCATAAAACAGTTTTTGTTTATCTTTGACATTCTGCTATATTACTTTATTTACCTTTTTTAATTAGTCTCACTAGAGGACTGCGATCAGTTGATTGCTTAATGCTTATGTCATCATTTGGAAAACTAAGCATTCCAAGCATTGTTGCTTGTCAGTGTTCCATCTAAGGATGTCATGAGAATATAATCTTGTTAGTCTGACCCAGTGAATTGTATGTAAAATATATCTTTATTTAATCGTGTCATTGTCTACTGTAATTCCTAAGAGGCCAACCATATTGTTGTTAAATATAAGCTCCAACTAAAACACATAACTTTTTTTATTACTTTGAGAGTGTCCTTGGTTCATATCATGAAGACATGATTAGTGATGAGCGATTATTGGATAAATCAGGTTGAGAGTGACCAATCAAATTTTCTACAAGCAATCAGGAATTTGAACAACCCCATCCCAATTCCCATTAAAGTTAACAGGAGTTAAAACCTCAATAACTAATTTGGTCTCCGGAAGGTCCCTAATTCATGGTGGTCATTGTAGTGCCTCTTCAATGAATGTGGCATGGTGGGTAGCACTGTAGCTTTGCTGTAGCATTCCTAGCTTCAAACTCCAAGTGCAACATATGGATGATGTATTTATGTTCACTTTGTGCTTATTCTTTTCCTCCTCTAGAGAAGAAGGAACAGGTGTGGCGGCTCAGTTGTTAGCACTGCTGCATTGCAGTGTTAACCCTTTCCAGTCCAATTTGTATCCTGGTTTTCCTAGGGGGCTTACTCTTTTTCTGCCATTATATAACGGCGCTATGTGCTGGCTAAAGCCAGCACTGCATGAGGTGACACGTTGGAGAGGCTCCGACAGCAGAGAGGCTGGCAATATACAGTAAGAGGACCCCTGACGGAAGTCTACCAACATCGGAGCTGTACAGCCTTAAATCATAATGTCTTCACAGGTCAGACAGTGGATTGGAAAGGGTTAAAGTTCTAGGCTCAAATCTATCCAAGGGCAACATTTGTATGGAGTGCTTATGTTCTTTTTGTGTTCATTCTTCGGTTTCTTTTTCTCCTCCTTTGCAAAAAAGGGAGCAAATGTGGTGGCTCAGTTGTTAACACTGCTGCATTGCAGTACTGCTGTTCTAGATTCAAATCTTACAAGAGCAACATCTGTATAAAGTTTTAAGAAGTCTGTGCAGATATTGTCCTTGATAAGATCTGAACCTAGGACCCCAGCACTGCAAGTCAACTGTGCTAACCACTGAGTTCCATTCATTGAACACATACACACCGATTGTTCAGTCCAATTTTCTCTCCTGACTGGTCACATTGAGCAACACTAGACAAGGTCGCACTGATGATTGACTGTTATAGACAGATTACAGACAGACAGTAATAGCTAGTCCACCTGCTGAAAAACTGAAATTTTATAGACATTTTATAGCTCACATGCATAAGGTTGTCAAAGCATTCCTATTGTATTACATTGCAATAACTGGGAGAAGATGTGAACTTACTCACTTTGGCAATACCTCAACAATAAAATAGTTTCCTCCTTGCCATTAAAAACTTTGTGCTGCGTTTCCAAATCGTAGATGCTATACTTGGAAATCATTTAATTCTATTGGAGCCAATTAATATGACCTCTATGGGAATACTGCCTTGTTTTAAGAAGGAAACATAATATGTATAGAGCCTAGTGCAACTGAACAACATGTAAGAGTATTTTCAGTACCAAGTTAGACCATAAAAGTTCACTGAATGGAGAGCTACTTGATTACATTACAAGTTACATTCACTTGCCAAGTACACTGAAATATTTAGAACCACTTTACAATAATACATAAACACCCATAAAATTGATCCATGTGTAGATAACCAGATTAGAGGTTAATAAGGAAAAGGTCTTTGATGTGATTCTCACATTAATCACACGCCTAACCAAGTCCTATTACACATATTAATTAATTCTAATGTTTTGCATAAAACACTGATGAAATCTGAATTAACAATCGTGTAGGTTAAAGCGGCCTCGGAAATGTGTTCTTGTTTGGTGTTCAACTCTGCTCATAAGGATAGCTAATAAGGGGATGCTCTGTCAAAGCTTCCCTGTGTCCAAACACATGAGGGTACATTTATTAAACAGTTCAGGCCAGGTTTGTAGTGTAGGAGACTCACACATTTTTGCATACGCCAATCTGTGCGCCAAAATATGCACTCCAGTGAATATTTTTTTCATTTAGTGTATAACTAATCCTTAGTATATCTAAGTGAGCTAGTGTTACCTTGGTTAGTTATTCCTTTCTATAGGAAACCCCTGACTTCTTTCTCCTCAGGTGGTCATAGGATGTCAATTCTGATCTGCTTAGATTTACTTGAGCCTATTTGTTCTCAAACTAGTTAGTTTCTCAGCATAATATCTGTGTGATAGACTCAATCACAGAAACTGCTTAGAGGGGTGTGCAGACATTCCTATCACAGTTAGTGATGATGATTATGCAGCTTCTGCCACACAGTCAGAATAGAGGAGATCACAGCTCATCCTCCTGACTGTATACTTATGGTTTGCAGCATATTTAGAAGAATATAGAAGGTAATGATAATTAAACTATCCCCCCAGCAGGCAGAGTTGGTCCATCCTAAAGCTAATGTTGTGCTGATGCATCATGGAATTGATCCATAGAATAGTGAAAGCAACAACAAGATGGTGCCTGACAAACATCAGACAGCAGGCTGCACTGCACGAAAGTGACTGCAATATACAGAGACCTCTGGACTGTGGCAGGGAGGGCAAGGATGGAAAAATGTGCTTTCACCCCGAAT
Organism: Eleutherodactylus coqui; assembly: GCF_035609145.1. Lineage (NCBI taxonomy): Eukaryota > Metazoa > Chordata > Amphibia > Anura > Eleutherodactylidae > Eleutherodactylus > Eleutherodactylus coqui. The sequence goes on from NC_089840.1 coordinate 96,611,268, forward strand.
GACCCTTTCAGAGGCCTGCTTTTCAATGCACTTAATTTTAATGATAGACATGTAAAATGGTGATCCAAGAAATTCTTCTCAATGGTGCTTAGCTGTTTGAGTGCCGGTTTCTTTTTAGATCCCGGTGGTCTTCTAGCCATTCATCTCCCTGAGACATTGTGTGGCACTAGGGAAATCACGTTGTTTCCAATATATCATCAAACCTGATAGGACTTATGCAATCTTAGTCATAGATCTCACAGCTGTACATACATTTTACATAAAACTATTATTATATATACAGTACAGTTATATTGAAGTGAAGGAATATATTCAATATATTCAACGGGATGCATGTTTACAAGTTGTTGAAGCTTCCAATATTCAGTCATTGCAACCTTGTATGAACTGTTTTGCTTGTGCCTCAGGCAGCAGATTAATTAGCAGATTCTGAGAACATTATGACTTTAGTTGTACTTATATATTTGACACTTTTGCATTTTACTGAAAAAATAAAACTTGACAAGGGGAAATACCACATCTGAAAAGCAAGCTAAGCATGTGAGTAGGGAGCTCCGTATAGCAGCACAGAGGTGTATCGAATTATTTTTTTAATTACAATATTTTTTGTAATTGGATAATATATAGCAGTGGTGACGCTCTAACTACCTTGTAGGAACCAGAAAATGGCTGGTTGTCATTTAGAAGCTTCAGTCATGGTTGTGCATGCCACAGGACATACTTCAGCCTTTATTGTACCATGACCACCAAAACTCAAGGCAATCCGGTATTCTCAACTGAGACAGTGATACAAATGTTGCATTGAGTTGCTCCAAATAGTAGTGCCCACATAGTGGTTCCACCTTGCAAATATAAGCGGCTGTAGTGCACTGGAAAGTGTACGCTAAAGGGTAATGTCAGCACAGTAATCGCTACTCTATTGTCTGAAAGAGACTTACATACATTTACAGGAATATAAAAGTAGATATAAATGCAATGTTTAGTAAAAGAAAAAAATAAATAGAAAATGAGATCAAATCTGCGTAAAATTGTACGATTTTTAAGATGATTTGATAAATTTTCAGTGATTTGTTTATAATGGCTGTGTAGGAGCTTGCAAGACCAATAGGACTTGATGGGTTGTGAGTTTGTGTATTTTGGTGAAAATATCAACTAAGGCCTCATGTCCACGGGCGGATCGGACCACGCATGCGGGATTCCCGTAGCGTAGCTCGACACGGAGACAGGCCTGCTTACCTGTCTGGCATCTCCTGTTCTGCCAATGTCTCGGGCAGCACATTCGTAGTACAGGGGACGCCACGCCGTCTCTATGGTGATGATATGGCCTCCTCTGCTGCAAATGTGATGACCGGGGCATGCGCAGTTGAGAGGATGCCGCGCTGTCACCATAGTGCTCACGCAGCTTCTACGGTTATTGCGCAAGGATGATTGCAAAATGGCCGTGCGTAGCCCACGGCAAATTCCAGCATTCTGCGATTTCTTTCCTGCAGCTGGTGAATCGCAATCAATTTCCGCTCGTGGCCAGGAAATTGTGTTTTTTCCATAGCATGCTATGGGCTGGATTTGCGGAGGCAGAATCACGCTCTGGATTTCGCAATGCAAATCCGCCCGTGGACGGGAGGCCTAATACTGCATGTTTGTTATTTGTGCAGGATTCAGCTTGATCTTGTTACATGAACTGTCACTACAGAATCTCTATGTGAGCCTCTCTGCTTCCGTCTTCCTCTTGCAGCTCCCTATTCTTTCCCCCTCTCCTCTTTATAGATGTCTATGGGCAGCATGAGACAGCAGCAAGCACAGACCCCTAAATGCTGTTATCCTTCTTGGTGTCTCTGTTATTGGAGACAGACTTGACATGACAACAGGCAGGGGACTGAAAAGAAGGGCAGCCCCTAGTGGCCAGCATTAAGCGTGATTTTTCAGCGCAAAAACATAATTTAGTTTAATAAATTGATTTGCCCTGTGGCTAGTTATCACATTAGCTATCAAATAAGCACAAGCTTGTTGAAAAGTTATTAACCACTTAACTCGTAAAACGTTTTATGTTTTGAGGCACTTTTTAATAATCTGCTCATTTGTGCCTAAACGGTCAGCATCTAAAGTTTTGCGGACCTGACATTGCTGCAATGTATCTCTAGCCCTGAGAGATGTGTGATGGTCAGCATCTAGGGTTCGGCACACCTGACATTGCTGCAATGTCTCTCTAGCCCTGAGAGATGTTTGATGGTCAGCATCTAGGGTTCGGCGGACGTGACATTGTTGCAATGTATCTCTAGCCCTGAGAGGTGTATGATGGTCAGAATCTAGGGTTCGGCGGACCTGACATTGCTGCAATGTATCTATAGCCCTGAGAGATGTGTGATTGTCAGCATCTAGGGTTCGGCAGACCGGACATTGCTGCAATGTATCTATAGCCCTGAGAGATGTGTGATGGTCAGCATCTAGGGTTCGGCAGACCGGACATTGCTGCAATGTATCTATAGCCCTGAGAGATGTGTGATGGTCAGCATCTAGGGTTCGGCAGACCTGACATTGCTGCAATGTATCTCTAGCCCTGAGAGATGTTTGATGGTCAGCATCTAGGGTTCGGCGGACCTGACATTGTTGCAATGTATCTCTAGCCCTGAGAGTTGTATGATGGTCAGAATCTAGGGTTCGGCGGACCTGACATTGCTCCAATGTATTTCTAGCCCAGAGAGATGTGTGATGGTCAGCATCTAGGGTTTGGCGGACCTGACATTGCTCCAATGTACCTCTAGGTCTGAGAGACGCATGACGGTCAGCATCTAGGGTTTGGCGGACCTGACATTGCTCCAATGTATTTCTAGCCCTGAGAGATGTGTGATGGTCAGCATCTAGGGTTCGGCAGACCTGACATTGCTGCAATGTATCTCTAGCCCTGAGAGGTGTGTGATGTTCTGTATCTAAGGTTCGGCGGACCTGACATTGCTTCAATGTATCTCTAGCCCTGAGAGATGTGTGATTGTCAGCATCTAGGGTTCGGCAGACCGGACATTGCTGCAATGTATCTATAGCCCTGAGAGATGTGTGATGGTCAGCATCTAGGGTTCGGCAGACCGGACATTGCTGCAATGTATCTATAGCCCTGAGAGGTGTGTGATGTTCTGTATCTAAGGTTCGGTGGACATTGCTCCCATGTATCTGTAGCTCTAAAACACGTGACACTTATAATGTAAACTTCTTAAACTGCTGAGGTAAAATGAAAGCTATGCTGTGATTGGTTGTTTTCCTAATAATTCTGTCCACAAGGAAATCAATCATCATATGTATGGTCTACGTTGTTGTACACCTGCCGTGAAATGTCCATCTGAAAGGTTTCCCAGGGTGTATGCACCTTAACACCGCTCTGGAGTATGTGACATCGCAAAGCTGATTTGCAGCTCTGGATGTGACCGGAGCACACCACACATGACAGTGATCATATGCTTCAGTCACACTGAGAGCTGCAGATTATCTGTGGTGGTGATCTACAGCTGTGAATGTGGCTAGAGCATATAATGTGGTGGTGATCTGCGCATACGGCGTGGCGGTGATCTGCAGCCCCAGATGTGACCGGAGTACACAATCTGGTGGTGATCTGCAGCTCTGGCAGTGACCGGAGCACACAATGTGGTGCTGTTCTGCCAACAATGTTTAACAAAGGAAATCAATGTGTTATTTATTCTTTATCTTGCACATCCCATAAGGTATTACTACACAGGATACAGTAATCTTCACCACTGTAAAATATAGTACACATTTTTTAACTGTAAATTTTTACGTTTGTAGAAATTGTCTGCTTCAAACAAAGTCAAAAAACACATGCAACGATTTCCAAAGGGATGTAAAGTGGATCAATCCCAATATTGCCCGCACCCAGAGAGTACCTGCAAAAAAAAACAAAAAAGATTCATATAAATACATAAATAATTAAAAATGATCTCTTAGGCTGCCTGTCCACGGGCAATAGTCATAGCGTGATCTACGGCAATAAATAGCGCCAAGGATCACACTATGAAAAGCTTTCCATAGGCTAACTATGGAAAGCGGAGCCCAACATCCACGAGTGGAGAATAATAGCGATTGTCCGCTCGCGTGATTAAAATCACGGCATGCTGCAATTTTTCGTGGTGAGCCTATCTCTTAGATAGGCTCATCACGGAGACCTTTTAGTTCTCCCCCTTTCCTGCTCCCCTGCGGCTAGCGATATTCCTCCTCGGCGGTGGACATAGACGCTGATTGCTAGGTGAGTGTTGCGTTTTGTTTTTTATTACCTAGTCTAGCTATGCCTATACTCAAGGCACCTAATTTTCGAATTTTTTCGTGGTAAAACTAGGTGTCTCGGCTTATATTCGGGTCAGCTAATACCCGAGTATATATGGTAAATACTCACCATAGCCATCCAGCATGTCATGCGCCAGCATTTACTGAAGAAAAGGTTTTTCCTAAAAAAAAAAAAGGGGTTTGTTCTGCTGGTTACACTCCACATGTAATAAAATCTACTTATCGTAACATCATCATTTTTTTGGAGTTGTTGCACCTTGAGCCATACCTTTGCAATATAGAACCCCTATTAAAGTGACCCTCCAGTTTCAGGATAAAGTTCTCTCGTGGGAAAAGGGATATATTACCTGCAGTTGTTCTTCTGTCGCCCTCCGATCAGCTGGTTTCAGGCTCAGTTTTCAGCAATCTAAAATGACTGCAGAGAAAAAAAATCAGTCTATTTGGTATATATGTTATGTATGTTTCACATTTTTATTGCTATTGACAAAGGCCAGTTGATCGAAACGCTTTCAATGTTTGCAAGCAGATTGCTCTTTTAATGGATTAACAAATAAAGAAGAAATTGTTTTTCATGGCTGTCCTCCATCCTTTTTTTCTTTGAAATTAAACTAGAGCCGCTAGCCGACGACACTTTGAGGATTCAGCTCCCATTGCATCTTTCTAAAACTACCAAGACACCGTGAGAGGTGAGCCAATATTTTTCATTTTATTACCTAAAATCACTGCAGTAATTTTTAAGCTACTAATGCTTGCTGTGCACCGCTCTCTAATTGGCCAATGCTGATCACATGAGAAGCTCTGGCTCGAGAGCAAGTATCGTGCATTGGTATCAACACACTGTAGGGATTAGATAGTCTGAACATTGCATCAGTCACCTTAAGGTGCTTTCAGATGAAACCATATCATTCAAAAAAACATTCAAACGAGCAAAAGTGAACAATAATTGTTTAGTCTAAACACGATCCAACGACCAAATGAAATAATAGTTCACTTTTCGTTCGTTATTCATTTTATGCAGGCGTAAAAATCAGCGCTAGCTCGTTCCCTTATCATTCGGTTGAAACCGTGCTCATTCAGTCATTCTCATTCACTTCTACAAAGAATTTAAAAGAATGAACGATTCTGAATGATTTCTTGTTTGAACTAGTCAACGATGCATCTGACTAAACAGAGCGCACGAGAGAATGTGCTAAAGAGGATGCCATTCGATCGCTCAAACGAGAAATCGGCTGGTCTAAAAGTGCCCCTAGATGGCCGGAAATGGGACATGGAACTGGCAAATCTGGGGGAGGGCAGAGGAGAACAACTACAGGTAATATACCCCCTTTACACCTCCTGTCATGGGACAGAATTTTCTTTTCAAAATTGGAGGGTTGCTTTAACACAGCGCAGTAAAGAAACATTAAATGACACATTCAGCTCTGCTACATCAGTGTATATTACACTGTATATAGTACATACGTTTCTTTTTCTCAGCTGTTGCTACAAAGTACCTGAAAATATATATTTTTTTTTTTCAAATCGCGTTTTTATTGAAAATTTTTGTTATAACAGGGGGTGAAGACATACAACGTTTCACATTACACTTCTACACGGAAATGTGACAGATAATATCCTCTTTAACAGATCTGAAGACCTTTCCGTATATCTTAACTAACCCAAAAAGCAGTTAAGGGAGGAGACATACATGGGTGTTGGGGATAGGGGGGGGGGGGGGAAGGGAGGGAGGGGAATGGTAAGAAAGGACGGAGGGAGAGGAGGATATATAGAACGAGGGAGTGCTCGTGTGTGTCGGACGTAGGAAGTCGGAAACGCCCCCCTGACAGTAGGGCAGACGCCTCCCAGCCACAGCTCATGACTCTATTGATCAGTGCCCCAGAAGTAGGCCTGCAAATCTAGTGGTGGGAGCATCTCTGTCCCTCCCGCGCCCAGGATTCATCCACAATCCCGCCTCATGTTCCACCAGGGGACCCAGGACTCTAAGAATCCGTCATGTGTGCCCCTCGACCAGCTGACTAGTTCTTCTAAGTTACAGATCAAATCCACTTTGTCCTTCCATTGAGTCAGAGAGGGAGGTTCTTTTTGGAGTCACAAAAGCGGGATAAGTGCCTTAGCCGCGCTGAGCAGATGAGCAAGTAACTTTTGTTTTAGAGGGTGGAAGCCAGCAGAAGGCAACCGGAGAAACAGTACCTCAGGGGTGATTGTAAAATTAGGGAAGAGCTTACGACACGTCCCCTCAATCTCCCGCCAAATGGGAGCCACATCCGGGCATTCCCACCAAATATGCAGGTATGAGCCGGGTCCTGTCTCACACCTCCAGCACTTGTTATGAGTAGAGCGTTTATGGTCGAAGAGCCACTGAGGCGTCCTGTACCAGCGAACCAGAAGTTTATAGTGTGCCTCTTGTGAGATGATACAGGAGGATAAGCCATAGGCCGTTTTTAAGATTAGGCTAATATCGTTTGAGGAGAGGTTAATACGTAGTTCTTTTTCCCATGAGGTTATAAAGTCTGGTTTGGACATTTTGGCGGGGGCAATAAACTGTCTGCGAAGGGAAGCGATTTTCCTGGATGAGAGTTTGTCGTCGCCCAGTGTTTTTTCAAATTCTGAGAGAGGCCTCGTGGATATGTTAGATTTGTAATAATCACCTATGGCACCTCTTATATGAGCGATCTGAAGAAAGGATAGCGACTGTTCAGGAAGTAGTGAATGTAGGGCTCTTTCAGGACCTAAATGTGCTAGTGCCTGGAGGTCTCTAAACGACTTATCTGCGAATTTGGACCAGAGGCTCATCAAGCATAGGTCACTATCGATCTCTAAGAAGCAGGGTAGTAAACTAAGAGGAGTGATCGGGGAAGGACTTCGCCCAAGCGTCTCCCCACCTATGTCCCTGGCCTCACAAGGTCCTCTTAGAAGGGGATTAAAATTCTTGGCTCTGTATGTGCTCTTCTTGGGAAACCAAAGGCTCTCCCAAAAGGAGGGCCCGTGCGAAGATTCAGCAATATGAGTCAAGAAAGGATCTCTCAAAGGGCTGACCAACTCCATCCAATAGCTTAAATGGGTAGAAGTCGTGGATAGAAGGCAGACCAATCCCCCCCCCCCACCCTCCGACCCCCTACTGATCATGAGACTGTAAGCCAATCTGGGTCTCCTCTGCCTCCAGATATAATTTGTGAAGATTGATCTCATGGACTTGAAAAAAGACCTAGGGAGGTGGATCGGGAGCATTCGTATCTTATATAGGATAATAGGAAGGATATAGCATTTTAAGATATTTTTCCTGCCAAACCACGAAATATTGGGTATGTCGTAGTCGTGCAGGAGTTGTTTAATTTTAGTGATGAAGGGAGTAAAGTTGGTGGAGAACAGATCGCCTGTATTTTTTGTCAGCTTCACCCCCAGGAAGTCTATTGCAGACTCTGCCCAAGAGAGCAGTGAGTTTGTCTTCAAATTATTACACCTCTTAGCAGGGATGGAGACATTTAGTACTGTAGATTTAGAGAAAGTACCTGAAAATATTTGTTTAGATATACAGTCTAATGGGAAACACCTGGTCCGTCTGGGAATACTTACACCAACACTTTGTAATTTGCTTTCAAATTCTTACAATTAGTGACTATTCGTTACCAGCTATAAATTACGCACAGCGAAAGGATAGTCTTGTTTCCGTTTGCATGTTTACTCAATGCGGCTCACAGAAGTGTCTGGTATCAGACTTTCTAAATATTTTAGTTAGCGTTAAAACCTTGTTTAGAGTAATACCTTGTAAACTACATGGGATAAATGATTGTGTGTGCTGCCGGTTACTCTACGGTAGGTTAGATGACAGAAACATTCTTTCACAGGGTCCTCGTAATAAACCCCTCATCGCTCTGGAATATTTACAGAATGCAGCATTTCCTTTATTTCTAATTAAATTTGGAATCATATTTTTATGTCGAGATTAAGACATCAGTTTGGATAAAATGCAAAGCAGAAATTACACGTAGAAGTAGAAAATGTGTATATTTTATAAAGAAATTGTTACAGTTCTGATTTATTTGTAAATTCCAAGCTTTATATTTACATATTTATATTTTGCATTGTAATTTGTCTCACTGGTGGAGTATTTGATATACAGTACTGCGTAAGGCCTCGGTCAGATGAGCAGTTTTTGCACGTCTGTATGTGCGCACAAAACAGCATGCAAATGGATGTGCAAAAAAAACCACGTGACCAAAGCTCCGTGCCCACTGCTTTTACTGGGGGCACCGCTGCTGCCGCCGCCCCTCTAAGAAAGATGGGATGCCAGCAACCCCCGGCAGTGATTTTCAGGAAGGACTTGAAATATAGGCCCTTCCCTGAATATCATTCCTAGCTGGTGTAAAAAATATATATATACTCACCTCTCTGCCGCTGTCAGGGCTCCGGCGCATCTGCAGCTTTGCTCCCCAGCACTGCTCTGAATTCCATGAATGATTGAACGCTGCCTGTGATTGGCTGAGCGCTGTGACCAATCACAGGCAGCACTCAGCTATCATTCAATGAATGGATGAGCGCTCAGCCAATCAGACATAGCCCTTTCAGGAGGTGGGGATTTTTAAATCCCCGCCTGCTAAAAGAGCTTCAGAGCAGTACCGGGTAGCCAAGTGGCAAGTTGTGCCCGCGGCGTACAGGTGAGTATATATTTTTTTTTACACATGCTAGGGATGATTTTCAGGGAAGGGCTTATATTTCCAGCCCTTCCCCCAAAATTACTGCGGGGGTTGCCTGCATCCCATTGCTTTCAATGGGGCTGGCGGCAGTGTCAGCCCCATTTAAAGCAATGGGAGAACATCTCCGTTCACTGCCACAGCTGTGGCAAGGGATTCTTTCATCCCCGCGAGGAGTCCCATCATCACTGAGCACTGTGACAGTGCTGTCAAAGTGTTCAGTAATGGAGGGATTCCCCGCAAGGATTTATGTGCAGCACGGACCTACGTGCTACATGCATGTCTTTTACAGGTGTGTGAATGTGACATAAAAAACCGACATATAACTACACCATAGGGAACCAATGGTTCTAATAGACATGCTGTTTTGTGAGCACATACGCACGCACAAATACATGCTCATTTAACTAAGCCCTAAAAGTTTTAGGCAGGTGTAGAATAAATGCTACAAAGTAAGGTCGGATTCACTAGAACCCATTGTTTTTAATGGGTACTTTCACATGTGTGTATTTGGTGTAGGCAATTCTGTCATCCAAAAAAGTACGCAGTGTGCTCTACTTTCCTATACATTTGCACAGGGAAAGAACACATCTTGATAAAATAAAGGGGGGCTTCACATGAGCTTAAGTGCAGAAACGCTTGCTCCTACGCAATATATTTGTGCACTGAAGAAGTGCTCTTTTTGCATGCATGCCTGCGCAAATACTGTGCGCACTTACGCAGGTACTACTCATTGACATGGGCAGGGCAATCGCACCCGGTGTTTCCGGGTATGTGCCGTGTTTGAGCATACATATGTGCACATTTGGACACCTTCATAGACTCCTATAGAGACCTTTGGTGCGCAAATGCGAAAAAAAAATTGAATATGTTCCTTTTTTGCGCGTGCACATCTTTCTCTTGCACACAAAAATAGAACAGTGAAAATGAACCTATTGTAAACATTGCGTTGTATTGCACACGCCTCATGTGAAGTAGTCCTAACTGGCCATTTCAATGGCTGAGAGGCTTGATTCATGCTTATTTGTGGGAGCTGCAGGCTGATCGTGGCCAAAAGATCGGATGATTTTACATGCCGGTAAATCGCCCATCTGTACGAGTGCATTGGAATGCAAGGCTTTAGATGGTAGCGACTTTCAGCCGACGTTTTATCATGGGAAAATAGCGCGATAAAACAGTCGTGTGAATAAGGCCTTACACTCTGTTATTCATTCTTGCTGCCTAGAAATACTTTTCCCATTCATTCTTAGACTAGGTTCATACAGATTAGATTTTGCTGCGAAGTGCCCACAGCGGATCCTCAACACAAATTCCACGTCAAAGTCTGCACCATTTGGTGTGGAATTCGATGTGGATTTTAACACAGATTTTGTGGAGGTGCAATCTGCACCAATAATCCAGTGCCATAACTGACGTGCTACAGATTTTATTTCTGCACCTCGTGTCAATTTTCACATGGGTTTTGTGCAGATTCTTTCCACACTGTGTGGATGAGATTTGCTGCTACTGTAAATGCTGCAGAGGGCACGCACAGAGAATAAAAGGCAAATCTGCCCCGTGTGAACATAGCTTTAGTGTTGCATTATGGGAATAATGTAACATAGTGCATAAACATTGAATATATACAAGTATAATGCATGTAACAGTTAACAAGGGAAGAATAGAGTAAACAACTTCCAGTGGTCCTATATTAATCATATAAAAACCATTAAACTTCAATAAGTAGCCAATTCTGTATTATATTATCAACAGAAAAGCGAAAAAAGACACTAAGGGCAAATGCCCACAAATGGATAATCGCTGCGAGATCCGCGGTCAGACACCTGCCGCGACTCCCACAGCAATAGCCACCCATTGACATGCCATGTAAAGAGACTCTCCCTTGCCCACGAGCGGAAATCAACTGCCATTTTCCACTCGCGGGGGAGAATCGTAGCATGTACTATTCATTGCAGAAAACCACGCTGACACCTTCCATCGCAGTTGATGGAAGCCGCCCGCCCCGCGATACTTCTGCTGTGAGCACAGCGAAAGTACTGCGGGAAATCGCATTACCACAGCTGACACTCGCATTATTACAGCTGACACTCGCGGGCAACAGCCCCAACACACCACGTGGCCAATCAGTACTGACCCATAGAATAAAGTTATCATGTCATTTTTTTTGCAGTTTGTGTGCTGTAGAAACAGGATGCATCGAAAGATGGCGAATTGTCGTTTTTTTTCCCCGGTACATTATATCGTACATTAAATAGTACCATTGAAAAATATAACTCGTTCCGCAAAAAAGTAGCCCTTATACAGCTAGATCGATGAATATAGGAGTTACGATTTTTTAAAAGGGAGGAGGAAAAAACGAAAATGGAAAAAAAACATGTAGCGACTCTCCACTCGCGAGCGGCAAATCGCTGAGTGCCACGATTTGCCGCGATTCTCTGCGTGAGCCTATCAGATTGGCTCAGTATAGAGAATCGTCAGCTGGCTCCTGCTCCCCAGTGGCGGCTGCTGCGGTGGATATTGCTACGCCTGTGGACAGGCAGGCTTAGAATCGACCTCACATATCTGTGTTTATACCAAATAGAATAAAACACTGCAGAACGCCAGGGGAAGTGAGTAATGAATTTTATTCTTTGCTCCACTGTATTGCCGGCGTATAAGGTGACAGTTGGGGGGTCGTCTTATACGCCCCGTCGCCTTATACGCCGGTATATATTTTTATTGTAACACATTTCTGGATGAATTGCAGGGAAGGGCTTATATATTTAAGCCCTTCCCGACAATTCATCCTGCGATCGCCGGCAGCCCATTGCTTTCAGTGGAACCAGCTGTATTGCTGGCTCCATTGAATTCAATGGGCAAACATCGTTCTTCTCTGCCACAGCTGTTACAGCTATGGCAGAGGAGAACGATCTTTACGCTGACAGTGCGGGGGGGGGGGGGCACTCTTGCCGCTATTGTGGCTTAATAGTGGGACCTGTGAACTTGAGATGCAGCCCAACATGTAGGCCCTCGCCTGCCCTATCCGTTGCTGTGTCGTTCCCATCACTTTCTTGAATTGCCCAGATTTTCACAAACGAAAACCTTAGCGAGCATCGGCGATATACAAAAATGCTCGGGTCACCCATTGACTTCAATGGGGTTCGTTACTCGAAACGAACCCTCGAGCATTGCGAAAATTTCGTCCCGAGTAACGAGCACCCGAGCATTTTGGTGCTCGCTCATCTCTAATAGGGACTTGTTGCGGTGGTTATCAGTATATGCAGTCAGAAAAATGTAATGCTCCTTTGAGTTTTATACTGGAGGACAATCTATATTACCTGTCTATATACTGAATAGAAGCTACCTCACATACTGTATCTGCGTTTATACCGAACAGAATATAATAGGGCACTGTGTGAATATAGTGGGGATAATCTACATTACCTGTCTGTATACTGATTAGAATCTACCTCACATATTCGTGTTTATACCGAACAGAATATAACACCCGTGTGAATATAGTGAGGATAATCTACATTACCTAACTGTCTATATATTGACTGGAATCCACCTCACATATCTGTGTTTATACTGAACAGAATATACTACTGTCCTGTGTGAATATACTGAGGATAATCTACATTACCTGTCTATATACTGATTAGAAGCTACCTCACATCTGTGTTGTATACCGAACAGCATATAATACTGCCCCGTGTGTATATACCGACTACAATCTACATTACCTAACTGTCTATATATTAAATAGTATTTACCTCACATATCTGTGTTTATACTAAACAGAATATAACACTGCCCAGTGTAAATATAGTGAGGATAACCTACATTACCCATCTATATATTGATTAGAATCTACCTCATATATCTGTGTTTATACCGAACAGAATATAACACTGCCCTGTGTGAATATAGTGAGGAGTACTATATACTGATCACCTAAGGTGACCATGGACTGCAGGCATGGAGTATACCTTTGAGGCTAAAAAGGGGCTACAACCTCCAGGGTGGGATTACATTTGATTAAACAGGGGCATTACTTTAAAGGTACAGATTGAGGAGATTGGGAGGGGTGGCACATTCTGCTGTGGGTTATCAGTATATGCAGTCAGAAAAATGTAAGGCTTCTTTGTGTGTTTATACTGAGGACAATCTACATTACCTGTCTATATACTGAATAGTATTTACCTCACATATCTGAGTTTATACTGAACAGAATAAAACACTGCCCAGTGTGAATATAGTGAGGACAACCTACATTACCTATCTATATATTGATTAGTATTTACCTCACATATCTGTGTTTATACCGAACAGAATATAGTACTGCACTGAGTGAATATATTGGGGACAACCTACATTACCTGTCTATATACTGATTAGTATTTACCTCACATATCTGTGTTTATACCGTAGAATATATAGCACTGCCCTGTGTGAATATAGTGAGGAGTACTATATGCTGATCACCCAAGGAAGTGGCCATGGATTGCAGACATGGAGTATGCCTTTAAGGCTAAAAAGGGGCTACAACCTCCAGGCTGGGATTACATTTGAATAAAAAGGGCATTACTTTAACCCATTCCCGCTGCAGGGCGTAAGTTTACGTCCTGGGAGCGGGGTACTTCCCGCAACAGGGCGTAAACTTACGTCCTGGAGATAGCGCGGGATCACATATGATCCAGCGCTATCCCGCAGTGGGAGCCGGCTGTCAGTATCAGCCGGCGTCTCGCTGCAACAGCGGGGGGGCATCAGAGATGCGCCCGCCACTGTTAACCCCTTCCCTGCCGCGATCTAAGTAGATCGCGGCAGGGAAAGAGTTCACAGCGGGAGCGCAGCTCCCTCTGTGTCTCCGGCCGGGACTCGCGATGTCATCGCGAGAGCCCGGCCTGTCACCATGGCAACAGGACGCCAGACACTGGCGTCCTGTATTGCCTATGCCTGAGATCGCTGTATGAGCGATAAGGCATGGCAGAGCAGTAGCTCTGCCATGCCTTATGACAGCGATCATCAGGGCAGTGGTTAAAGTCCCTCAGAGGGACTCAAACAGTGTAAAAAAAAGAAAGATTTAAAAAATGAATTAAAAAAAATGTAAAAAAAAAGAGTAAAAAAACCATTTTTTATGCTTTTTCTCAGATTAGCATAAAAAAAGGTAAAAAAAAATAAAACCCCACATATTTGGTATTGTCGCGTCCATAACGATGCGTACAATAAGTTGCACATGCTTTTGACTGTGCACGGAAAAAAACGCTAAAAAAAAAGCTAAAAAACTGAGGCAAAATGCTCATTTTTAGCATTTTGCCTCACTAAAAACGCAATAAAAGTGATCAAAAAAGCCGTATGTACCCCAAAATGGTACCAATAAAATCTACAGCTCGTCTCGCAAAAAATAAGCCCTCATAGAGCTCTGTACATCAAAAAATAAAAAAGTTACAGGACTTTGAATGCAGCAATTTAGAATAGAAAAAAGATTTCCAAAAAAAAGGGTTTTTATTGCAGAAAAGTGGGAAAACCTAAAAAAAATGTTAGAATTTTGGTATTGTTGTAACCGTACCGGTCTGCAGAAAAAATGGAAAGTCTCATTTATGCTGCATGATTAACGGTGTAAAAAAAAAATAAAAAAATCTATGGCAGAATTGATGCGTTTTCTCTCTCTGCTATCATTAAAAAAAAAAAAAAAATTTTACAATATAGTCTATGTACCCAAAATTGGCATCGATAAAAACTACAGTTCGCCACGCAAAAAACAAGCCCTCATACGGCCGCGTCGACGGAAAAATAAAAAAGTTATGGCTTTTGATAAACGGAGAAGAAAATCCGCCAAAAATTGTTGCGTCCTTAAGCCCAAAATAGGCCATGTCATGAAGGGGTTAAGGGTACAACCTGAGGAGATTGGGAGGGGTGGCACATTCTGCTGTGGGTTATCAGAATATGCAGTCAGAAAACTTTAAGGCTCCTTTGTGTGTTTATACTGACGACAATCTATATTACCTGTCTATATACTGAATAGTATCTACCTCACATATCCATGTTTATACCCAACAGAATATAACACTGCCCTGTGTGAATATAGTGAGGACAATGTACATTACCTGTCTATATACTGAATAGAACTTGCCTCACATATCTGTGTTTATATTGAATACTCAGAGAATATAACCTATTGATTTCATTGGGTTTATTCACATTTCCTTTTTTTGCATGCACGCAAAAACTAGAACATGCTCTACCTTCTTGTGCATTTCTGCACACGAAGGGCCCCTATCAAAGTCTATGGGAGGTGCGCAAATATGTGCTCAAAGCAGGCGCAAATGTGCAATATTCTGCACAATTCATTGAAAAAAAGAAAAAACACTTCCGGACCTCATTGGGCTAAATAGCCATTTTAAACAGGATGTGGAAGTGTCCCATGTGCGAAAAAACCCAGCCATGCTTGTGCAAATAGTACAGTAAAATATGCCAACATGAGCGCAAGTAAGCCTCATTCATAGCGCAAATACATTGTGCTGAAGCGTGCGCATGTGTGCATAGACTTATGTGGAACCGCCCTAAGGTTGGCTTTACACAGGCGTAGTGCATGCAATCCTCAAAGAATACAACCCAATGGCTTCGTTCACATTTCCTTATTTTGCGTGCTCATTTCGTTCGTGCAAAAATAGAAAATGTTCTATTTTTCTGCGTATTGCTGCACCAAAGGTCCCCATTAAAGTCATTGAGGGGTGCGCAATATGCAAGGAGAAATGCCTGAAACAATGTGTAAATGCACATGAAAAAAACACATCTGGAATTCGTTAAGACTAATTAGCCATTTCATTTGGTGCTTCCTGAGACCTAGGGCTTGGTAAATAGATTGTAAGGGCCCTAATGGAGAGTTCCCGGAAGAGTTACTAAGAGATTCTATGCTATGACATCACAATGGAGTGAGAAGCTCAGCAGAAGAGCAGGTACGGAGCGGACCGTGCCGCCACTCACTTGTCACTACAAGAATTTACTCTATGCGGGTTTCTTCACAAAAATGTCCCTATTGGTTATATGTCCTGTATGTAGACAACGATATCCACAGCAGTAAGGGCTTCCTCACAGGAGTGCATATGCAAAAATGGTTGCCACAGCGCAACGTATATGCTCACGAACGAGGTCTGTGAGGTAGATTTGCGCACATGTCGGCACATAGTACTGCAGTTTTTGCGCATGCAGGGCTAGTTCACACATGCGCACGACACACCATTTCCATGGATTAAAGGGCTATTCAGCCTAATGAGGTTCAGATGTGTTCTTTACCTGCGTTTTGCTTAGTTCTTTGTACTTCCACTTACTTAGTTGTTCACCTCCCATAGACCTCCCTTCTATAGTTGCCTATGCTGCGCACAAAACAAACCAATGATAATGAACCCATTGAAATAAATGGGTCCTATTCTCTGTGTTTGTCGTGAGCAAATTTTGTGCGTACAAATACCTGCAAAACACGACTGTCCAAAGCAGCCCCTATGATACAATTTACCGTAGCTGCGCACATGTTCTGTATAAATGAAGGATGGATTTCTTAGGGTAAAACTTGGCCTAGAATCGCACTGGCCAACATGCATTTTTCACGCCGATGCAAGGCATTTTTCATTCTAAACCACCTTGCATCGCTTCTGTAAAATTGTGATCCTCAAGCGCGTGTTTCAGATGCGTTGGAGAATCGCAAGTGTTTTCTATTAATTTCAGTGGCGTAAACATCACACAGCCTGTGAGTGTCACGGGAAGTCGTTTAAAGTCTCATTGCAAACAATTGGTGAGGCTTTTCACTGTACCGTTCTGCCACAGTCACATACAGCATGGGAAACAGTAAAAGTCAACCAATTATGGCATGCAGGCATTAGGCAGTCTAAGACCCCAGTTACACTGACAGATGATCGCTCAAAAGTCACTCAAACGGCATTTTGAGTGACAGTTTTGAGTGATCATATTTGCATACCTTATAGTAGCTAAGTAGCTAGTATACAGTTATGCAGCCAGAGTAGGACACAGCCACAGCTGCTAATAAAACAATATAGTTGTTTTGCATGAGCAAACAGCTGTATTGTTCTGCACACTTACAGCCCGTGCCCCGCTGTTAAATCACAGCAGGACACAGGCACAGAGAATCTTATCAGTGCAGCCCGCTCTGATAACAACCAGCTGTACTGATAACAGCTGATCATGCAATTCTTTAGCTATGTGTAATTCTTCTTTATCCTATGTGTCAGTATGATTGCTACAAAACCAGATTGATATAGTTTTTTTTTTTTTGCTTTATTACTTATAAAAAATAAAATATCTTTGGATAAAACAAAATTTATTTTCTGCCGCCATCTTGTGACAGCCATAACTTTTTTATTTTTCCGTCGATGTAGTTGTGCGAGGGCTCATTTTGTTGTGGGACGTCCTGTAGTTTCTATTGACACCATTTTGGGGTACATTCGACTATTTGGTCAGTTTTTATTACATTTTTTACATGACCAAAAAAGCACAATTTCGATATGTATTTCTGACAACCTTCACTGTGCAGGGTAAATAATGTGTTACTTTCATAGATCAGACTTTTATGGATGCAGCGATACCAAATAGGTTTTGATTTGTTTATTTAGATTTTTAAAATTATAAATATAGGAAAAAATGTTTGTTTAAAAACTTTTATTATCTTTTACTATAAACAATTAATAAAAATTTTAAAACAGATTTTTAACTTTTTTTTTTTAGTCCCCACAGGGGACATGTACTTGCAGGAGTTTGATCGATCCCATAGTATGATGTAATACTACAGCATTACATTATACTGCAAACTGACAGCCAATCTGTCAAGCCGGATCACAGGCTTTTACAATGCCCGCAGCTTCCATGGCAACTGAACAGCTCCATGCGATGAGATCACGGGGGCCGTTTAGGACCCCATAACTTCGATCTGGAGCATTTATATGTCACTGTCAGAACTGAAGGCTGCATTTAAAGGTTAACAGCTCTGATCAGCGGTAGTGCTGATTGTAGCTATTGCAGTTGGGAGTGGGCTGTAAGAAACAACCAGCACTCACATTGTATGCAGCGGGATCGAACCCCCGATTCCCCCTCCATGCGAACCCTGAACTTCCACGATGTAACTATACGTCCCGGAGCATTAGAAAGCTGCATCAAAATCTGCAAAAGAAAACTGAATCTGTAATCCAAATCGCTTCTCTGAAAAGACCCATTCATGCTAATGAGTCCAAGTTGTGTCCAAGTTTGCTTAGTTACAAAGTTGGACAGTATATAGGAGGCCATAGTGTCTCTTCCCACCTGAGTCAGATCAGACAGGAGATTGTAAGTACGAGGACACTTTAATGTGTTCTAGGAAACATTAGATTTCCATGTAGGTAGATCATGTGATAAATGTATTATATGTAATGCTCATTAAGTACTGAGACATCTTAAACTTGCCAAGCACACTCAGCCATGTACATATGTGAGTCCTCGGAGGTGCCAGAGCTAGGGGCTTCCTTGTGGGCTTTTACCGCACAGTAAAAGCTTGTTAGTACCAGTTTACCACCCACAGCTGCCATGGATCCCTGCCAGATACTACATCATACTTTTTCATGTTTCTTTTGCTTCTAGGAGGGTAAAACAAGCAACAACATATATTAATGTAACAACCCAAAAGTAAAAAAATAAAAACCTCAGCGCTGACATACGGCTTAGTTTTCTCTATGCGTCTTGGATGATGGAAACGAGTCAAGTGTTGATTCCTGTGCTGGAGACATAAATCGTCACATTTCTTAGTATAACAAGAAAGGGAAGGGTTTAGGTTAAATTGTAGTTCTTAACCCAAAAGAACACGGCTAGCTTGTCTCCTGTATCTGGTAATTCTGCGGCCGCTTTATAGGCTGCGGACACCTTTGACACGGAAAAAATGATTTTTATATATGTTAGTGGTGACTTTGAGTTAAGAAGAAAGTTGCAGTAAGTTTCCAGCTGCAATCCTTCTTCATTCATCTTCATACTCCGGGATGTGCTGCTAGTTGTTAGTTTTAACCTTTCACACGGGATGGAATTGGTCTGTGCAGACATTTCTGCGTCACAATGTTATTCCTATGGGGCTTGATTTCCGCACCTGTTAAAATCCGCGCGTCTTTACTTAAAAAGCGGAAGAGTAAATTCTGCAATGGAAAATGCTCGAAATTCAGTAAGACATTCCACAGAACGCATTCTACGCAAAATGCTCCTTCACACGGGCGTTTTTGAGCATGTAAATTTTACACGCGCACTACGCAGAGAATAGAACCCATTGATTTTAAGGGATTCATTCACATCTCTATATTTTGCGGTGGCATTGAACTTACATAAAAACCCCCCACAGCATTTGCACACTAAAGGACCTCATATAAGTCAATGCGTGTAATACACAAGGAGATGCGTGATACACTGCGTAAGACCGCCTGCACATGACTGGATTTGCATTGTGTAATCTGGTGTCCGACCCCGGAATCCTCAACAAATACCTGCCATTAACATGTTATGCAAAGGCACTTTGTTTTTTGCCCACAAGCGGAAAATTGCAGCATGCTCTATTTTCGTGAAAGCCGTCGGTCCCGAGGCTCTTCTGCAATGAGGATTGCAGAAGGGTTGAGAGATCTGCGTCATAGCCCAGCGACAGCCAAGCACGGGAGAACCTATACTGCGCATGTCCAACGGCTCGCCGTCCAAAACATCCACAGGATAGAAGGCCGTCTGCACTGACAGCTACGCGTGGTCACCGGCCAGGCACAGGGTCTGATTCCACTGCGGTATTCCACAGCCAGAATCCGACCTATTCGTGTGCAGACGGCCAAAGTCCTCTGGAAAAAGCACCCATCTAAAACTAATTAGCCATTTGAAGCGATGCATCTTGTTTGCTTCATGCAAATGAACATGCGCTGCAGGTGGAGAAATTACAGTAATATAAACGGTTACGCACGCATCATTCGTGCCAGGAAAACACTGCGTTGAGGAGTGTGCAAATGAACATACACTGGTGTGAATGTCCCTCCCAATAGTACATTCTGGATATGATTTTCAAGGATAGTTCTGTGTAAACACGGGAGCTGACAGGGCACTTGGCGAGAAATCACTCAGTGGTCAGTAGCGAGCGTGTTCTTGCTCTTGGTGAAGACAGGCGGCTGTTCATCTTTGAGCAACTGCCGGTTAATAGTGAACGGATGCGGTTGGCCGGAAGAGATCTCCAGCACGCTCCGACGCCATTCACTGAGCCGCTATGGTGTGACATCATAGGCGCGATAGGACTTTGGACAACTGTTGGGCGATTTCCTCCTCACTCCCCCTTTGGAGGGAGTCCTCAGAGCTCCCAACCTTTTGTACCTTGTGAGTCACATCCAACTTTGAGTGATAGTCGAGAGCCATATATCAGAAGGGTATATGTTCATAGGGGGCGGAAATGCTGCAGCATTTTCGCAACTGCAAATTTTGCGGCAAATTCTGTAGCAATTCCAGGTAAGGGGAAAGCGTTGCTGCCGCTGTATCAAAGTGGCCGATGGCCGCTCCAAGTAGCCCTGTTCCTAGGGACTCCTGAAGGGGTAAAGTGTCACAGCTCCAGTCTCTGAGGGAGCAGAGACCCTGAGGTACGTGAGAGCAGAGGCAGGGGAAGCAGAAGGCATTGGAATCGTGGCGGTGGCCATTTCACAGGGCATCACTGTCCTCATGCTGGGAAGAAAACAGCATTGAAGAGACTACCTTCAGACCTGAAGCCCTAGGAACAAAGAAACTGCATAAATGGCCGAATGTGCAGACTCCTGGGGTGAAGCGCCCCATTGCACATGGGTGGAAAGGGAGACTCCATTCTCACATTGCTGATCACCACGGCAGTGGTGCAGAAAAATTGGCATGGATGCTGCAGCTGGGAAGTAAAGTGGATTGCAAAAGATGATTTGTACAAGTGTGAGCGGACTTCAACCCCTGGTATTGCGTGAGGCAAATTCCCTGGCCTCGGTTGGGGTACATGGACTCACAGGACTGTATTATTACCAGTATCTAGTAGTTATGGCACCAGAGGCATAACTTGAAGCTCCTGGGCCCCAATGCAAAACATGTAACAGGGCCTCTAACTAATGCTTTATTCAAAGAACTGGGCTCCCTATATGGAGAAGAGGCCTTCTGGGCCTGGTTGCAACCGCATCCCCTATAGCAGTGGTGGCGAACCTATGGCACGCTTGCCAGAGGGGCATGCAGATCCTTCCCTGCTGGCATGCGCCTCTGTCGGACGCTCACCACGTTAGTGAATACCGGCAGGGGCCGCAGCTCCCCTGCCAGCAATCACTCAGCGGCGCTTATCGGGATGTATACTGTGATGTCAGTGTGCAGCCAGGATCTTCCTCCCCCCTCCCCTGATGTCTCCTACTTGGTTTCGCAAGAGCATAGGAGGAGACGTCCGGCAGCACACACTGACGTCACAATGTGCACCTGGGTTCAGCGCCTGCAGCAGCGCCGAGCAGAGGAGGGAAAGGTAAATATATAGATCTCGGGAAGGGAGGGAGCGCTATTACCACTGGGGCCGCTGTGGGATGTCACTATTACCACTAGGTCCGCTGTGGGATGTCACTATTACTACTGGGGCCGCTGTGGGATGTCACTATCACCACTGGGGCCGCTGTGGGATGTCACTATCACCACTGGGGCCACTGTGGGATGTCACTATCACCACTGGGGCCGCTGTGGGATGTCACTATCACCACTGGGGCCGCTGTGGGATGTCACTATCACCACTGGGGCTGCTGTGGGGTGTCACTATTACCACTGGGGTCGCTGTGGGATGTCACTATCACTACTGGGTGCCACTGTAGGTTGTCACTATTACCACTGGGGCCGCTGTGGGATGTCATGATTGCCACTGGGGGCCGCTGTGGGATGTCACTATTACCACTGGTGCTGCTGTGGGATATCACTATCACCACTGGGGCCGCTTTGGGATGTCACTATTACTACTGGGGCCGCTGTGGGATTTCACTATTATTACTGGGGCCGCTGTGGGATGTCACTATTACTACTGGGTGCCACTGTGGGATGTCACTATAACCGCAAGGGTCGCTGTGGGGGGGTCACTATTACTGCTGAAGCTGCTCTGGGGGGGTCACTATTACCACTAAAGCCCCTCTGGGGGGTTTACTATTACTGCTGAAGCCACTCTGGGGAGGACAGTATTACCGCTGTGGCTGCTGTGGGGGGGTCACTATTATCGCTGGTGCTGCTTTTGGGGGGGGTCACTATTACCGCTGGTGCTGCTTTTGGGGGGGGGGGTCACTATTACCGCTGGGGCCACTCTGGGAGGGTCATAATCACTGCTGGGTCATGTTTACGCAAGACGGAAATGCTGCAAAATGTCCTCAGTGTAAATTTCCGTGGCAAATCCCACACTTTTGTGCATCCAAAAGCAGTCAAAATCTGCACCCGGTTTATCTTGAAACAACCTTGTCCTTTTAAGAACGACGGAGGTAAAAATCATACATTGTGATAAGCCCCGCCCCCTGACATGTTGGCCCTTTGTGATAAATAAGGGGGTTTTAGGTTGCAATTTGGGCACTCTGTCTCTAAAAGGTTCACCATCACTGCCCTACAGTTAGGCCAGTGTATGGCACCTTTTTGTGGTTTTAAGTGAGGCCTTACAAGGGTTAATAGACAAAGTGTGATGTGATATTATGTGGATGGGTAATATACAGCGCATACGTTGTAACACAAGCGTACCGTATATGATGTTATGAAGTGTTATGGCGCGGTAAGTATAATGGCGCAGTAAGCCACGGGCCGGAGCAGCAGTACAGATTAGCGTGACGCAATATGATTTAGGAAATGTGTAACCTCTGGACTTTAGGATCATCTTTGATGTATTTTACGTGGCCCATAAGTGAGGACGCTGCTCCTACAGGCCATTGGGGGTCGGGCCTCTGGCCAATATGATGTTGTATTTAGCGCCACACCACAAGTAATAAATGCTGATTAAATAAGAGAAATGCCAAATGTCTTCCTGCTGCCAGGAGGAATTAGAGAGGAACAGCTAGAGATGTATATGTCAGTGAGAGACGCCAAGGGATGAGAAGTACTTTTGCTCTAAGAATACTATAGCCTTAAGGTCTTAAACAGAGGAGCGTGTATTGCAATACCTTCGCCCCCGTCGCAATCTTGCAGGGAAATCGCCCGCCATGATTTAAATGACTAATTGACTTAACACGGTGCCGGTGATCGAGGTTATGCGCAGCATTTAGCACAAGATACAGCAAGTACTATTATTTTGCACCCGTAGAAGCAGCGAACGCCAAAAAAAAGAAGGGAGAAGAAACTCATTGTAGTCAGTGGGCTCCACTGTCCGTGTTATGCGCATGGGATGTTCCTGCACGCTAAAAAGAGCAAAAACACTCATCTGTTTAAGCCGTGAGGCTAACTTCACATGAGCGAGAGCGATATCGAGCCATAAATCACAGCCAGATATCGCGCTTGCCGACATGCTAGGCAGTTTTATATTAAAACCGCCTCATATCACTGTGGGGAAGTAGCGAGCCTGTCAGCCGCAGCGGGTGGATCACGGAGTGTCTCCTATTGTTTTTAATGGGAAACATATCATCGCACTTGCATGCACCTGGCATGTGCCGCCGCACTGCCGACGGCCCCATTGTAGAAAAAGGGAGATGCGCAGCGAGAGCATGCCCAAAGATAGAACATGACGCAGTTTGATTCCCGCATCACATCGCAATGTGACACGATGCAGGAAAACATCGCTCATATGTATTCATATTTGTGCATCTGGCAATGCACAAATCTTGTGAAGAATCTCGCCCATGTGAAGCCGGCCTCAGTGAGAGAGTTACGCTTCCAGTTTATTGTGTAACATTAAAAATAACTGACTAAGACAAATCGACTTCTCAGGCGGGAAAACCTCTTATGTTGGAACTTCTGAAGTGGAGATCACCGTAATTACATATATGTATGTATATGTAATAATATGTAGTTTATGACTAGAGATGAGCAAACCTACTCGGCCACGCCCCTTTTTCGCCCGAGCGCGGCGATTTTCGAGTACTTCCGTACTCGGGCGAAAAGATTCGGGGGGCGCCGTGGGTGAGTGGGGGGTTGCAGCGGGGAGTGGGGGGGGGGGGGGGGAGAGGGAGAGAGAGAGGGCTCCCCCCTGTTCCCCGCTGCTTCCCCCCGCTCCGCAACGCCTCCCCCTGGCGCCCCCCGATTCTTTTCACCAGAGTACGGAAGTACTCGAAAATCGTGGTGCTCGATCGAGTAATTACTCGAAACGAGTAGGTTCGCTCAACTCTATTTATGACTTAAAACCTCGTCACTGCTGTAACACGGGACTACAGATTAGATTGTAGCGTCATATTAAGGCCCCTGCACAGCCTCCACTGACTCCATACATAGAAGGGTTAAGTGAATGCTACAACGTGTGAGTAACTATGGCCAACTGTTTCATTTGTCTTTCCCACCATTTGATAAATCTCCCCCAATTGTTCTTGCTGTGCCCACAATACATATACAGTGGAACAGGGTAAAACCACCACTACAAGTCCCAGCGTGGCTACAATAACTGAACAGTGAAAGAGAATAGGTAGAATTGTGGAGGGACTACAAATCCCTTCATACCTACAATTAACGTACATTGTGGCATGGGGAGAACCACTGAGGCACTACAAATCTCAGCATAACTACAACTAATATATGGTAGAACAGGATAGAATTGCGGACGCACTACAAATCCCAGCACGACTACAATAAATGTACAGCAGAACAGGGGGTAGAACTCTGTAGGTACTACAAGTCCCAGCATGGCTACAATAACTAAACAGTGAAAGAAGGTAGAATTGTGGAGGAACTACAAATCCCATCATACCTACAATTAGTGTACAGTGGGGCATGGGGAGAACCACTGAGGCACTACAAATCTCAGCATAGCTACAACTAACGTACGGTACAACAGGTCCCAGCATGGTTAGAATAACTGTGCAGTGAAACAGGGCAAAATGAAGTTGAACTGCAGGGCTCATCTTTCCTATGATGGAAGGGGGGAAGGGGGGGGGGGAGAAGGGGGCTGCAGTGCTCTTCTAGGTACCGGTAGCTGCAGGAGTTCAGCTCTGGGGATGGACTGCAGGCTGTTCTGAGTTGCCATTTCTTCTTCCCTAGCACAGTACATGCAGGGGAGCACTGGAAGATCCGTGGGTGTGAAATACAGTCTACAGAAGCAGGGTGGGTGCTGAGGGGAAAGAAGACTCAGCAGTGACTCCATCCCACCTATGAGTCTGTTTGGGCAGAACTGTAATATCATCCTAGCCGAGCCATACTAGCCCATTCAATCCAGGGTTAAACTCCTTCTAAGTCAATAAGATACATTCAATAAACATGTTTTCATAAGAAGAACAACCAGCTAATAGTGTGTGTAATACTGTAGTATCAGCCGGTCTGCTGCAGCACTAACCTTTTATTAGTTAGTTTTGCACAACTAGGAGAATTTCACAGATTGTTAATTGTTATGCATTGGAATACTTCTGTATTTTTGCCTGTAAGTGTATCCGTCCAGAAGGGAGCAGGCCTTACAAAAAAAATATTACAAATATTAACCCCTTGAGTGGCGGGTTTCTTACCCCCCTGTCGTGCCCATCAGGGCAGGTTTTTTAAATGGGCCAATCATTTAATTTCAACTAATTTTGCAGTCGCGTTCCAAGAGCCATAACTTTTTCATTTTTCCATTGACACGGCCATGTGAGGGCTTGTTTTTTGCTGGAGAAGTTGTACTTTTTGATGGCATCATTTTTGGGTATATATAATGTATTGCATAACTTTTGTGAAAAAATTTGTAGGTAGATTAGGGAAAAAAAGTAATACAAGTTTAAATCACCCTCCTTTTGCCATATCTATAATAAAAAAATCTAAATCATAAAAGAAAAATACATATTTGGTATCGCCGCGTTCGTAAATGTCTGATCTATCAAAATAGTGCATTATTTACCCCCCACGTTGAACGTAGTCCAAAAAAAAAAAGAACGCCAGAAATGCACTTTCAGTTACCCTGTCTCCCAGAAAAAATGCAATAAAAAGCGATCAAAAAGTCGTATGTATTCCAAAATCATACCAACGTTAACTGCAGGACGTCCCGCAAAATATGAGTCCTTGCTCAAGTATGTCGATGGAAAAATAAAAAAGTTATTGCGCGCAGAAGATGCAGCAGAAAAGAATTTTAAAAAATTAAAGGTCTTTGAAAAAAAATACAAGTGCTATAGTAAAAAAAAGTATACACATTTGGTATCATAGTAATCGTACCAACCCATAGAATAAAGTTATAAGGTAATTTTTGTTGCAGTTTGTGTGCCCTAGAAACAAAACGCACTAAAGGATGGTGGAATGTCATTTTTCTTTCATTTTTCTCCATTTTGATTTTTGTAAAAGTTTTTCAGTACATTATATGGTACTTTAAATAGCATCATTGAAAAATATAACTCATTCCGCAAAAAACAAGCCCTCATACAGTGACGTCGATGGATAAATAAAGGAGTTTGATTTTTTAAACGGGGGGAGGAAAAAAAGAAATAAGGAAAGAAGAAAAAAAGGGACCATGTCATTAAGGGGTTAAATAATGTACTAACTTCCTTCTCTGGGTCATTACGACGCACGGATACCACATGTGTAATTTTATTTTTAATTTTTCACAAAGTAAAGGGAGACAAGTGTTTTTAATTTTATATATTTTATTTTTTTAAATAATTTTTTACTTTTTTTTAAAACTTTTTTTAAAATTTTTGTCCCTTTAGGGGACTTCCACAGAGACCCATCAGGACTCCCTGATCACATTCTGGGGGGTCCCATGGTGACAGCCCTTTACATGCTGCAGTCACATAGACTGCAGCATGTAAAGGGTTAACACAGCAGAGATCAGAGGTTCTCTCTGATTTCTGCTGTAAGAGCTGGTACATAGCTGTCCTCTTACAGCCAAGAACCAGCTCTCCCTGCAACAGGCACCATCGGCTTGCTTCTGACAAGCCGATGGTCTCTATAGCAACCTGTAAACAAAGCAGGATATTAGAAGCAGGAGATTGCCGGCATATCGGCAATATCTTCCTGCTTCTCAATGTCCTCCTTTGTTCTCTGTGGGACAGTGCAGGCAGAGCACAATGTCACAGCTTGTGGCATTGTGCTCTGCAGCTCCCATAGTGATACATAGCCCGGAAATCTTCCGGGCTATATCGCTATGAGCAATGGAGCTCGTCCCAGAAAATTTCCGGGCCTGCCACTCAAGGGGTTAAACCATCATAACATATATTGTAAATACTCAAACCTGGTACAATTCTGGGAGGACAGGATGTAATGGATACAACACCTAGCGGTATCTGGATCACTACATAAGTGTAGTACTGAATGGCCCCATGCATAAGACTGGGTGTAATAGAGACTTACTGAGGGGATGCGGCCTGCGGATGTCCGGGTAAGACGCACTGGAGACCGGCTCCCGCTTCACCTACCTTTCCCCTGGCAGCAAACCCCCAAAAGTGGCACAATCCACCCACCCAGGACGGGATGGGAAAGAAGAGCATACCGACCACCAGCACAGCTACACCGAGCGGCAGAAAAGGAGCCATGGAGCGGTTCCTTGGGGCTTAGAGCTCGGGTGGCGGGAGAAAAGCTCAATAGGCTCCTTCATATGGTCCAACCACACTCCGGTCTGGGGGTCAATTAGAGGGTTCTCACAAGATAGAACTAATACCAGTTGGCGATTAAACGACAACCTGTTGAGCGACACTACCTGTATGCAGGCAATTCAACAGGCTGTTGAGAATTTTAATACAGATCACGCGTCTGACAGCACCTCAGACCCCATAAAATGGGAGGCCCTGAAATGCGTGCTTCGTGGGTTCTTCATTTTCCATGGGGCACGCCTGAAGAAGGAAAGGGCCAGTGCGCTTGAGGGACTCGTCTTCTAGCTGACCCAACTCGAGAACACAAACAAGGCGACCCCCTCAAATACCAGGGCAGCAGAAATATCCACAATCCGAAACCAAATCCTTCATCTGTTAGACCAGGCCTCACTTTGCCGGAGGGACAGAGCTAGAGGTAGATTCTACGAATACGGAAATAAATGTGGCAGGGGATTAGCCAGAGCTCTGAATCCACAGTCACCACAGACATATATTTTTGCTATCAACAAGCCTAAAGAAGGGATGGTCTACACAAATACAAAAATAACAAATGGCTTCCATAAATACTACCATAACCTGTACAACCTGCCAGACGGGCATGGGGATCGGAGAATAGAGTCAATGTGGGAAAGGGACAATTATTTACATGACTTTGCCCCCAAACAGATCACTACCAGACCAGAATGGGTACTGCGATCTGTTTGGGGGCAGAATGGGTACTTCTTGTAGGGAAGAGTCCTCGAGGGGGACTTTTCCCTACAACAAGTGAAAGAGGCAATTCAATCCCTCAAAATAGGGAAAAGGCCAGGGCCAGATGGCTTCACTTCTATAAGCTTCTTGGAGAACATCTAGCCCCCCTGTTGCTTAATGCTTTCAACGCTGTATCTGGTTCATACCCCTTCCCAACCCAAGCGTTACAGGCAGTGATAACAGTAATACCTATGTCGGGGAAGGACCCATCGGCCTGCGGTAGTTACAGGCTGATCTCTCTTCTAAATATAGATACTAAGATTTTCGCAAAAATTCTGGATACACGTCTACAGGCCCACATCCCGTCAATAATCCATAGAGACCAGGTGGGCTTTGTCACGGGGAGGGAGGCAGGGGACAACACAATAAAAACGCTCGCCCTTGTGTCTCGAGCGCATGCTTCGGGGGATCCCCTGTGCCTTCTCTCAGTAGATGCAGAGAAGGCGTTTGATAGGGTGAGCTGGGGGTTCCTGGAGGCAGTTTTGGGATGCGTGGGCCTCGGCCCAAGATTTAGGAGATGGATAATGGTGTTATACCGGAATCCATCTGCATGTGTCCGGATTAATGGGCGGCTTTCGTCACCCATACAAATACGCAATGGCACGCGGCAAGGTTGTCCCTTGTCTCCCTTCCTGTACATACTGGTAATGGAGACCCTGGCGAAGGCTCTCCGTGCAAATACTAATATCGGCAGTGTTAAAATAGGCAGTAAAGAATACAAAGTGGTCTTCCATGCGGACGATTTATTATTATAAATCACAAATCCCAGAAATGCTCTCTCTAACGTTCTGGCAGAATTCAAACGCTGCGGGGCCCTCTCTAATTTAAAATAAATCTTGGTAAATCGGTAATCCTCAATATGCCTTTGCCAGACTCAGAAGTTGAAGCCCTAAAGCCCATCCTCCCATTCAAATGGAACCGCAACGAGTTCACATATTTAGGGGTGACGATCACGAAAGATCTGGACAAACTCTTTTTGAAAAACTATAAGCCACTCTTGTCCATGCTGGAGGCAGACTTTAACAGATAGAAATGTAGAATTGGAACAGGACTCAGCTCCTTTCAAAGGTCTGGGCCTTATCTGGCTACCTGGTAGAGGAAAACACAGGGGGTTGAGACTATCCCCATCCCTGGAAGACATGGTGTCGGCCAGGATAGATCCAGCGACCAAACTGGGACTGATTTTAAGACCGGGCCCGCTCACTCCCTCAGTAGGAAACATAGATATTCCTAACCTTGTAAAGGGTTCCTCCTTGACGAACATCATCTCAGACACGATCCCCAGGGTGCGTGACATAACCTCAGGCGACAGATTTAAAACACTACATGAGATATTGGGAGATCAGAGCCCCCCACCTGGAGCGTGGTTTCAGTACCTACAGCTGTGCCACTATGTCGGAGCCCTGGGTGATACACAATAGATGAGGCGTCCTATCACACCTTTGAGAGGTTGTGCGTTTCGGCCCCCAAAGTCCAACAGAAAATGTCATCGCTGTATCGGATATTTGTGGAGGAGGAAACGCGTAACAGTAACAGGGACTTGGAGAGGGAGTGGGATCTCGGTAGCTTGCCCCCCGAGAAGTCTTGGAGGAAATCGAATATTCTGACCCAAAAAATGAATGTATCCAGCAAAATGCAAGAATTAAACTACAAAAGACTGACAAGATGGTATCGAACCCCGGTGAGGCTAGCCAGGATATTCCCCCAGTATCCAGATACATGTTGGACTGGTTCACTAGTCCACCTGTGGTGGTCCTGCCCTCTGATCTGCCCCCTCTGGCAGGGGGTCAATACCTTGCACTCCTCAGTATGCAGAAACAAAATCACATTCACTCCAGAAATAGCATTGTTGTCTATGTTCCCTGGCTCACTAACCTATATAAAGGGCTCTCTGCTCAGATTATTCATTCTAGCCATGCGCCTAATAATTCCGAGAAACTGGAGATCTACAACACACCCCTCTAGATTGATGTGACTGGAAGCGTTAGATCACTTAAAATACATGGAGGAGCTCTGTGCAAGAGACGAAATGAGACACAACAAATGTGCCTTAATGTGGATGATTTGGAACCAGTTCCGCTCTTCCTCGGACCTGCATGTATGGCTGGAAAGTGGATCATTACCCACCCCATCCACAACCGCCACGGTGGTCAGTATCACCAAACCATAAGCCCCTACCTCTTCATATTTTTGCTCAAGGCTGGGTGTTACCCCCCATCCTTCCTGATATCTTATCTTACCACACCTGTCCCCCCCCCCTTTTTTTCCCTCTCCCTTCTCTTAATCCTTTTTCTACTGGGGTACTCGTGTGCTCGTATCCTAACTATCCATAACTCTGTTTACGTACGCTTCTTCTTCCTTCTTTCGTTTTGCCTTATTTTGTATAAGTAAGTAATATATGGCGAAAAGGCACATAAGGGTTAAGCTAGAGTTGTTTACACTGTTAAAATAAACTGCCATAGAGACAGAGATTACGAAACAAAGAATGATAACAGTTTTTAAGCATGTCAATACTGTTTAATTGAGGACTTGCTTTCACACGTCTGAATTCATAATAATACCATGGCAGACCAAATAAAAACTTTTTGAACCATAATAGAGACTTACTGATGGCAACCTTGGTGCATTTTGTTACGCCCCGGTCTTCCATACCTACTGGCACCCTGGAAAGCATCAGGAGGGCTGCTTATGAGGAGGCAAATGTGACCCCCGCCCTCGCAGGATTAAATCTTTGATGTAACTGTTGTGGTTTAAGGCTCCTTTCACACTATAGTGTTATGGGTTGTAATATGGGAGCAGGACAATGGAATCTACTGCCCAAATGGATTTGTCTTATGATAGAACCGAACGGGCTTGAACAGACAATAAACTGGCGGCTGCACAGTTTCCATGTCTGTCAGTTTCCCAGACACAACAGCACAGAATGTTGTACTATTGTGTCTCGGATTTTCATTGGAATCAGTGATGGAGGCTCCGGATGGAACTTCAGACGCTGATGTGAGTTATAACATCACAAGAGTGTGTGAGATTCTAGAAAGCTATACAGCAAAAGGTTTATTACAAAAGAAAACATTTAAAAGTTATGGACACCTATGTGGGGGCAATTATTTCACTAAAATTAATATACTTTTAGCCGACAATCATTTTTGAAATAGGGCTTAACGCCTAAGGCACAATGTCCATGGGCAGATTTGATTTGCCAAATCCGTGCGGGGCACCCACGCAGAAGATCCGCAGTTCAAACCGCTCATGGGGAAGCATGAAAGTCGGCACCTCAATTAGCACATTTCGTTTTGTTCTCCGGATTCCACATGCAGAAAACAAATCACAGCATGCACCATTGTAGCGTGGATTCCGTGCGGACAGCTTCCTCTAAGTCCGTCAGGAAATGCACACATGGTGTTAAACAAACAAACGGCGCACCTCCAACCCCTTTCGCCGGCCTATCCATCTCCAGAACTGACTGATGTACTTGTCACACCAACATCACCTATTAACTAGGTAAAAAAAATTGCAAATTTTCTGATGGTCCAGAAAGTTTGACAGTCCAGTCTGCCAGTGTCATCACCTACTTTTTAAATAAAACTCACTAACCTAAATACAGTTCGCCCATGAGATTCTATCGCACATCAAAGCCTCCCTTCCTTCTGATGGAAAGGGGAACTCAACACTCCACCTCTGGAAAGGAGTTGAACTCTACCTCTGGAGGGGAGTGGAATTGAAGAAGTGGAGACCAACGTGCATCAGCATCACAAGGGAGCCCATTCTAATGGAGACAATGTGCTCCGCCTGTTCCCAAAACATTGAGGGGCCGCTCAAAGGAAAGGGACAGTCGAACCGCAGCTACCGACGGTCGTCTCCATCCTGTATTTAGTTTAACTCCTCATCCTAACTTTCATGCCTACCCTACTTATACTAATAAAAAGAAATACCTAGGACATCGCATTATCTGACTTACAAGAAGAGCACCTACCTAACAGTTCTTGGGGTATAGTTTGCTAACTTAAACTTATTAAGAAAATACAATTCGCCTGTGAGATGCTAAAGCACAGAGTCCACTCCTGTTCAGGAAAATCGCTATGGCTTTAAGGATTTAAGGAGTAGAGTCCAAACTGCCTCAACATCTCAAGGGCCCCCGTTTTGATAGTGACAAGCCTGTCAATTTTCTAGACCACCAAAAAGAGAAAAAATAATTTAACAACAAGTATGCAGTCCGTCAGGACATGCACACATGGTGTTAAACAAACAAACGGCGCACCTCCAACCCCTTTCGCCGGCCTATCCATCTCCAGAATTGATTGATGTACTTGTCACACCAACATCACCTATTAACTAGGTAAAAAAATTGCAAATTTTCTGATGGTCCAGAAAGTTTGACAGTCCAGTCTGCCAGTGTCATCACCTACTTTTTAAATAAAACTCACTAACCTAAATACAGTTCGCCCATGAGATTCTATCGCACATCAAAGCCTCCCTTCCTTCTGATGGAAAGGGGAACTCAACACTCCACCTCTAGAAAGGAGTTGAACTCGACCACTGGAGGGGAGTGGAATTGAAGGAGTGGAGACCAACGCGCATCAGCATCACAAGGGAGCCCATTCTAATGGAGACAATGTCCTCCGCCCGTTCCCAAAACATTGAGGGGCCGCTCAAAGGAAAGGGACAGTCGAACCGCAGCTACCGACGGTCGTCTCCATCCTGTATTTAGTTTAACTCCTCATCCTAACTTTCATGCCTACCCTACTTATACTAATAAAAAGAAAAACCTAGGACATCTCATTATCTAAATTACAAGAGCACCTACCTAACAGTACTTGGGGTATAGTTTGCTAACTTAAACTTATTAAGAAAATACAATTCGCCTGTGAGATGCTAAAGCACAGAGTCCACTCCTGTTCAGGAAAATCGCTATGGCTTTAAGGATTTAAGGAGTAGAGTCCAAACTGCCTCAACATCTCAAGGGCCCCCGTTTTGATAGTGACAAGCCTGTCAATTTTCTAGACCACCAAAAAGAGAAAAAATAATTTAACAACAAGTATGCAGTCCGTCAGGACATGCACACATGGTGTTAAACAAACAAACGGCGCACCTCCAACCCCTTTCGCCGGCCTATCCATCTCCAGAATTGATTGATGTACTTGTCACACCAACATCACCTATTAACTAGGTAAAAAAATTGCAAATTTTCTGATGGTCCAGAAAGTTTGACAGTCCAGTCTGCCAGTGTCATCACCTACTTTTTAAATAAAACTCACTAACCTAAATACAGTTTGCCCATGAGATTCTATCGCACATCAAAGCCTCCCTTCCTTCTGATGGAAAGGGGAACTCAACACTCCACCTCTAGAAAGGAGTTGAACTCGACCACTGGAGGGGAGTGGAATTGAAGGAGTGGAGACCAACGCGCATCAGCATCACAAGGGAGCCCATTCTAATGGAGACAATGTCCTCCGCCCGTTCCCAAAACATTGAGGGGCCGCTCAAAGGAAAGGGACAGTCGAACCGCAGCTACCGACGGTCGTCTCCATCCTGTATTTAGTTTAACTCCTCATCCTAACTTTCATGCCTACCCTACTTATACTAATAAAAAGAAAAACCTAGGACATCTCATTATCTAAATTACAAGAGCACCTACCTAACAGTACTTGGGGTATAGTTTGCTAACTTAAACTTATTAAGAAAATACAATTCGCCTGTGAGATGCTAAAGCACAGAGTCCACTCCTGTTCAGGAAAATCGCTATGGCTTTAAGGATTTAAGGAGTAGAGTCCAAACTGCCTCAACATCTCAAGGGCCCCCGTTTTGATAGTGACAAGCCTGTCAATTTTCTAGACCACCAAAAAGAGAAAAAATAATTTAACAACAAGTATGCAGTCCGTCAGGACATGCACACATGGTGTTAAACAAACAAACGGCGCACCTCCAACCCCTTTCGCCGGCCTATCCATCTCCAGAATTGATTGATGTACTTGTCACACCAACATCACCTATTAACTAGGTAAAAAAATTGCAAATTTTCTGATGGTCCAGAAAGTTTGACAGTCCAGTCTGCCAGTGTCATCACCTACTTTTTAAATAAAACTCACTAACCTAAATACAGTTCGCCCATGAGATTCTATCGCACATCAAAGCCTCCCTTCCTTCTGATGGAGAGGGGAACTCAACACTCCACCTCTAGAAAGGAGTTGAACTCGACCACTGGAGGGGAGTGGAATTGAAGGAGTGGAGACCAACGCGCATCAGCATCACAAGGGAGCCCATTCTAATGGAGACAATGTCCTCCGCCCGTTCCCAAAACATTGAGGGGCCGCTCAAAGGAAAGGGACAGTCGAACCGCAGCTACCGACGGTCGTCTCCATCCTGTATTTAGTTTAACTCCTCATCCTAACTTTCATGCCTACCCTACTTATACTAATAAAAAGAAAAACCTAGGACATCTCATTATCTAAATTACAAGAGCACCTACCTAACAGTACTTGGGGTATAGTTTGCTAACTTAAACTTATTAAGAAAATACAATTCGCCTGTGAGATGCTAAAGCACAGAGTCCACTCCTGTTCAGGAAAATCGCTATGGCTTTAAGGATTTAAGGAGTAGAGTCCAAACTGCCTCAACATCTCAAGGGCCCCCGTTTTGATAGTGACAAGCCTGTCAATTTTCTAGACCACCAAAAAGAGAAAAAATAATTTAACAACAAGTATGCAGTCCGTCAGGACATGCACACATGGTGTTAAACAAACAAACGGCGCACCTCCAACCCCTTTCGCCGGCCTATCCATCTCCAGAATTGATTGATGTACTTGTCACACCAACATCACCTATTAACTAGGTAAAAAAATTGCAAATTTTCTGATGGTCCAGAAAGTTTGACAGTCCAGTCTGCCAGTGTCATCACCTACTTTTTAAATAAAACTCAGTAACCTAAATACAGTTCGCCCATGAGATTCTATCGCACATCAAAGCCTCCCTTCCTTCTGATGGAAAGGGGAACTCAACACTCCACCTCTAGAAAGGAGTTGAACTCGACCACTGGAGGGGAGTGGAATTGAAGGAGTGGAGACCAACGCGCATCAGCATCACAAGGGAGCCCATTCTAATGGAGACAATGTCCTCCGCCCGTTCCCAAAACATTGAGGGGCCGCTCAAAGGAAAGGGACAGTCGAACCGCAGCTACCGACGGTCGTCTCCATCCTGTATTTAGTTTAACTCCTCATCCTAACTTTCATGCCTACCCTACTTATACTAATAAAAAGAAAAACCTAGGACATCTCATTATCTAAATTACAAGAGCACCTACCTAACAGTACTTGGGGTATAGTTTGCTAACTTAAACTTATTAAGAAAATACAATTCGCCTGTGAGATGCTAAAGCACAGAGTCCACTCCTGTTCAGGAAAATCGCTATGGCTTTAAGGATTTAAGGAGTAGAGTCCAAACTGCCTCAACATCTCAAGGGCCCCCGTTTTGATAGTGACAAGCCTGTCAATTTTCTAGACCACCAAAAAGAGAAAAAATAATTTAACAACAAGTATGCAGTCCGTCAGGACATGCACACATGGTGTTAAACAAACAAACGGCGCACCTCCAACCCCTTTCGCCAGCCTATCCATCTCCAGAATTGATTGATGTACTTGTCACACCAACATCACCTATTAACTAGGTAAAAAAATTGCAAATTTTCTGATGGTCCAGAAAGTTTGACAGTCCAGTCTGCCAGTGTCATCACCTACTTTTTAAATAAAACTCACTAACCTAAATACAGTTTGCCCATGAGATTCTATCGCACATCAAAGCCTCCCTTCCTTCTGATGGAAAGGGGAACTCAACACTCCACCTCTAGAAAGGAGTTGAACTCGACCACTGGAGGGGAGTGGAATTGAAGGAGTGGAGACCAACGCGCATCAGCATCACAAGGGAGCCCATTCTAATGGAGACAATGTCCTCCGCCCGTTCCCAAAACATTGAGGGGCCGCTCAAAGGAAAGGGACAGTCGAACCGCAGCTACCGACGGTCGTCTCCATCCTGTATTTAGTTTAACTCCTCATCCTAACTTTCATGCCTACCCTACTTATACTAATAAAAAGAAATACCTAGGACATCGCATTATCTGACTTACAAGAAGAGCACCTACCTAACAGTTCTTGGGGTATAGTTTGCTAACTTAAACTTATTAAGAAAATACAATTCGCCTGTGAGATGCTAAAGCACAGAGTCCACTCCTGTTCAGGAAAATCGCTATGGCTTTAAGGATTTAAGGAGTAGAGTCCAAACTGCCTCAACATCTCAAGGGCCCCCGTTTTGATAGTGACAAGCCTGTCAATTTTCTAGACCACCAAAAAGAGAAAAAATAATTTAACAACAAGTATGCAGTCCGTCAGGACATGCACACATGGTGTTAAACAAACAAACGGCGCACCTCCAACCCCTTTCGCCGGCCTATCCATCTCCAGAATTGATTGATGTACTTGTCACACCAACATCACCTATTAACTAGGTAAAAAAATTGCAAATTTTCTGATGGTCCAGAAAGTTTGACAGTCCTGTCTGCCAGTGTCATCACCTACTTTTTAAATAAAACTCACTAACCTAAATACAGTTCGCCCATGAGATTCTATCGCACATCAAAGCCTCCCTTCCTTCTGATGGAAAGGGGAACTCAACACTCCACCTCTGGAAAGGAGTTGAACTCTACCTCTGGAGGGGAGTGGAATTGAAGGAGTGGAAACCAACGCGCATCAGCATCACAAGGGAGCCCATTCTAATGGAGACAATGTCCTCCGCCCGTTCCCAAAACATTGAGGGGCCGCTCAAAGGAAAGGGACAGTCGAACCGCAGCTACCGACGGTCGTCTCCATCCTATATTTAGTTTAACTCCTCATCCTAACTTTCATGCCTACCCTACTTATACTAATAAAAAGAAATACCTAGGACATCGCATTATCTGACTTACAAGAAGAGCACCTACCTAACAGTTCTTGGGGTATAGTTTGCTAACTTAAACTTATTAAGAAAATACAATTCGCCTGTGAGATGCTAAAGCACAGAGTCCACTCCTGTTCAGGAAAATCGCTATGGCTTTAAGGATTTAAGGAGTAGAGTCCAAACTGCCTCGACATCTCAAGGGCCCCCGTTTTGATAGTGACAAGCCTGTCAATTTTCTAGACCACCAAAAAGAGAAAAAATAATTTAACAACAAGTATGCAGTCCGTCAGGACATGCACACATGGTGTTAAACAAACAAACGGCGCACCTCCAACCCCTTTCGCCGGCCTATCCATCTCCAGAATTGATTGATGTACTTGTCACACCAACATCACCTATTAACTAGGTAAAAAAATTGCAAATTTTCTGATGGTCCAGAAAGTTTGACAGTCCAGTCTGCCAGTGTCATCACCTACTTTTTAAATAAAACTCACTAACCTAAATACAGTTTGCCCATGAGATTCTATCGCACATCAAAGCCTCCCTTCCTTCTGATGGAAAGGGGAACTCAACACTCCACCTCTAGAAAGGAGTTGAACTCGACCACTGGAGGGGAGTGGAATTGAAGGAGTGGAGACCAACGCGCATCAGCATCACAAGGGAGCCCATTCTAATGGAGACAATGTCCTCCGCCCGTTCCCAAAACATTGAGGGGCCGCTCAAAGGAAAGGGACAGTCGAACCGCAGCTACCGACGGTCGTCTCCATCCTGTATTTAGTTTAACTCCTCATCCTAACTTTCATGCCTACCCTACTTATACTAATAAAAAGAAATACCTAGGACATCGCATTATCTGACTTACAAGAAGAGCACCTACCTAACAGTTCTTGGGGTATAGTTTGCTAACTTAAACTTATTAAGAAAATACAATTCGCCTGTGAGATGCTAAAGCACAGAGTCCACTCCTGTTCAGGAAAATCGCTATGGCTTTAAGGATTTAAGGAGTAGAGTCCAAACTGCCTCAACATCTCAAGGGCCCCCGTTTTGATAGTGACAAGCCTGTCAATTTTCTAGACCACCAAAAAGAGAAAAAATAATTTAACAACAAGTATGCAGTCCGT
This sequence comes from Eleutherodactylus coqui, assembly GCF_035609145.1. Taxonomy (NCBI): domain Eukaryota; kingdom Metazoa; phylum Chordata; class Amphibia; order Anura; family Eleutherodactylidae; genus Eleutherodactylus; species Eleutherodactylus coqui. The sequence continues at coordinate 96,649,698 of NC_089840.1, forward strand.
CAGGACATGCACACATGGTGTTAAACAAACAAACGGCGCACCTCCAACCCCTTTCGCCGGCCTATCCATCTCCAGAATTGATTGATGTACTTGTCACACCAACATCACCTATTAACTAGGTAAAAAAATTGCAAATTTTCTGATGGTCCAGAAAGTTTGACAGTCCTGTCTGCCAGTGTCATCACCTACTTTTTAAATAAAACTCACTAACCTAAATACAGTTCGCCCATGAGATTCTATCGCACATCAAAGCCTCCCTTCCTTCTGATGGAAAGGGGAACTCAACACTCCACCTCTGGAAAGGAGTTGAACTCTACCTCTGGAGGGGAGTGGAATTGAAGGAGTGGAAACCAACGCGCATCAGCATCACAAGGGAGCCCATTCTAATGGAGACAATGTCCTCCGCCCGTTCCCAAAACATTGAGGGGCCGCTCAAAGGAAAGGGACAGTCGAACCGCAGCTACCGACGGTCGTCTCCATCCTATATTTAGTTTAACTCCTCATCCTAACTTTCATGCCTACCCTACTTATACTAATAAAAAGAAATACCTAGGACATCGCATTATCTGACTTACAAGAAGAGCACCTACCTAACAGTTCTTGGGGTATAGTTTGCTAACTTAAACTTATTAAGAAAATACAATTCGCCTGTGAGATGCTAAAGCACAGAGTCCACTCCTGTTCAGGAAAATCGCTATGGCTTTAAGGATTTAAGGAGTAGAGTCCAAACTGCCTCGACATCTCAAGGGCCCCCGTTTTGATAGTGACAAGCCTGTCAATTTTCTAGACCACCAAAAAGAGAAAAAATAATTTAACAACAAGTATGCAGTCCGTCAGGACATGCACACATGGTGTTAAACAACAAAGGGCGCACCTCCAACCCCTTTCGCCGGCCTATCCATCTCCAGAATTGATTGATGTACTTGTCACACCAACATCACCTATTAACTAGGTAAAAAAATTGCAAATTTTCTGATGGTCCAGAAAGTTTGACAGTGCAGTCTGCCAGTGTCATCACCTACTTTTTAAATAAAACTCACTAACCTAAATACAGTTCGCCCATGAGATTCTATCGCACATCAAAGCCTCCCTTCCTTCTGATGGAAAGGGGAACTCAACACTCCACCTCTGGAAAGGAGTTGAACTCTACCTCTGGAGGGGAGTGGAATTGAAGGAGTGGAGACCAACGTGCATCAGCATCACAAGGGAGCCCATTCTAATGGAGACAATGTCCTCCGCCCGTTCCCAAAACATTGAGGGGCCGCTCAAAGGAAAGGGACAGTCGAACCGCAGCTACCGACGGTCGTCTCCATCCTGTATTTAGTTTAACTCCTCATCCTAACTTTCATGCCTACCCTACTTATACTAATAAAAAGAAATACCTAGGACATCGCATTATCTGACTTACAAGAAGAGCACCTACCTAACAGTTCTTGGGGTATAGTTTGCTAACTTAAACTTATTAAGAAAATACAATTCGCCTGTGAGATGCTAAAGCACAGAGTCCACTCCTGTTCAGGAAAATCGCTATGGCTTTAAGGATTTAAGGAGTAGAGTCCAAACTGCCTCAACATCTCAAGGGCCCCCGTTTTGATAGTGACAAGCCTGTCAATTTTCTAGACCACCAAAAAGAGAAAAAATAATTTAACAACAAGTATGCAGTCCGTCAGGACATGCACACATGGTGTTAAACAAACAAACGGCGCACCTCCAACCCCTTTCGCCGGCCTATCCATCTCCAGAATTGATTGATGTACTTGTCACACCAACATCACCTATTAACTAGGTAAAAAAATTGCAAATTTTCTGATGGTCCAGAAAGTTTGACAGTCCAGTCTGCCAGTGTCATCACCTACTTTTTAAATAAAACTCACTAACCTAAATACAGTTTGCCCATGAGATTCTATCGCACATCAAAGCCTCCCTTCCTTCTGATGGAAAAGGGAACTCAACACTCCACCTCTAGAAAGGAGTTGAACTCGACCACTGGAGGGGAGTGGAATTGAAGGAGTGGAGACCAACGCGCATCAGCATCACAAGGGAGCCCATTCTAATGGAGACAATGTCCTCCGCCCGTTCCCAAAACATTGAGGGGCCGCTCAAAGGAAAGGGACAGTCGAACTGCAGCTACCGACGGTCGTCTCCATCCTGTATTTAGTTTAACTCCTCATCCTAACTTTCATGCCTACCCTACTTATACTAATAAAAAGAAAAACCTAGGACATCTCATTATCTAAATTACAAGAGCACCTACCTAACAGTACTTGGGGTATAGTTTGCTAACTTAAACTTATTAAGAAAATACAATTCGCCTGTGAGATGCTAAAGCACAGAGTCCACTCCTGTTCAGGAAAATCGCTATGGCTTTAAGGATTTAAGGAGTAGAGTCCAAACTGCCTCAACATCTCAAGGGCCCCCGTTTTGATAGTGACAAGCCTGTCAATTTTCTAGACCACCAAAAAGAGAAAAAATAATTTAACAACAAGTATGCAGTCCGTCAGGACATGCACACATGGTGTTAAACAAACAAACGGCGCACCTCCAACCCCTTTCGCCGGCCTATCCATCTCCAGAATTGATTGATGTACTTGTCACACCAACATCACCTATTAACTAGGTAAAAAAATTGCAAATTTTCTGATGGTCCAGAAAGTTTGACAGTCCAGTCTGCCAGTGTCATCACCTACTTTTTAAATAAAACTCACTAACCTAAATACAGTTCGCCCATGAGATTCTATCGCACATCAAAGCCTCCCTTCCTTCTGATGGAGAGGGGAACTCAACACTCCACCTCTAGAAAGGAGTTGAACTCGACCACTGGAGGGGAGTGGAATTGAAGGAGTGGAGACCAACGCGCATCAGCATCACAAGGGAGCCCATTCTAATGGAGACAATGTCCTCCGCCCGTTCCCAAAACATTGAGGGGCCGCTCAAAGGAAAGGGACAGTCGAACCGCAGCTACCGACGGTCGTCTCCATCCTGTATTTAGTTTAACTCCTCATCCTAACTTTCATGCCTACCCTACTTATACTAATAAAAAGAAATACCTAGGACATCGCATTATCTGACTTACAAGAAGAGCACCTACCTAACAGTTCTTGGGGTATAGTTTGCTAACTAAAACTTATTAAGAAAATACAATTCGCCTGTGAGATGCTAAAGCACAGAGTCCACTCCTGTTCAGGAAAATCGCTATGGCTTTAAGGATTTAAGGAGTAGAGTCCAAACTGCCTCAACATCTCAAGGGCCCCCGTTTTGATAGTGACAAGCCTGTCAATTTTCTAGACCACCAAAAAGAGAAAAAATAATTTAACAACAAGTATGCAGTCCGTCAGGACATGCACACATGGTGTTAAACAAACAAACGTCGCACCTCCAACCCCTTTCGCCGGCCTATCCATCTCCAGAATTGATTGATGTACTTGTCACACCAACATCACCTATTAACTAGGTAAAAAAATTGCAAATTTTCTGATGGTCCAGAAAGTTTGACAGTCCAGTCTGCCAGTGTCATCACCTACTTTTTAAATAAAACTCACTAACCTAAATACAGTTCGCCCATGAGATTCTATCGCACATCAAAGCCTCCCTTCCTTCTGATGGAAAGGGGAACTCAACACTCCACCTCTAGAAAGGAGTTGAACTCGACCACTGGAGGGGAGTGGAATTGAAGGAGTGGAGACCAATGCGCATCAGCATCACAAGGGAGCCCATTCTAATGGAGACAATGTCCTCCGCCCGTTCCCAAAACATTGAGGGGCCGCTCAAAGGAAAGGGACAGTCGAACCGCAGCTACCGACGGTCGTCTCCATCCTGTATTTAGTTTAACTCCTCATCCTAACTTTCATGCCTACCCTACTTATACTAATAAAAAGAAAAACCTAGGACATCTCATTATCTAAATTACAAGAGCACCTACCTAACAGTACTTGGGGTATAGTTTGCTAACTTAAACTTATTAAGAAAATACAATTCGCCTGTGAGATGCTAAAGCACAGAGTCCACTCCTGTTCAGGAAAATCGCTATGGCTTTAAGGATTTAAGGAGTAGAGTCCAAACTGCCTCAACATCTCAAGGGCCCCCGTTTTGATAGTGACAAGCCTGTCAATTTTCTAGACCACCAAAAAGAGAAAAAATAATTTAACAACAAGTATGCAGTCCGTCAGGACATGCACACATGGTGTTAAACAAACAAACGGCGCACCTCCAACCCCTTTCGCCGGCCTATCCATCTCCAGAATTGATTGATGTACTTGTCACACCAACATCACCTATTAACTAGGTAAAAAAATTGCAAATTTTCTGATGGTCCAGAAAGTTTGACAGTCCAGTCTGCCAGTGTCATCACCTACTTTTTAAATAAAACTCACTAACCTAAATACAGTTTGCCCATGAGATTCTATCGCACATCAAAGCCTCCCTTCCTTCTGATGGAAAGGGGAACTCAACACTCCACCTCTAGAAAGGAGTTGAACTCGACCACTGGAGGGGAGTGGAATTGAAGGAGTGGAGACCAACGCGCATCAGCATCACAAGGGAGCCCATTCTAATGGAGACAATGTCCTCCGCCCGTTCCCAAAACATTGAGGGGCCGCTCAAAGGAAAGGGACAGTCGAACCGCAGCTACCGACGGTCGTCTCCATCCTGTATTTAGTTTAACTCCTCATCCTAACTTTCATGCCTACCCTACTTATACTAATAAAAAGAAAAACCTAGGACATCTCATTATCTAAATTACAAGAGCACCTACCTAACAGTACTTGGGGTATAGTTTGCTAACTTAAACTTATTAAGAAAATACAATTCGCCTGTGAGATGCTAAAGCACAGAGTCCACTCCTGTTCAGGAAAATCGCTATGGCTTTAAGGATTTAAGGAGTAGAGTCCAAACTGCCTCAACATCTCAAGGGCCCCCGTTTTGATAGTGACAAGCCTGTCAATTTTCTAGACCACCAAAAAGAGAAAAAATAATTTAACAACAAGTATGCAGTCCGTCAGGACATGCACACATGGTGTTAAACAAACAAACGGCGCACCTCCAACCCCTTTCACCGGCCTATCCATCTCCAGAATTGATTGATGTACTTGTCACACCAACATCACCTATTAACTAGGTAAAAAAATTGCAAATTTTCTGATGGTCCAGAAAGTTTGACAGTCCAGTCTGCCAGTGTCATCACCTACTTTTTAAATAAAACTCACTAACCTAAATACAGTTTGCCCATGAGATTCTATCGCACATCAAAGCCTCCCTTCCTTCTGATGGAAAGGGGAACTCAACACTCCACCTCTAGAAAGGAGTTGAACTCGACCACTGGAGGGGAGTGGAATTGAAGGAGTGGAGACCAACGCGCATCAGCATCACAAGGGAGCCCATTCTAATGGAGACAATGTCCTCCGCCCGTTCCCAAAACATTGAGGGGCCGCTCAAAGGAAAGGGACAGTCGAACCGCAGCTACCGACGGTCGTCTCCATCCTGTATTTAGTTTAACTCCTCATCCTAACTTTCATGCCTACCCTACTTATACTAATAAAAAGAAATACCTAGGACATCGCATTATCTGACTTACAAGAAGAGCACCTACCTAACAGTTCTTGGGGTATAGTTTGCTAACTTAAACTTATTAAGAAAATACAATTCGCCTGTGAGATGCTAAAGCACAGAGTCCACTCCTGTTCAGGAAAATCGCTATGGCTTTAAGGATTTAAGGAGTAGAGTCCAAACTGCCTCAACATCTCAAGGGCCCCCGTTTTGATAGTGACAAGCCTGTCAATTTTCTAGACCACCAAAAAGAGAAAAAATAATTTAACAACAAGTATGCAGTCCGTCAGGACATGCACACATGGTGTTAAACAAACAAACGGCGCACCTCCAACCCCTTTCGCCGGCCTATCCATCTCCAGAATTGATTGATGTACTTGTCACACCAACATCACCTATTAACTAGGTAAAAAAATTGCAAATTTTCTGATGGTCCAGAAAGTTTGACAGTCCTGTCTGCCAGTGTCATCACCTACTTTTTAAATAAAACTCACTAACCTAAATACAGTTCGCCCATGAGATTCTATCGCACATCAAAGCCTCCCTTCCTTCTGATGGAAAGGGGAACTCAACACTCCACCTCTGGAAAGGAGTTGAACTCTACCTCTGGAGGGGAGTGGAATTGAAGGAGTGGAAACCAACGCGCATCAGCATCACAAGGGAGCCCATTCTAATGGAGACAATGTCCTCCGCCCGTTCCCAAAACATTGAGGGGCCGCTCAAAGGAAAGGGACAGTCGAACCGCAGCTACCGACGGTCGTCTCCATCCTATATTTAGTTTAACTCCTCATCCTAACTTTCATGCCTACCCTACTTATACTAATAAAAAGAAATACCTAGGACATCGCATTATCTGACTTACAAGAAGAGCACCTACCTAACAGTTCTTGGGGTATAGTTTGCTAACTTAAACTTATTAAGAAAATACAATTCGCCTGTGAGATGCTAAAGCACAGAGTCCACTCCTGTTCAGGAAAATCGCTATGGCTTTAAGGATTTAAGGAGTAGAGTCCAAACTGCCTCGACATCTCAAGGGCCCCCGTTTTGATAGTGACAAGCCTGTCAATTTTCTAGACCACCAAAAAGAGAAAAAATAATTTAACAACAAGTATGCAGTCCGTCAGGACATGCACACATGGTGTTAAACAACAAAGGGCGCACCTCCAACCCCTTTCGCCGGCCTATCCATCTCCAGAATTGATTGATGTACTTGTCACACCAACATCACCTATTAACTAGGTAAAAAAATTGCAAATTTTCTGATGGTCCAGAAAGTTTGACAGTGCAGTCTGCCAGTGTCATCACCTACTTTTTAAATAAAACTCACTAACCTAAATACAGTTCGCCCATGAGATTCTATCGCACATCAAAGCCTCCCTTCCTTCTGATGGAAAGGGGAACTCAACACTCCACCTCTGGAAAGGAGTTGAACTCTACCTCTGGAGGGGAGTGGAATTGAAGGAGTGGAGACCAACGTGCATCAGCATCACAAGGGAGCCCATTCTAATGGAGACAATGTCCTCCGCCCGTTCCCAAAACATTGAGGGGCCGCTCAAAGGAAAGGGACAGTCGAACCGCAGCTACCGACGGTCGTCTCCATCCTGTATTTAGTTTAACTCCTCATCCTAACTTTCATGCCTACCCTACTTATACTAATAAAAAGAAATACCTAGGACATCGCATTATCTGACTTACAAGAAGAGCACCTACCTAACAGTTCTTGGGGTATAGTTTGCTAACTTAAACTTATTAAGAAAATACAATTCGCCTGTGAGATGCTAAAGCACAGAGTCCACTCCTGTTCAGGAAAATCGCTATGGCTTTAAGGATTTAAGGAGTAGAGTCCAAACTGCCTCAACATCTCAAGGGCCCCCGTTTTGATAGTGACAAGCCTGTCAATTTTCTAGACCACCAAAAAGAGAAAAAATAATTTAACAACAAGTATGCAGTCCGTCAGGACATGCACACATGGTGTTAAACAAACAAACGGCGCACCTCCAACCCCTTTCGCCGGCCTATCCATCTCCAGAATTGATTGATGTACTTGTCACACCAACATCACCTATTAACTAGGTAAAAAAATTGCAAATTTTCTGATGGTCCAGAAAGTTTGACAGTCCAGTCTGCCAGTGTCATCACCTACTTTTTAAATAAAACTCACTAACCTAAATACAGTTTGCCCATGAGATTCTATCGCACATCAAAGCCTCCCTTCCTTCTGATGGAAAAGGGAACTCAACACTCCACCTCTAGAAAGGAGTTGAACTCGACCACTGGAGGGGAGTGGAATTGAAGGAGTGGAGACCAACGCGCATCAGCATCACAAGGGAGCCCATTCTAATGGAGACAATGTCCTCCGCCCGTTCCCAAAACATTGAGGGGCCGCTCAAAGGAAAGGGACAGTCGAACTGCAGCTACCGACGGTCGTCTCCATCCTGTATTTAGTTTAACTCCTCATCCTAACTTTCATGCCTACCCTACTTATACTAATAAAAAGAAAAACCTAGGACATCTCATTATCTAAATTACAAGAGCACCTACCTAACAGTACTTGGGGTATAGTTTGCTAACTTAAACTTATTAAGAAAATACAATTCGCCTGTGAGATGCTAAAGCACAGAGTCCACTCCTGTTCAGGAAAATCGCTATGGCTTTAAGGATTTAAGGAGTAGAGTCCAAACTGCCTCAACATCTCAAGGGCCCCCGTTTTGATAGTGACAAGCCTGTCAATTTTCTAGACCACCAAAAAGAGAAAAAATAATTTAACAACAAGTATGCAGTCCGTCAGGACATGCACACATGGTGTTAAACAAACAAACGGCGCACCTCCAACCCCTTTCGCCGGCCTATCCATCTCCAGAATTGATTGATGTACTTGTCACACCAACATCACCTATTAACTAGGTAAAAAAATTGCAAATTTTCTGATGGTCCAGAAAGTTTGACAGTCCAGTCTGCCAGTGTCATCACCTACTTTTTAAATAAAACTCACTAACCTAAATACAGTTCGCCCATGAGATTCTATCGCACATCAAAGCCTCCCTTCCTTCTGATGGAGAGGGGAACTCAACACTCCACCTCTAGAAAGGAGTTGAACTCGACCACTGGAGGGGAGTGGAATTGAAGGAGTGGAGACCAACGCGCATCAGCATCACAAGGGAGCCCATTCTAATGGAGACAATGTCCTCCGCCCGTTCCCAAAACATTGAGGGGCCGCTCAAAGGAAAGGGACAGTCGAACCGCAGCTACCGACGGTCGTCTCCATCCTGTATTTAGTTTAACTCCTCATCCTAACTTTCATGCCTACCCTACTTATACTAATAAAAAGAAATACCTAGGACATCGCATTATCTGACTTACAAGAAGAGCACCTACCTAACAGTTCTTGGGGTATAGTTTGCTAACTAAAACTTATTAAGAAAATACAATTCGCCTGTGAGATGCTAAAGCACAGAGTCCACTCCTGTTCAGGAAAATCGCTATGGCTTTAAGGATTTAAGGAGTAGAGTCCAAACTGCCTCAACATCTCAAGGGCCCCCGTTTTGATAGTGACAAGCCTGTCAATTTTCTAGACCACCAAAAAGAGAAAAAATAATTTAACAACAAGTATGCAGTCCGTCAGGACATGCACACATGGTGTTAAACAAACAAACGGCGCACCTCCAACCCCTTTCGCCGGCCTATCCATCTCCAGAATTGATTGATGTACTTGTCACACCAACATCACCTATTAACTAGGTAAAAAAATTGCAAATTTTCTGATGGTCCAGAAAGTTTGACAGTCCAGTCTGCCAGTGTCATCACCTACTTTTTAAATAAAACTCACTAACCTAAATACAGTTCGCCCATGAGATTCTATCGCACATCAAAGCCTCCCTTCCTTCTGATGGAAAGGGGAACTCAACACTCCACCTCTAGAAAGGAGTTGAACTCGACCACTGGAGGGGAGTGGAATTGAAGGAGTGGAGACCAATGCGCATCAGCATCACAAGGGAGCCCATTCTAATGGAGACAATGTCCTCCGCCCGTTCCCAAAACATTGAGGGGCCGCTCAAAGGAAAGGGACAGTCGAACCGCAGCTACCGACGGTCGTCTCCATCCTGTATTTAGTTTAACTCCTCATCCTAACTTTCATGCCTACCCTACTTATACTAATAAAAAGAAAAACCTAGGACATCTCATTATCTAAATTACAAGAGCACCTACCTAACAGTACTTGGGGTATAGTTTGCTAACTTAAACTTATTAAGAAAATACAATTCGCCTGTGAGATGCTAAAGCACAGAGTCCACTCCTGTTCAGGAAAATCGCTATGGCTTTAAGGATTTAAGGAGTAGAGTCCAAACTGCCTCAACATCTCAAGGGCCCCCGTTTTGATAGTGACAAGCCTGTCAATTTTCTAGACCACCAAAAAGAGAAAAAATAATTTAACAACAAGTATGCAGTCCGTCAGGACATGCACACATGGTGTTAAACAAACAAACGGCGCACCTCCAACCCCTTTCGCCGGCCTATCCATCTCCAGAATTGATTGATGTACTTGTCACACCAACATCACCTATTAACTAGGTAAAAAAATTGCAAATTTTCTGATGGTCCAGAAAGTTTGACAGTCCTGTCTGCCAGTGTCATCACCTACTTTTTAAATAAAACTCACTAACCTAAATACAGTTCGCCCATGAGATTCTATCGCACATCAAAGCCTCCCTTCCTTCTGATGGAAAGGGGAACTCAACACTCCACCTCTGGAAAGGAGTTGAACTCTACCTCTGGAGGGGAGTGGAATTGAAGGAGTGGAGACCAACGCGCATCAGCATCACAAGGGAGCCCATTCTAATGGAGACAATGTCCTCCGCCCGTTCCCAAAACATTGAGGGGCCGCTCAAAGGAAAGGGACAGTCGAACCGCAGCTACCGACGGTCGTCTCCATCCTGTATTTAGTTTAACTCCTCATCCTAACTTTCATGCCTACCCTACTTATACTAATAAAAAGAAATACCTAGGACATTGCATTATCTGACTTACAAGAAGAGCACCTACCTAACAGTTCTTGGGGTATAGTTTGCTAACTTAAACTTATTAAGAAAATACAATTCGCCTGTGAGATGCTAAAGCACAGAGTCCACTCCTGTTCAGGAAAATCGCTATGGCTTTAAGGATTTAAGGAGTAGAGTCCAAACTGCCTCAACATCTCAAGGGCCCCCGTTTTGATAGTGACAAGCCTGTCAATTTTCTAGACCACCAAAAAGAGAAAAAATAATTTAACAACAAGTATGCAGTCCGTCAGGACATGCACACATGGTGTTAAACAAACAAACGGCGCACCTCCAACCCCTTTCGCCGGCCTATCCATCTCCAGAATTGATTGATGTACTTGTCACACCAACATCACCTATTAACTAGGTAAAAAAATTGCAAATTTTCTGATGGTCCAGAAAGTTTGACAGTCCAGTCTGCCAGTGTCATCACCTACTTTTTAAATAAAACTCACTAACCTAAATACAGTTCGCCCATGAGATTCTATCGCACATCAAAGCCTCCCTTCCTTCTGATGGAAAGGGGAACTCAACACTCCACCTCTAGAAAGGAGTTGAACTCGACCACTGGAGGGGAGTGGAATTGAAGGAGTGGAGACCAACGCGCATCAGCATCACAAGGGAGCCCATTCTAATGGAGACAATGTCCTCCGCCCGTTCCCAAAACATTGAGGGGGCCGCTCAAAGGAAAGGGACAGTCGAACCGCAGCTACCGACGGTTGTCTCCATCCTGTATTTAGTTTAACTCCTCATCCTAACTTTCATGCCTACCCTACTTATACTAATAAAAAGAAAAACCTAGGACATCTCATTATCTAAATTACAAGAGCACCTACCTAACAGTACTTGGGGTATAGTTTGCTAACTTAAACTTATTAAGAAAATACAATTCGCCTGTGAGATGCTAAAGCACAGAGTCCACTCCTGTTCAGGAAAATCGCTATGGCTTTAAGGATTTAAGGAGTAGAGTCCAAACTGCCTCAACATCTCAAGGGCCCCCGTTTTGATAGTGACAAGCCTGTCAATTTTCTAGACCACCAAAAAGAGAAAAAATAATTTAACAACAAGTATGCAGTCCGTCAGGACATGCACACATGGTGTTAAACAAACAAACGGCGCACCTCCAACCCCTTTCGCCGGCCTATCCATCTCCAGAATTGATTGATGTACTTGTCACACCAACATCACCTATTAACTAGGTAAAAAAATTGCAAATTTTCTGATGGTCCAGAAAGTTTGACAGTCCAGTCTGCCAGTGTCATCACCTACTTTTTAAATAAAACTCACTAACCTAAATACAGTTTGCCCATGAGATTCTATCGCACATCAAAGCCTCCCTTCCTTCTGATGGAAAGGGGAACTCAACACTCCACCTCTAGAAAGGAGTTGAACTCGACCACTGGAGGGGAGTGGAATTGAAGGAGTGGAGACCAACGCGCATCAGCATCACAAGGGAGCCCATTCTAATGGAGACAATGTCCTCCGCCCGTTCCCAAAACATTGAGGGGCCGCTCAAAGGAAAGGGACAGTCGAACCGCAGCTACCGACGGTCGTCTCCATCCTGTATTTAGTTTAACTCCTCATCCTAACTTTCATGCCTACCCTACTTATACTAATAAAAAGAAAAACCTAGGACATCTCATTATCTAAATTACAAGAGCACCTACCTAACAGTACTTGGGGTATAGTTTGCTAACTTAAACTTATTAAGAAAATACAATTCGCCTGTGAGATGCTAAAGCACAGAGTCCACTCCTGTTCAGGAAAATCGCTATGGCTTTAAGGATTTAAGGAGTAGAGTCCAAACTGCCTCAACATCTCAAGGGCCCCCGTTTTGATAGTGACAAGCCTGTCAATTTTCTAGACCACCAAAAAGAGAAAAAATAATTTAACAACAAGTATGCAGTCCGTCAGGACATGCACACATGGTGTTAAACAAACAAACGGCGCACCTCCAACCCCTTTCGCCGGCCTATCCATCTCCAGAATTGATTGATGTACTTGTCACACCAACATCACCTATTAACTAGGTAAAAAAATTGCAAATTTTCTGATGGTCCAGAAAGTTTGACAGTCCTGTCTGCCAGTGTCATCACCTACTTTTTAAATAAAACTCACTAACCTAAATACAGTTCGCCCATGAGATTCTATCGCACATCAAAGCCTCCCTTCCTTCTGATGGAAAGGGGAACTCAACACTCCACCTCTAGAAAGGAGTTGAACTCGACCACTGGAGGGGAGTGGAATTGAAGGAGTGGAGACCAACGCGCATCAGCATCACAAGGGAGCCCATTCTAATGGAGACAATGTCCTCCGCCCGTTCCCAAAACATTGAGGGGCCGCTCAAAGGAAAGGGACAGTCGAACCGCAGCTACCGACGGTCGTCTCCATCCTGTATTTAGTTTAACTCCTCATCCTAACTTTCATGCCTACCCTACTTATACTAATAAAAAGAAAAACCTAGGACATCTCATTATCTAAATTACAAGAGCACCTACCTAACAGTACTTGGGGTATAGTTTGCTAACTTAAACTTATTAAGAAAATACAATTCGCCTGTGAGATGCTAAAGCACAGAGTCCACTCCTGTTCAGGAAAATCGCTATGGCTTTAAGGATTTAAGGAGTAGAGTCCAAACTGCCTCAACATCTCAAGGGCCCCCGTTTTGATAGTGACAAGCCTGTCAATTTTCTAGACCACCAAAAAGAGAAAAAATAATTTAACAACAAGTATGCAGTCCGTCAGGACATGCACACATGGTGTTAAACAAACAAACGGCGCACCTCCAACCCCTTTCGCCGGCCTATCCATCTCCAGAATTGATTGATGTACTTGTCACACCAACATCACCTATTAACTAGGTAAAAAAATTGCAAATTTTCTGATGGTCCAGAAAGTTTGACAGTCCTGTCTGCCAGTGTCATCACCTACTTTTTAAATAAAACTCACTAACCTAAATACAGTTCGCCCATGAGATTCTATCGCACATCAAAGCCTCCCTTCCTTCTGATGGAAAGGGGAACTCAACACTCCACCTCTAGAAAGGAGTTGAACTCGACCACTGGAGGGGAGTGGAATTGAAGGAGTGGAGACCAACGCGCATCAGCATCACAAGGGAGCCCATTCTAATGGAGACAATGTCCTCCGCCCGTTCCCAAAACATTGAGGGGCCGCTCAAAGGAAAGGGACAGTCGAACCGCAGCTACCGACGGTCGTCTCCATCCTGTATTTAGTTTAACTCCTCATCCTAACTTTCATGCCTACCCTACTTATACTAATAAAAAGAAAAACCTAGGACATCTCATTATCTAAATTACAAGAGCACCTACCTAACAGTACTTGGGGTATAGTTTGCTAACTTAAACTTATTAAGAAAATACAATTCGCCTGTGAGATGCTAAAGCACAGAGTCCACTCCTGTTCAGGAAAATCGCTATGGCTTTAAGGATTTAAGGAGTAGAGTCCAAACTGCCTCAACATCTCAAGGGCCCCCGTTTTGATAGTGACAAGCCTGTCAATTTTCTAGACCACCAAAAAGAGAAAAAATAATTTAACAACAAGTATGCAGTCCGTCAGGACATGCACACATGGTGTTAAACAAACAAACGGCGCACCTCCAACCCCTTTCGCCGGCCTATCCATCTCCAGAATTGATTGATGTACTTGTCACACCAACATCACCTATTAACTAGGTAAAAAAATTGCAAATTTTCTGATGGTCCAGAAAGTTTGACAGTCCTGTCTGCCAGTGTCATCACCTACTTTTTAAATAAAACTCACTAACCTAAATACAGTTCGCCCATGAGATTCTATCGCACATCAAAGCCTCCCTTCCTTCTGATGGAAAGGGGAACTCAACACTCCACCTCTGGAAAGGAGTTGAACTCTACCTCTGGAGGGGAGTGGAATTGAAGGAGTGGAGACCAACGCGCATCAGCATCACAAGGGAGCCCATTCTAATGGAGACAATGTCCTCCGCCCGTTCCCAAAACATTGAGGGGCCGCTCAAAGGAAAGGGACAGTCGAACCGCAGCTACCGACGGTCGTCTCCATCCTGTATTTAGTTTAACTCCTCATCCTAACTTTCATGCCTACCCTACTTATACTAATAAAAAGAAATACCTAGGACATCGCATTATCTGACTTACAAGAAGAGCACCTACCTAACAGTTCTTGGGGTATAGTTTGCTAACTTAAACTTATTAAGAAAATACAATTCGCCTGTGAGATGCTAAAGCACAGAGTCCACTCCTGTTCAGGAAAATCGCTATGGCTTTAAGGATTTAAGGAGTAGAGTCCAAACTGCCTCAACATCTCAAGGGCCCCCGTTTTGATAGTGACAAGCCTGTCAATTTTCTAGACCACCAAAAAGAGAAAAAATAATTTAACAACAAGTATGCAGTCCGTCAGGACATGCACACATGGTGTTAAACAAACAAACGGCGCACCTCCAACCCCTTTCGCCGGCCTATCCATCTCCAGAATTGATTGATGTACTTGTCACACCAACATCACCTATTAACTAGGTAAAAAAATTGCAAATTTTCTGATGGTCCAGAAAGTTTGACAGTCCAGTCTGCCAGTGTCATCACCTACTTTTTAAATAAAACTCACTAACCTAAATACAGTTCGCCCATGAGATTCTATCGCACATCAAAGCCTCCCTTCCTTCTGATGGAAAGGGGAACTCAACACTCCACCTCTAGAAAGGAGTTGAACTCGACCACTGGAGGGGAGTGGAATTGAAGGAGTGGAGACCAACGCGCATCAGCATCACAAGGGAGCCCATTCTAATGGAGACAATGTCCTCCGCCCGTTCCCAAAACATTGAGGGGCCGCTCAAAGGAAAGGGACAGTCGAACCGCAGCTACCGACGGTTGTCTCCATCCTGTATTTAGTTTAACTCCTCATCCTAACTTTCATGCCTACCCTACTTATACTAATAAAAAGAAAAACCTAGGACATCTCATTATCTAAATTACAAGAGCACCTACCTAACAGTACTTGGGGTATAGTTTGCTAACTTAAACTTATTAAGAAAATACAATTCGCCTGTGAGATGCTAAAGCACAGAGTCCACTCCTGTTCAGGAAAATCGCTATGGCTTTAAGGATTTAAGGAGTAGAGTCCAAACTGCCTCAACATCTCAAGGGCCCCTGTTTTGATAGTGACAAGCCTGTCAATTTTCTAGACCACCAAAAAGAGAAAAAATAATTTAACAACAAGTATGCAGTCCGTCAGGACATGCACACATGGTGTTAAACAAACAAACGGCGCACCTCCAACCCCTTTCGCCGGCCTATCCATCTCCAGAATTGATTGATGTACTTGTCACACCAACATCACCTATTAACTAGGTAAAAAAATTGCAAATTTTCTGATGGTCCAGAAAGTTTGACAGTCCAGTCTGCCACTGTCATCACCTACTTTTTAAATAAAACTCACTAACCTAAATACAGTTTGCCCATGAGATTCTATCGCACATCAAAGCCTCCCTTCCTTCTGATGGAGAGGGGAACTCAACACTCCACCTCTAGAAAGGAGTTGAACTCGACCACTGGAGGGGAGTGGAATTGAAGGAGTGGAGACCAACGCGCATCAGCATCACAAGGGAGCCCATTCTAATGGAGACAATGTCCTCCGCCCGTTCCCAAAACATTGAGGGGCCGCTCAAAGGAAAGGGACAGTCGAACCGCAGCTACCGACGGTCGTCTCCATCCTGTATTTAGTTTAACTCCTCATCCTAACTTTCATGCCTACCCTACTTATACTAATAAAAAGAAAAACCTAGGACATCTCATTATCTAAATTACAAGAGCACCTACCTAACAGTACTTGGGGTATAGTTTGCTAACTTAAACTTATTAAGAAAATACAATTCGCCTGTGAGATGCTAAAGCACAGAGTCCACTCCTGTTCAGGAAAATCGCTATGGCTTTAAGGATTTAAGGAGTAGAGTCCAAACTGCCTCAACATCTCAAGGGCCCCCGTTTTGATAGTGACAAGCCTGTCAATTTTCTAGACCACCAAAAAGAGAAAAAATAATTTAACAACAAGTATGCAGTCCGTCAGGACATGCACACATGGTGTTAAACAAACAAACGGCGCACCTCCAACCCCTTTCGCCGGCCTATCCATCTCCAGAATTGATTGATGTACTTGTCACACCAACATCACCTATTAACTAGGTAAAAAAATTGCAAATTTTCTGATGGTCCAGAAAGTTTGACAGTCCTGTCTGCCAGTGTCATCACCTACTTTTTAAATAAAACTCACTAACCTAAATACAGTTCGCCCATGAGATTCTATCGCACATCAAAGCCTCCCTTCCTTCTGATGGAAAGGGGAACTCAACACTCCACCTCTGGAAAGGAGTTGAACTCTACCTCTGGAGGGGAGTGGAATTGAAGGAGTGGAGACCAACGCGCATCAGCATCACAAGGGAGCCCATTCTAATGGAGACAATGTCCTCCGCCCGTTCCCAAAACATTGAGGGGCCGCTCAAAGGAAAGGGACAGTCGAACCGCAGCTACCGACGGTCGTCTCCATCCTGTATTTAGTTTAACTCCTCATCCTAACTTTCATGCCTACCCTACTTATACTAATAAAAAGAAATACCTAGGACATCGCATTATCTGACTTACAAGAAGAGCACCTACCTAACAGTTCTTGGGGTATAGTTTGCTAACTTAAACTTATTAAGAAAATACAATTCGCCTGTGAGATGCTAAAGCACAGAGTCCACTCCTGTTCAGGAAAATCGCTATGGCTTTAAGGATTTAAGGAGTAGAGTCCAAACTGCCTCAACATCTCAAGGGCCCCCGTTTTGATAGTGACAAGCCTGTCAATTTTCTAGACCACCAAAAAGAGAAAAAATAATTTAACAACAAGTATGCAGTCCGTCAGGACATGCACACATGGTGTTAAACAAACAAACGGCGCACCTCCAACCCCTTTCGCCGGCCTATCCATCTCCAGAATTGATTGATGTACTTGTCACACCAACATCACCTATTAACTAGGTAAAAAAATTGCAAATTTTCTGATGGTCCAGAAAGTTTGACAGTCCAGTCTGCCAGTGTCATCACCTACTTTTTAAATAAAACTCACTAACCTAAATACAGTTTGCCCATGAGATTCTATCGCACATCAAAGCCTCCCTTCCTTCTGATGGAGAGGGGAACTCAACACTCCACCTCTAGAAAGGAGTTGAACTCGAGCACTGGAGGGGAGTGGAATTGAAGGAGTGGAGACCAACGTGCATCAGCATCACAAGGGAGCCCATTCTAATGGAGACAATGTCCTCCGCCCGTTCCCAAAACATTGAGGGGCCGCTCAAAGGAAAGGGACAGTCGAACCGCAGCTACCGACGGTCGTCTCCATCCTGTATTTAGTTTAACTCCTCATCCTAACTTTCATGCCTACCCTATTTATACTAATAAAAAGAAAAACCTAGGACATCTCATTATCTAAATTACAAGAGCACCTACCTAACAGTACTTGGGGTATAGTTTGCTAACTTAAACTTATTAAGAAAATACAATTCGCCTGTGAGATGCTAAAGCACAGAGTCCACTCCTGTTCAGGAAAATCGCTATGGCTTTAAGGATTTAAGGAGTAGAGTCCAAACTGCCTCAACATCTCAAGGGCCCCCGTTTTGATAGTGACAAGCCTGTCAATTTTCTAGACCACCAAAAAGAGAAAAAATAATTTAACAACAAGTATGCAGTCCGTCAGGACATGCACACATGGTGTTAAACAAACAAACGGCGCACCTCCAACCCCTTTCGCCGGCCTATCCATCTCCAGAATTGATTGATGTACTTGTCACACCAACATCACCTATTAACTAGGTAAAAAAATTGCAAATTTTCTGATGGTCCAGAAAGTTTGACAGTCCTGTCTGCCAGTGTCATCACCTACTTTTTAAATAAAACTCACTAACCTAAATACAGTTCGCCCATGAGATTCTATCGCACATCAAAGCCTCCCTTCCTTCTGATGGAAAGGGGAACTCAACACTCCACCTCTGGAAAGGAGTTGAACTCTACCTCTGGAGGGGAGTGGAATTGAAGGAGTGGAGACCAACGTGCATCAGCATCACAAGGGAGCCCATTCTAATGGAGACAATGTCCTCCGCCCGTTCCCAAAACATTGAGGGGCCGCTCAAAGGAAAGGGACAGTCGAACCGCAGCTACCGACGGTCGTCTCCATCCTGTATTTAGTTTAACTCCTCATCCTAACTTTCATGCCTACCCTACTTATACTAATAAAAAGAAAAACCTAGGACATCTCATTATCTAAATTACAAGAGCTCCTACCTAACAGTACTTGGGGTATAGTTTGCTAACTTAAACTTATTAAGAAAATACAATTCGCCTGTGAGATGCTAAAGCACAGAGTCCACTCCTGTTCAGGAAAATCGCTATGGCTTTAAGGATTTAAGGAGTAGAGTCCAAACTGCCTCAACATCTCAAGGGCCCCCGTTTTGATAGTGACAAGCCTGTCAATTTTCTAGACCACCAAAAAGAGAAAAAATAATTTAACAACAAGTATGCAGTCCGTCAGGACATGCACACATGGTGTTAAACAAACAAACGGCGCACCTCCAACCCCTTTCGCCGGCCTATCCATCTCCAGAATTGATTGATGTACTTGTCACACCAACATCACCTATTAACTAGGTAAAAAAATTGCAAATTTTCTGATGGTCCAGAAAGTTTGACAGTCCAGTCTGCCAGTGTCATCACCTACTTTTTAAATAAAACTCACTAACCTAAATACAGTTTGCCCATGAGATTCTATCGCACATCAAAGCCTCCCTTCCTTCTGATGGAAAAGGGAACTCAACACTCCACCTCTAGAAAGGAGTTGAACTCGACCACTGGAGGGGAGTGGAATTGAAGGAGTGGAGACCAACGCGCATCAGCATCACAAGGGAGCCCATTCTAATGGAGACAATGTCCTCCGCCCGTTCCCAAAACATTGAGGGGCCGCTCAAAGGAAAGGGACAGTCGAACCGCAGCTACCGACGGTCGTCTCCATCCTGTATTTAGTTTAACTCCTCATCCTAACTTTCATGCCTACCCTACTTATACTAATAAAAAGAAAAACCTAGGACATCTCATTATCTAAATTACAAGAGCACCTACCTAACAGTACTTGGGGTATAGTTTGCTAACTTAAACTTATTAAGAAAATACAATTCGCCTGTGAGATGCTAAAGCACAGAGTCCACTCCTGTTCAGGAAAATCGCTATGGCTTTAAGGATTTAAGGAGTAGAGTCCAAACTGCCTCAACATCTCAAGGGCCCCCGTTTTGATAGTGACAAGCCTGTCAATTTTCTAGACCACCAAAAAGAGAAAAAATAATTTAACAACAAGTATGCAGTCCGTCAGGACATGCACACATGGTGTTAAACAAACAAACGGCGCACCTCCAACCCCTTTCGCCGGCCTATCCATCTCCAGAATTGATTGATGTACTTGTCACACCAACATCACCTATTAACTAGGTAAAAAAATTGCAAATTTTCTGATGGTCCAGAAAGTTTGACAGTCCAGTCTGCCAGTGTCATCACCTACTTTTTAAATAAAACTCACTAACCTAAATACAGTTCGCCCATGAGATTCTATCGCACATCAAAGCCTCCCTTCCTTCTGATGGAAAGGGGAACTCAACACTCCACCTCTGGAAAGGAGTTGAACTCTACCTCTGGAGGGGAGTGGAATTGAAGGAGTGGAGACCAACGCGCATCAGCATCACAAGGGAGCCCATTCTAATGGAGACAATGTCCTCCGCCCGTTCCCAAAACATTGAGGGGCCGCTCAAAGGAAAGGGACAGTCGAACCGCAGCTACCGACGGTCGTCTCCATCCTGTATTTAGTTTAACTCCTCATCCTAACTTTCATGCCTACCCTACTTATACTAATAAAAAGAAATACCTAGGACATCGCATTATCTGACTTACAAGAAGAGCACCTACCTAACAGTTCTTGGGGTATAGTTTGCTAACTTAAACTTATTAAGAAAATACAATTCGCCTGTGAGATGCTAAAGCACAGAGTCCACTCCTGTTCAGGAAAATTGCTATGGCTTTAAGGATTTAAGGAGTAGAGTCCAAACTGCCTCAACATCTCAAGGGCCCCCGTTTTGATAGTGACAAGCCTGTCAATTTTCTAGACCACCAAAAAGAGAAAAAATAATTTAACAACAAGTATGCAGTCCGTCAGGACATGCACACATGGTGTTAAACAAACAAACGGCGCACCTCCAGCCCCTTTCGCCGGCCTATCCATCTCCAGAATTGATTGATGTACTTGTCACACCAACATCACCAATTAACTAGGTAAAAAAATTGCAAATTTTCTGATGGTCCAGAAAGTTTGACAGTCCAGTGGCCAGTGTCATCACCTACTTTTTAAATAAAACTCACTAACCTAAATACAGTTCGCCCATGAGATTCTATCGCACATCAAAGCCTCCCTTCCTTCTGATGGAAAGGGGAACTCAACACTCCACCTCTAGAAAGGAGTTGAACTCGACCACTGGAGGGGAGTGGAATTGAAGGAGTGGAGACCAACGCGCATCAGCATCACAAGGGAGCCCATTCTAATGGAGACAATGTCCTCCGCCCGTTCCCAAAACATTGAGGGGCCGCTCAAAGGAAAGGGACAGTCGAACCGCAGCTACCGACGGTCGTCTCCATCCTGTATTTAGTTTAACTCCTCATCCTAACTTTCATGCCTACCCTACTTATACTAATAAAAAGAAAAACCTAGGACATCTCATTATCTAAATTACAAGAGCTCCTACCTAACAGTACTTGGGGTATAGTTTGCTAACTTAAACTTATTAAGAAAATACAATTCGCCTGTGAGATGCTAAAGCACAGAGTCCACTCCTGTTCAGGAAAATCGCTATGGCTTTAAGGATTTAAGGAGTAGAGTCCAAACTGCCTCAACATCTCAAGGGCCCCCGTTTTGATAGTGACAAGCCTGTCAATTTTCTAGACCACCAAAAAGAGAAAAAATAATTTAACAACAAGTATGCAGTCCGTCAGGACATGCACACATGGTGTTAAACAAACAAACGGCGCACCTCCAACCCCTTTCGCCGGCCTATCCATCTCCAGAATTGATTGATGTACTTGTCACACCAACATCACCTATTAACTAGGTAAAAAAATTGCAAATTTTCTGATGGTCCAGAAAGTTTGACAGTCCAGTCTGCCAGTGTCATCACCTACTTTTTAAATAAAACTCACTAACCTAAATACAGTTTGCCCATGAGATTCTATCGCACATCAAAGCCTCCCTTCCTTCTGATGGAAAGGGGAACTCAACACTCCACCTCTAGAAAGGAGTTGAACTCGACCACTGGAGGGGAGTGGAATTGAAGGAGTGGAGACCAACGCGCATCAGCATCACAAGGGAGCCCATTCTAATGGACACAATGTCCTCCGCCCGTTCCCAAAACATTGAGGGGCCGCTCAAAGGAAAGGGACAGTCGAACCGCAGCTACCGACGGTCGTCTCCATCCTGTATTTAGTTTAACTCCTCATCCTAACTTTCATGCCTACCCTACTTATACTAATAAAAAGAAATACCTAGGACATCGCATTATCTGACTTACAAGAAGAGCACCTACCTAACAGTTCTTGGGGTATAGTTTGCTAACTTAAACTTATTAAGAAAATACAATTCGCCTGTGAGATGCTAAAGCACAGAGTCCACTCCTGTTCAGGAAAATCGCTATGGCTTTAAGGATTTAAGGAGTAGAGTCCAAACTGCCTCAACATCTCAAGGGCCCCCGTTTTGATAGTGACAAGCCTGTCAATTTTCTAGACCACCAAAAAGAGAAAAAATAATTTAACAACAAGTATGCAGTCCGTCAGGACATGCACACATGGTGTTAAACAAACAAACGGCGCACCTCCAACCCCTTTCGCCGGCCTATCCATCTCCAGAATTGATTGATGTACTTGTCACACCAACATCACCTATTAACTAGGTAAAAAAATTGCAAATTTTCTGATGGTCCAGAAAGTTTGACAGTCCAGTCTGCCAGTGTCATCACCTACTTTTTAAATAAAACTCACTAACCTAAATACAGTTCGCCCATGAGATTCTATCGCACATCAAAGCCTCCCTTCCTTCTGATGGAAAGGGGAACTCAACACTCCACCTCTAGAAAGGAGTGGAACTCGACCACTGGAGGGGAGTGGAATTGAAGGAGTGGAGACCAACGCGCATCAGCATCACAAGGGAGCCCATTCTAATGGAGACAATGTCCTCCGCCCGTTCCCAAAACATTGAGGGGCCGCTCAAAGGAAAGGGACAGTCGAACCGCAGCTACCGACGGTCGTCTCCATCCTGTATTTAGTTTAACTCCTCATCCTAACTTTCATGCCTACCCTACTTATACTAATAAAAAGAAAAACCTAGGACATCTCATTATCTAAATTACAAGAGCACCTACCTAACAGTACTTGGGGTATAGTTTGCTAACTTAAACTTATTAAGAAAATACAATTCGCCTGTGAGATGCTAAAGCACAGAGTCCACTCCTGTTCAGGAAAATCGCTATGGCTTTAAGGATTTAAGGAGTAGAGTCCAAACTGCCTCAACATCTCAAGGGCCCCCGTTTTGATAGTGACAAGCCTGTCAATTTTCTAGACCACCAAAAAGAGAAAAAATAATTTAACAACAAGTATGCAGTCCGTCAGGACATGCACACATGGTGTTAAACAAACAAACGGCGCACCTCCAACCCCTTTCGCCGGCCTATCCATCTCCAGAATTGATTGATGTACTTGTCACACCAACATCACCTATTAACTAGGTAAAAAAATTGCAAATTTTCTGATGGTCCAGAAAGTTTGACAGTCCAGTCTGCCAGTGTCATCACCTACTTTTTAAATAAAACTCACTAACCTAAATACAGTTTGCCCATGAGATTCTATCGCACATCAAAGCCTCCCTTCCTTCTGATGGAGAGGGGAACTCAACACTCCACCTCTAGAAAGGAGTTGAACTCGACCACTGGAGGGGAGTGGAATTGAAGGAGTGGAGACCAACGTGCATCAGCATCACAAGGGAGCCCATTCTAATGGAGACAATGTCCTCCGCCCGTTCCCAAAACATTGAGGGGCCGCTCAAAGGAAAGGGACAGTCGAACCGCAGCTACCGACGGTCGTCTCCATCCTGTATTTAGTTTAACTCCTCATCCTAACTTTCATGCCTACCCTATTTATACTAATAAAAAGAAAAACCTAGGACATCTCATTATCTAAATTACAAGAGCACCTACCTAACAGTACTTGGGGTATAGTTTGCTAACTTAAACTTATTAAGAAAATACAATTCGCCTGTGAGATGCTAAAGCACAGAGTCCACTCCTGTTCAGGAAAATCGCTATGGCTTTAAGGATTTAAGGAGTAGAGTCCAAACTGCCTCAACATCTCAAGGGCCCCCGTTTTGATAGTGACAAGCCTGTCAATTTTCTAGACCACCAAAAAGAGAAAAAATAATTTAACAACAAGTATGCAGTCCGTCAGGACATGCACACATGGTGTTAAACAAACAAACGGCGCACCTCCAACCCCTTTCGCCGGCCTATCCATCTCCAGAATTGATTGATGTACTTGTCACACCAACATCACCTATTAACTAGGTAAAAAAATTGCAAATTTTCTGATGGTCCAGAAAGTTTGACAGTCCAGTCTGCCAGTGTCATCACCTACTTTTTAAATAAAACTCACTAACCTAAATACAGTTTGCCCATGAGATTCTATCGCACATCAAAGCCTCCCTTCCTTCTGATGGAAAGGGGAACTCAACACTCCACCTCTAGAAAGGAGTTGAACTCGACCACTGGAGGGGAGTGGAATTGAAGGAGTGGAGACCAACGCGCATCAGCATCACAAGGGAGCCCATTCTAATGGAGACAATGTCCTCCGCCTGTTCCCAAAACATTGAGGGGCCGCTCAAAGGAAAGGGACAGTCGAACCGCAGCTACCGACGGTCGTCTCCATCCTGTATTTAGTTTAACTCCTCATCCTAACTGTCATGCCTACCCTACTTATACTAATAAAAAGAAAAACCTAGGACATCTCATTATCTAAATTACAAGAGCACCTACCTAACAGTACTTGGGGTATAGTTTGCTAACTTAAACTTATTAAGAAAATACAATTCGCCTGTGAGATGCTAAAGCACAGAGTCCACTCCTGTTCAGGAAAATCGCTATGGCTTTAAGGATTTAAGGAGTAGAGTCCAAACTGCCTCAACATCTCAAGGGCCCCCGTTTTGATAGTGACAAGCCTGTCAATTTTCTAGACCACCAAAAAGAGAAAAAATAATTTAACAACAAGTATGCAGTCCGTCAGGACATGCACACATGGTGTTAAACAAACAAACGGCGCACCTCCAACCCCTTTCGCCGGCCTATCCATCTCCAGAATTGATTGATGTACTTGTCACACCAACATCACCTATTAACTAGGTAAAAAAATTGCAAATTTTCTGATGGTCCAGAAAGTTTGACAGTCCAGTCTGCCAGTGTCATCACCTACTTTTTAAATAAAACTCACTAACCTAAATACAGTTCGCCCATGAGATTCTATCGCACATCAAAGCCTCCCTTCCTTCTGATGGAAAGGGGAACTCAACACTCCACCTCTAGAAAGGAGTTGAACTCGACCACTGGAGGGGAGTGGAATTGAAGGAGTGGAGACCAACGCGCATCAGCATCACAAGGGAGCCCATTCTAATGGAGACAATGTCCTCCGCCCGTTCCCAAAACATTGAGGGGCCGCTCAAAGGAAAGGGACAGTCGAACCGCAGCTACCGACGGTCGTCTCCATCCTGTATTTAGTTTAACTCCTCATCCTAACTTTCATGCCTACCCTACTTATACTAATAAAAAGAAAAACCTAGGACATCTCATTATCTAAATTACAAGAGCACCTACCTAACAGTACTTGGGGTATAGTTTGCTAACTTAAACTTATTAAGAAAATACAATTCGCCTGTGAGATGCTAAAGCACAGAGTCCACTCCTGTTCAGGAAAATCGCTATGGCTTTAAGGATTTAAGGAGTAGAGTCCAAACTGCCTCAACATCTCAAGGGCCCCCGTTTTGATAGTGACAAGCCTGTCAATTTTCTAGACCACCAAAAAGAGAAAAAATAATTTAACAACAAGTATGCAGTCCGTCAGGACATGCACACATGGTGTTAAACAAACAAACGGCGCACCTCCAACCCCTTTCGCCGGCCTATCCATCTCCAGAATTGATTGATGTACTTGTCACACCAACATCACCTATTAACTAGGTAAAAAAATTGCAAATTTTCTGATGGTCCAGAAAGTTTGACAGTCCAGTCTGCCAGTGTCATCACCTACTTTTTAAATAAAACTCACTAACCTAAATACAGTTTGCCCATGAGATTCTATCGCACATCAAAGCCTCCCTTCCTTCTGATGGAAAGGGGAACTCAACACTCCACCTCTAGAAAGGAGTTGAACTCGACCACTGGAGGGGAGTGGAATTGAAGGAGTGGAGACCAACGCGCATCAGCATCACAAGGGAGCCCATTCTAATGGAGACAATGTCCTCCGCCCGTTCCCAAAACATTGAGGGGCCGCTCAAAGGAAAGGGACAGTCGAACCGCAGCTACCGACGGTCGTCTCCATCCTGTATTTAGTTTAACTCCTCATCCTAACTTTCATGCCTACCCTACTTATACTAATAAAAAGAAAAACCTAGGACATCTCATTATCTAAATTACAAGAGCACCTACCTAACAGTACTTGGGGTATAGTTTGCTAACTTAAACTTATTAAGAAAATACAATTCGCCTGTGAGATGCTAAAGCACAGAGTCCACTCCTGTTCAGGAAAATCGCTATGGCTTTAAGGATTTAAGGAGTAGAGTCCAAACTGCCTCAACATCTCAAGGGCCCCCGTTTTGATAGTGACAAGCCTGTCAATTTTCTAGACCACCAAAAAGAGAAAAAATAATTTAACAACAAGTATGCAGTCCGTCAGGACATGCACACATGGTGTTAAACAAACAAACGGCGCACCTCCAACCCCTTTCGCCGGCCTATCCATCTCCAGAATTGATTGATGTACTTGTCACACCAACATCACCTATTAACTAGGTAAAAAAATTGCAAATTTTCTGATGGTCCAGAAAGTTTGACAGTCCAGTCTGCCAGTGTCATCACCTACTTTTTAAATAAAACTCACTAACCTAAATACAGTTTGCCCATGAGATTCTATCGCACATCAAAGCCTCCCTTCCTTCTGATGGAAAAGGGAACTCAACACTCCACCTCTAGAAAGGAGTTGAACTCGACCACTGGAGGGGAGTGGAATTGAAGGAGTGGAGACCAACGCGCATCAGCATCACAAGGGAGCCCATTCTAATGGAGACAATGTCCTCCGCCCGTTCCCAAAACATTGAGGGGCCGCTCAAAGGAAAGGGACAGTCGAACCGCAGCTACCGACGGTCGTCTCCATCCTGTATTTAGTTTAACTCCTCATCCTAACTTTCATGCCTACCCTACTTATACTAATAAAAAGAAAAACCTAGGACATCTCATTATCTAAATTACAAGAGCACCTACCTAACAGTACTTGGGGTATAGTTTGCTAACTTAAACTTATTAAGAAAATACAATTCGCCTGTGAGATGCTAAAGCACAGAGTCCACTCCTGTTCAGGAAAATCGCTATGGCTTTAAGGATTTAAGGAGTAGAGTCCAAACTGCCTCAACATCTCAAGGGCCCCCGTTTTGATAGTGACAAGCCTGTCAATTTTCTAGACCACCAAAAAGAGAAAAAATAATTTAACAACAAGTATGCAGTCCGTCAGGACATGCACACATGGTGTTAAACAAACAAACGGCGCACCTCCAACCCCTTTCGCCGGCCTATCCATCTCCAGAATTGATTGATGTACTTGTCACACCAACATCACCTATTAACTAGGTAAAAAAATTGCAAATTTTCTGATGGTCCAGAAAGTTTGACAGTCCAGTCTGCCAGTGTCATCACCTACTTTTTAAATAAAACTCACTAACCTAAATACAGTTCGCCCATGAGATTCTATCGCACATCAAAGCCTCCCTTCCTTCTGATGGAGAGGGGAACTCAACACTCCACCTCTAGAAAGGAGTTGAACTCGACCACTGGAGGGGAGTGGAATTGAAGGAGTGGAGACCAACGCGCATCAGCATCACAAGGGAGCCCATTCTAATGGAGACAATGTCCTCCGCCCGTTCCCAAAACATTGAGGGGCCGCTCAAAGGAAAGGGACAGTCGAACCGCAGCTACCGACGGTCGTCTCCATCCTGTATTTAGTTTAACTCCTCATCCTAACTTTCATGCCTACCCTACTTATACTAATAAAAAGAAAAACCTAGGACATCTCATTATCTAAATTACAAGAGCACCTACCTAACAGTACTTGGGGTATAGTTTGCTAACTTAAACTTATTAAGAAAATACAATTCGCCTGTGAGATGCTAAAGCACAGAGTCCACTCCTGTTCAGGAAAATCGCTATGGCTTTAAGGATTTAAGGAGTAGAGTCCAAACTGCCTCAACATCTCAAGGGCCCCCGTTTTGATAGTGACAAGCCTGTCAATTTTCTAGACCACCAAAAAGAGAAAAAATAATTTAACAACAAGTATGCAGTCCGTCAGGACATGCACACATGGTGTTAAACAAACAAACGGCGCACCTCCAACCCCTTTCGCCGGCCTATCCATCTCCAGAATTGATTGATGTACTTGTCACACCAACATCACCTATTAACTAGGTAAAAAAATTGCAAATTTTCTGATGGTCCAGAAAGTTTGACAGTCCTGTCTGCCAGTGTCATCACCTACTTTTTAAATAAAACTCACTAACCTAAATACAGTTCGCCCATGAGATTCTATCGCACATCAAAGCCTCCCTTCCTTCTGATGGAAAGGGGAACTCAACACTCCACCTCTAGAAAGGAGTTGAACTCGACCACTGGAGGGGAGTGGAATTGAAGGAGTGGAGACCAACGCGCATCAGCATCACAAGGGAGCCCATTCTAATGGAGACAATGTCCTCCGCCCGTTCCCAAAACATTGAGGGGCCGCTCAAAGGAAAGGGACAGTCGAACCGCAGCTACCGACGGTCGTCTCCATCCTGTATTTAGTTTAACTCCTCATCCTAACTTTCATGCCTACCCTACTTATACTAATAAAAAGAAAAACCTAGGACATCTCATTATCTAAATTACAAGAGCACCTACCTAACAGTACTTGGGGTATAGTTTGCTAACTTAAACTTATTAAGAAAATACAATTCGCCTGTGAGATGCTAAAGCACAGAGTCCACTCCTGTTCAGGAAAATCGCTATGGCTTTAAGGATTTAAGGAGTAGAGTCCAAACTGCCTCAACATCTCAAGGGCCCCTGTTTTGATAGTGACAAGCCTGTCAATTTTCTAGACCACCAAAAAGAGAAAAAATAATTTAACAACAAGTATGCAGTCCGTCAGGACATGCACACATGGTGTTAAACAAACAAACGGCGCACCTCCAACCCCTTTCGCCGGCCTATCCATCTCCAGAATTGATTGATGTACTTGTCACACCAACATCACCTATTAACTAGGTAAAAAAATTGCAAATTTTCTGATGGTCCAGAAAGTTTGACAGTCCTGTCTGCCAGTGTCATCACCTACTTTTTAAATAAAACTCACTAACCTAAATACAGTTCGCCCATGAGATTCTATCGCACATCAAAGCCTCCCTTCCTTCTGATGGAAAGGGGAACTCAACACTCCACCTCTGGAAAGGAGTTGAACTCTACCTCTGGAGGGGAGTGGAATTGAAGGAGTGGAGACCAACGCGCATCAGCATCACAAGGGAGCCCATTCTAATGGAGACAATGTCCTCCGCCCGTTCCCAAAACATTGAGGGGCCGCTCAAAGGAAAGGGACAGTCGAACCGCAGCTACCGACGGTCGTCTCCATCCTGTATTTAGTTTAACTCCTCATCCTAACTTTCATGCCTACCCTACTTATACTAATAAAAAGAAATACCTAGGACATCGCATTATCTGACTTACAAGAAGAGCACCTACCTAACAGTTCTTGGGGTATAGTTTGCTAACTTAAACTTATTAAGAAAATACAATTCGCCTGTGAGATGCTAAAGCACAGAGTCCACTCCTGTTCAGGAAAATCGCTATGGCTTTAAGGATTTAAGGAGTAGAGTCCAAACTGCCTCAACATCTCAAGGGCCCCCGTTTTGATAGTGACAAGCCTGTCAATTTTCTAGACCACCAAAAAGAGAAAAAATAATTTAACAACAAGTATGCAGTCCGTCAGGACATGCACACATGGTGTTAAACAAACAAACGGCGCACCTCCAACCCCTTTCGCCGGCCTATCCATCTCCAGAATTGATTGATGTACTTGTCACACCAACATCACCAATTAACTAGGTAAAAAAATTGCAAATTTTCTGATGGTCCAGAAAGTTTGACAGTCCAGTCTGCCAGTGTCATCACCTACTTTTTAAATAAAACTCACTAACCTAAATACAGTTCGCCCATGAGATTCTATCGCACATCAAAGCCTCCCTTCCTTCTGATGGAAAGGGGAACTCAACACTCCACCTCTAGAAAGGAGTTGAACTCGACCACTGGAGGGGAGTGGAATTGAAGGAGTGGAGACCAACGCGCATCAGCATCACAAGGGAGCCCATTCTAATGGAGACAATGTCCTCCGCCCGTTCCCAAAACATTGAGGGGCCGCTCAAAGGAAAGGGACAGTCGAACCGCAGCTACCGACGGTCGTCTCCATCCTGTATTTAGTTTAACTCCTCATCCTAACTTTCATGCCTACCCTACTTATACTAATAAAAAGAAAAACCTAGGACATCTCATTATCTAAATTACAAGAGCTCCTACCTAACAGTACTTGGGGTATAGTTTGCTAACTTAAACTTATTAAGAAAATACAATTCGCCTGTGAGATGCTAAAGCACAGAGTCCACTCCTGTTCAGGAAAATCGCTATGGCTTTAAGGATTTAAGGAGTAGAGTCCAAACTGCCTCAACATCTCAAGGGCCCCCGTTTTGATAGTGACAAGCCTGTCAATTTTCTAGACCACCAAAAAGAGAAAAAATAATTTAACAACAAGTATGCAGTCCGTCAGGACATGCACACATGGTGTTAAACAAACAAACGGCGCACCTCCAACCCCTTTTGCCGGCCTATCCATCTCCAGAATTGATTGATGTACTTGTCACACCAACATCACCTATTAACTAGGTAAAAAAATTGCAAATTTTCTGATGGTCCAGAAAGTTTGACAGTCCAGTCTGCCAGTGTCATCACCTACTTTTTAAATAAAACTCACTAACCTAAATACAGTTTGCCCATGAGATTCTATCGCACATCAAAGCCTCCCTTCCTTCTGATGGAAAGGGGAACTCAACACTCCACCTCTAGAAAGGAGTTGAACTCGACCACTGGAGGGGAGTGGAATTGAAGGAGTGGAGACCAACGCGCATCAGCATCACAAGGGAGCCCATTCTAATGGAGACAATGTCCTCCGCCCGTTCCCAAAACATTGAGGGGCCGCTCAAAGGAAAGGGACAGTCGAACCGCAGCTACCGACGGTCGTCTCCATCCTGTATTTAGTTTAACTCCTCATCCTAACTTTCATGCCTACCCTACTTATACTAATAAAAAGAAATACCTAGGACATTGCATTATCTGACTTACAAGAAGAGCACCTACCTAACAGTTCTTGGGGTATAGTTTGCTAACTTAAACTTATTAAGAAAATACAATTCGCCTGTGAGATGCTAAAGCACAGAGTCCACTCCTGTTCAGGAAAATCGCTATGGCTTTAAGGATTTAAGGAGTAGAGTCCAAACTGCCTCAACATCTCAAGGGCCCCCGTTTTGATAGTGACAAGCCTGTCAATTTTCTAGACCACCAAAAAGAGAAAAAATAATTTAACAACAAGTATGCAGTCCGTCAGGACATGCACACATGGTGTTAAACAAACAAACGGCGCACCTCCAACCCCTTTCGCCGGCCTATCCATCTCCAGAATTGATTGATGTACTTGTCACACCAACATCACCTATTAACTAGGTAAAAAAATTGCAAATTTTCTGATGGTCCAGAAAGTTTGACAGTCCAGTCTGCCAGTGTCATCACCTACTTTTTAAATAAAACTCACTAACCTAAATACAGTTCGCCCATGAGATTCTATCGCACATCAAAGCCTCCCTTCCTTCTGATGGAAAGGGGAACTCAACACTCCACCTCTAGAAAGGAGTGGAACTCGACCACTGGAGGGGAGTGGAATTGAAGGAGTGGAGACCAACGCGCATCAGCATCACAAGGGAGCCCATTCTAATGGAGACAATGTCCTCCGCCCGTTCCCAAAACATTGAGGGGCCGCTCAAAGGAAAGGGACAGTCGAACCGCAGCTACCGACGGTCGTCTCCATCCTGTATTTAGTTTAACTCCTCATCCTAACTTTCATGCCTACCCTACTTATACTAATAAAAAGAAAAACCTAGGACATCTCATTATCTAAATTACAAGAGCACCTACCTAACAGTACTTGGGGTATAGTTTGCTAACTTAAACTTATTAAGAAAATACAATTCGCCTGTGAGATGCTAAAGCACAGAGTCCACTCCTGTTCAGGAAAATCGCTATGGCTTTAAGGATTTAAGGAGTAGAGTCCAAACTGCCTCAACATCTCAAGGGCCCCCGTTTTGATAGTGACAAGCCTGTCAATTTTCTAGACCACCAAAAAGAGAAAAAATAATTTAACAACAAGTATGCAGTCCGTCAGGACATGCACACATGGTGTTAAACAAACAAACGGCGCACCTCCAACCCCTTTCGCCGGCCTATCCATCTCCAGAATTGATTGATGTACTTGTCACACCAACATCACCTATTAACTAGGTAAAAAAATTGCAAATTTTCTGATGGTCCAGAAAGTTTGACAGTCCAGTCTGCCAGTGTCATCACCTACTTTTTAAATAAAACTCACTAACCTAAATACAGTTTGCCCATGAGATTCTATCGCACATCAAAGCCTCCCTTCCTTCTGATGGAGAGGGGAACTCAACACTCCACCTCTAGAAAGGAGTTGAACTCGACCACAGGAGGGGAGTGGAATTGAAGGAGTGGAGACCAACGCGCATCAGCATCACAAGGGAGCCCATTCTAATGGAGACAATGTCCTCCGCCCGTTCCCAAAACATTGAGGGGCCGCTCAAAGGAAAGGGACAGTCGAACCGCAGCTACCGACGGTCGTCTCCATCCTGTATTTAGTTTAACTCCTCATCCTAACTTTCATGCCTACCCTACTTATACTAATAAAAAGAAAAACCTAGGACATCTCATTATCTAAATTACAAGAGCACCTACCTAACAGTACTTGGGGTATAGTTTGCTAACTTAAACTTATTAAGAAAATACAATTCGCCTGTGAGATGCTAAAGCACAGAGTCCACTCCTGTTCAGGAAAATCGCTATGGCTTTAAGGATTTAAGGAGTAGAGTCCAAACTGCCTCAACATCTCAAGGGCCCCCGTTTTGATAGTGACAAGCCTGTCAATTTTCTAGACCACCAAAAAGAGAAAAAATAATTTAACAACAAGTATGCAGTCCGTCAGGACATGCACACATGGTGTTAAACAAACAAACGGCGCACCTCCAACCCCTTTCGCCGGCCTATCCATCTCCAGAATTGATTGATGTACTTGTCACACCAACATCACCTATTAACTAGGTAAAAAAATTGCAAATTTTCTGATGGTCCAGAAAGTTTGACAGTCCAGTCTGCCAGTGTCATCACCTACTTTTTAAATAAAACTCACTAACCTAAATACAGTTTGCCCATGAGATTCTATCGCACATCAAAGCCTCCCTTCCTTCTGATGGAAAGGGGAACTCAACACTCCACCTCTAGAAAGGAGTTGAACTCGACCACTGGAGGGGAGTGGAATTGAAGGAGTGGAGACCAACGCGCATCAGCATCACAAGGGAGCCCATTCTAATGGAGACAATGTCCTCCGCCTGTTCCCAAAACATTGAGGGGCCGCTCAAAAGAAAGGGACAGTCGAACCGCAGCTACCGACGGTCGTCTCCATCCTGTATTTAGTTTAACTCCTCATCCTAACTGTCATGCCTACCCTACTTATACTAATAAAAAGAAAAACCTAGGACATCTCATTATCTAAATTACAAGAGCACCTACCTAACAGTACTTGGGGTATAGTTTGCTAACTTAAACTTATTAAGAAAATACAATTCGCCTGTGAGATGCTAAAGCACAGAGTCCACTCCTGTTCAGGAAAATCGCTATGGCTTTAAGGATTTAAGGAGTAGAGTCCAAACTGCCTCAACATCTCAAGGGCCCCCGTTTTGATAGTGACAAGCCTGTCAATTTTCTAGACCACCAAAAAGAGAAAAAATAATTTAACAACAAGTATGCAGTCCGTCAGGACATGCACACATGGTGTTAAACAAACAAACGGCGCACCTCCAACCCCTTTCGCCGGCCTATCCATCTCCAGAATTGATTGATGTACTTGTCACACCAACATCACCTATTAACTAGGTAAAAAAATTGCAAATTTTCTGATGGTCCAGAAAGTTTGACAGTCCAGTCTGCCAGTGTCATCACCTACTTTTTAAATAAAACTCACTAACCTAAATACAGTTCGCCCATGAGATTCTATCGCACATCAAAGCCTCCCTTCCTTCTGATGGAAAGGGGAACTCAACACTCCACCTCTGGAAAGGAGTTGAACTCTACCTCTGGAGGGGAGTGGAATTGAAGGAGTGGAGACCAACGTGCATCAGCATCACAAGGGAGCCCATTCTAATGGAGACAATGTCCTCCGCCCGTTCCCAAAACATTGAGGGGCCGCTCAAAGGAAAGGGACAGTCGAACCGCAGCTACCGACGGTCGTCTCCATCCTGTATTTAGTTTAACTCCTCATCCTAACTTTCATGCCTACCCTACTTATACTAATAAAAAGAAAAACCTAGGACATCTCATTATCTAAATTACAAGAGCACCTACCTAACAGTACTTGGGGTATAGTTTGCTAACTTAAACTTATTAAGAAAATACAATTCGCCTGTGAGATGCTAAAGCACAGAGTCCACTCCTGTTCAGGAAAATCGCTATGGCTTTAAGGATTTAAGGAGTAGAGTCCAAACTGCCTCAACATCTCAAGGGCCCCCGTTTTGATAGTGACAAGCCTGTCAATTTTCTAGACCACCAAAAAGAGAAAAAATAATTTAACAACAAGTATGCAGTCCGTCAGGACATGCACACATGGTGTTAAAAAAACAAACGGCGCACCTCCAACCCCTTTCGCCGGCCTATCCATCTCCAGAATTGATTGATGTACTTGTCACACCAACATCACCTATTAACTAGGTAAAAAAATTGCAAATTTTCTGATGGTCCAGAAAGTTTGACAGTCCAGTCTGCCAGTGTCATCACCTACTTTTTAAATAAAACTCACTAACCTAAATACAGTTTGCCCATGAGATTCTATCGCACATCAAAGCCTCCCTTCCTTCTGATGGAAAGGGGAACTCAACACTCCACCTCTAGAAAGGAGTTGAACTCGACCACTGGAGGGGAGTGGAATTGAAGGAGTGGAGACCAACGCGCATCAGCATCACAAGGGAGCCCATTCTAATGGAGACAATGTCCTCCGCCCGTTCCCAAAACATTGAGGGGCCGCTCAAAGGAAAGGGACAGTCGAACCGCAGCTACCGACGGTCGTCTCCATCCTGTATTTAGTTTAACTCCTCATCCTAACTTTCATGCCTACCCTACTTATACTAATAAAAAGAAAAACCTAGGACATCTCATTATCTAAATTACAAGAGCACCTACCTAACAGTACTTGGGGTATAGTTTGCTAACTTAAACTTATTAAGAAAATACAATTCGCCTGTGAGATGCTAAAGCACAGAGTCCACTCCTGTTCAGGAAAATCGCTATGGCTTTAAGGATTTAAGGAGTAGAGTCCAAACTGCCTCAACATCTCAAGGGCCCCCGTTTTGATAGTGACAAGCCTGTCCATTTTCTAGACCACCAAAAAGAGAAAAAATAATTTAACAACAAGTATGCAGTCGGTCAGGACATGCACACATGGTGTTAAACAAACAAACGGCGCACCTCCAACCCCTTTCGCCGGCCTATCCATCTCCAGAATTGATTGATGTACTTGTCACACCAACATCACCTATTAACTAGGTAAAAAAATTGCAAATTTTCTGATGGTCCAGAAAGTTTGACAGTCCAGTCTGCCAGTGTCATCACCTACTTTTTAAATAAAACTCACTAACCTAAATACAGTTCGCCCATGAGATTCTATCGCACATCAAAGCCTCCCTTCCTTCTGATGGAAAGGGGAACTCAACACTCCACCTCTGGAAAGGAGTTGAACTCTACCTCTGGAGGGGAGTGGAATTGAAGGAGTGGAGACCAACGTGCATCAGCATCACAAGGGAGCCCATTCTAATGGAGACAATGTCCTCCGCCCGTTCCCAAAACATTGAGGGGCCGCTCAAAGGAAAGGGACAGTCGAACCGCAGCTACCGACGGTCGTCTCCATCCTGTATTTAGTTTAACTCCTCATCCTAACTTTCATGCCTACCCTACTTATACTAATAAAAAGAAAAACCTAGGACATCTCATTATCTAAATTACAAGAGCACCTACCTAACAGTACTTGGGGTATAGTTTGCTAACTTAAACTTATTAAGAAAATACAATTCGCCTGTGAGATGCTAAAGCACAGAGTCCACTCCTGTTCAGGAAAATCGCTATGGCTTTAAGGATTTAAGGAGTAGAGTCCAAACTGCCTCAACATCTCAAGGGCCCCCGTTTTGATAGTGACAAGCCTGTCAATTTTCTAGACCACCAAAAAGAGAAAAAATAATTTAACAACAAGTATGCAGTCCGTCAGGACATGCACACATGGTGTTAAACAAACAAACGGCGCACCTCCAACCCCTTTCGCCGGCCTATCCATCTCCAGAATTGATTGATGTACTTGTCACACCAACATCACCTATTAACTAGGTAAAAAAATTGCTAATTTTCTGATGGTCCAGAAAGTTTGACAGTCCAGTCTGCCAGTGTCATCACCTACTTTTTAAATAAAACTCACTAACCTAAATACAGTTTGCCCATGAGATTCTATCGCACATCAAAGCCTCCCTTCCTTCTGATGGAAAGGGGAACTCAACACTCCACCTCTAGAAAGGAGTTGAACTCGACCACTGGAGGGGAGTGGAATTGAAGGAGTGGAGACCAACGCGCATCAGCATCACAAGGGAGCCCATTCTAATGGAGACAATGTCCTCCGCCCGTTCCCAAAACATTGAGGGGCCGCTCAAAGGAAAGGGACAGTCGAACCGCAGCTACCGACGGTCGTCTCCATCCTGTATTTAGTTTAACTCCTCATCCTAACTTTCATGCCTACCCTACTTATACTAATAAAAAGAAAAACCTAGGACATCTCATTATCTAAATTACAAGAGCACCTACCTAACAGTACTTGGGGTATAGTTTGCTAACTTAAACTTATTAAGAAAATACAATTCGCCTGTGAGATGCTAAAGCACAGAGTCCACTCCTGTTCAGGAAAATCGCTATGGCTTTAAGGATTTAAGGAGTAGAGTCCAAACTGCCTCAACATCTCAAGGGCCCCCGTTTTGATAGTGACAAGCCTGTCAATTTTCTAGACCACCAAAAAGAGAAAAAATAATTTAACAACAAGTATGCAGTCCGTCAGGACATGCACACATGGTGTTAAACAAACAAACGGCGCACCTCCAACCCCTTTCGCCGGCCTATCCATCTCCAGAATTGATTGATGTACTTGTCACACCAACATCACCTATTAACTAGGTAAAAAAATTGCAAATTTTCTGATGGTCCAGAAAGTTTGACAGTCCAGTCTGCCAGTGTCATCACCTACTTTTTAAATAAAACTCACTAACCTAAATACAGTTTGCCCATGAGATTCTATCGCACATCAAAGCCTCCCTTCCTTCTGATGGAAAGGGGAACTCAACACTCCACCTCTAGAAAGGAGTTGAACTCGACCACTGGAGGGGAGTGGAATTGAAGGAGTGGAGACCAACGCGCATCAGCATCACAAGGGAGCCCATTCTAATGGAGACAATGTCCTCCGCCCGTTCCCAAAACATTGAGGGGCCGCTCAAAGGAAAGGGACAGTCGAACCGCAGCTACCGACGGTCGTCTCCATCCTGTATTTAGTTTAACTCCTCATCCTAACTTTCATGCCTACCCTACTTATACTAATAAAAAGAAAAACCTAGGACATCTCATTATCTAAATTACAAGAGCACCTACCTAACAGTACTTGGGGTATAGTTTGCTAACTTAAACTTATTAAGAAAATACAATTCGCCTGTGAGATGCTAAAGCACAGAGTCCACTCCTGTTCAGGAAAATCGCTATGGCTTTAAGGATTTAAGGAGTAGAGTCCAAACTGCCTCAACATCTCAAGGGCCCCCGTTTTGATAGTGACAAGCCTGTCAATTTTCTAGACCACCAAAAAGAGAAAAAATAATTTAACAACAAGTATGCAGTCCGTCAGGACATGCACACATGGTGTTAAACAAACAAACGGCGCACCTCCAACCCCTTTCGCCGGCCTATCCATCTCCAGAATTGATTGATGTACTTGTCACACCAACATCACCTATTAACTAGGTAAAAAAATTGCTAATTTTCTGATGGTCCAGAAAGTTTGACAGTCCAGTCTGCCAGTGTCATCACCTACTTTTTAAATAAAACTCACTAACCTAAATACAGTTTGCCCATGAGATTCTATCGCACATCAAAGCCTCCCTTCCTTCTGATGGAAAGGGGAACTCAACACTCCACCTCTAGAAAGGAGTTGAACTCGACCACTGGAGGGGAGTGGAATTGAAGGAGTGGAGACCAACGCGCATCAGCATCACAAGGAAGCCCATTCTAATGGAGACAATGTCCTCCGCCCGTTCCCAAAACATTGAGGGGCCGCTCAAAGGAAAGGGACAGTCGAACCGCAGCTACCGACGGTCGTCTCCATCCTGTATTTAGTTTAACTCCTCATCCTAACTTTCATGCCTACCCTACTTATACTAATAAAAAGAAAAACCTAGGACATCTCATTATCTAAATTACAAGAGCACCTACCTAACAGTACTTGGGGTATAGTTTGCTAACTTAAACTTATTAAGAAAATACAATTCGCCTGTGAGATGCTAAAGCACAGAGTCCACTCCTGTTCAGGAAAATCGCTATGGCTTTAAGGATTTAAGGAGTAGAGTCCAAACTGCCTCAACATCTCAAGGGCCCCCGTTTTGATAGTGACAAGCCTGTCAATTTTCTAGACCACCAAAAAGAGAAAAAATAATTTAACAACAAGTATGCAGTCCGTCAGGACATGCACACATGGTGTTAAACAAACAAACGGCACACCTCCAACCCCTTTCGCCGGCCTATCCATCTCCAGAATTGATTGATGTACTTGTCACACCAACATCACCTATTAACTAGGTAAAAAAATTGCAAATTTTCTGATGGTCCAGAAAGTTTGACAGTCCAGTCTGCCAGTGTCATCACCTACTTTTTAAATAAAACTCACTAACCTAAATACAGTTTGCCCATGAGATTCTATCGCACATCAAAGCCTCCCTTCCTTCTGATGGAAAGGGGAACTCAACACTCCACCTCTAGAAAGGAGTTGAACTCGACCACTGGAGGGGAGTGGAATTGAAGGAGTGGAGACCAACGCGCATCAGCATCACAAGGGAGCCCATTCTAATGGAGACAATGTCCTCCGCCCGTTCCCAAAACATTGAGGGGCCGCTCAAAGGAAAGGGACAGTCGAACCGCAGCTACCGACGGTCGTCTCCATCCTGTATTTAGTTTAACTCCTCATCCTAACTTTCATGCCTACCCTACTTATACTAATAAAAAGAAATACCTAGGACATCGCATTATCTGACTTACAAGAAGAGCACCTACCTAACAGTTCTTGGGGTATAGTTTGCTAACTTAAACTTATTAAGAAAATACAATTCGCCTGTGAGATGCTAAAGCACAGAGTCCACTCCTGTTCAGGAAAATCGCTATGGCTTTAAGGATTTAAGGAGTAGAGTCCAAACTGCCTCAACATCTCAAGGGCCCCCGTTTTGATAGTGACAAGCCTGTCAATTTTCTAGACCACCAAAAAGAGAAAAAATAATTTAACAACAAGTATGCAGTCCGTCAGGACATGCACACATGGTGTTAAACAAACAAACGGCGCACCTCCAACCCCTTTCGCCGGCCTATCCATCTCCAGAATTGATTGATGTACTTGTCACACCAACATCACCTATTAACTAGGTAAAAAAATTGCAAATTTTCTGATGGTCCAGAAAGTTTGACAGTCCAGTCTGCCAGTGTCATCACCTACTTTTTAAATAAAACTCACTAACCTAAATACAGTTTGCCCATGAGATTCTATCGCACATCAAAGCCTCCCTTCCTTCTGATGGAAAGGGGAACTCAACACTCCACCTCTAGAAAGGAGTTGAACTCGACCACTGGAGGGGAGTGGAATTGAAGGAGTGGAGACCAACGCGCATCAGCATCACAAGGGAGCCCATTCTAATGGAGACAATGTCCTCCGCCCGTTCCCAAAACATTGAGGGGCCGCTCAAAGGAAAGGGACAGTCGAACCGCAGCTACCGACGGTCGTCTCCATCCTGTATTTAGTTTAACTCCTCATCCTAACTTTCATGCCTACCCTACTTATACTAATAAAAAGAAAAACCTAGGACATCTCATTATCTAAATTACAAGAGCACCTACCTAACAGTTCTTGGGGTATAGTTTGCTAACTTAAACTTATTAAGAAAATACAATTCGCCTGTGAGATGCTAAAGCACAGAGTCCACTCCTGTTCAGGAAAATCGCTATGGCTTTAAGGATTTAAGGAGTAGAGTCCAAACTGCCTCAACATCTCAAGGGCCCCCGTTTTGATAGTGACAAGCCTGTCAATTTTCTAGACCACCAAAAAGAGAAAAAATAATTTAACAACAAGTATGCAGTCCGTCAGGACATGCACACATGGTGTTAAACAAACAAACGGCGCACCTCCAACCCCTTTCGCCGGCCTATCCATCTCCAGAATTGATTGATGTACTTGTCACACCAACATCACCTATTAACTAGGTAAAAAAATTGCAAATTTTCTGATGGTCCAGAAAGTTTGACAGTCCAGTCTGCCAGTGTCATCACCTACTTTTTAAATAAAACTCACTAACCTAAATACAGTTTGCCCATGAGATTCTATCGCACATCAAAGCCTCTCTTCCTTCTGATGGAAAGGGGAACTCAACACTCCACCTCTAGAAAGGAGTTGAACTCGACCACTGGAGGGGAGTGGAATTGAAGGAGTGGAGACCAACGCGCATCAGCATCACAAGGGAGCCCATTCTAATGGAGACAATGTCCTCCGCCCGTTCCCAAAACATTGAGGGGCCGCTCAAAGGAAAGGGACAGTCGAACCGCAGCTACCGACGGTCGTCTCCATCCTGTATTTAGTTTAACTCCTCATCCTAACTTTCATGCCTACCCTACTTATACTAATAAAAAGAAAAACCTAGGACATCTCATTATCTAAATTACAAGAGCACCTACCTAACAGTACTTGGGGTATAGTTTGCTAACTTAAACTTATTAAGAAAATACAATTCGCCTGTGAGATGCTAAAGCACAGAGTCCACTCCTGTTCAGGAAAATCGCTATGGCATTAAGGATTTAAGGAGTAGAGTCCAAACTGCCTCAACATCTCAAGGGCCCCCGTTTTGATAGTGACAAGCCTGTCAATTTTCTAGACCACCAAAAAGAGAAAAAATAATTTAACAACAAGTATGCAGTCCGTCAGGACATGCACACATGGTGTTAAACAAACAAACGGCGCACCTCCAACCCCTTTCGCCGGCCTATCCATCTCCAGAATTGATTGATGTACTTGTCACACCAACATCACCTATTAACTAGGTAAAAAAATTGCAAATTTTCTGATGGTCCAGAAAGTTTGACAGTCCAGTCTGCCAGTGTCATCACCTACTTTTTAAATAAAACTCACTAACCTAAATACAGTTTGCCCATGAGATTCTATCGCACATCAAAGCCTCTCTTCCTTCTGATGGAAAGGGGAACTCAACACTCCACCTCTAGAAAGGAGTTGAACTCGACCACTGGAGGGGAGTGGAATTGAAGGAGTGGAGACCAACGCGCATCAGCATCACAAGGGAGCCCATTCTAATGGAGACAATGTCCTCCGCCCGTTCCCAAAACATTGAGGGGCCGCTCAAAGGAAAGGGACAGTCGAACCGCAGCTACCGACGGTCGTCTCCATCCTGTATTTAGTTTAACTCCTCATCCTAACTTTCATGCCTACCCTACTTATACTAATAAAAAGAAAAACCTAGGACATCTCATTATCTAAATTACAAGAGCACCTACCTAACAGTACTTGGGGTATAGTTTGCTAACTTAAACTTATTAAGAAAATACAATTCGCCTGTGAGATGCTAAAGCACAGAGTCCACTCCTGTTCAGGAAAATCGCTATGGCTTTAAGGATTTAAGGAGTAGAGTCCAAACTGCCTCAACATCTCAAGGGCCCCCGTTTTGATAGTGACAAGCCTGTCAATTTTCTAGACCACCAAAAAGAGAAAAAATAATTTAACAACAAGTATGCAGTCCGTCAGGACATGCACACATGGTGTTAAACAAACAAACGGCGCACCTCCAACCCCTTTCGCCGGCCTATCCATCTCCAGAATTGATTGATGTACTTGTCACACCAACATCACCTATTAACTAGGTAAAAAAATTGCAAATTTTCTGATGGTCCAGAAAGTTTGACAGTCCAGTCTGCCAGTGTCATCACCTACTTTTTAAATAAAACTCACTAACCTAAATACAGTTCGCCCATGAGATTCTATCGCACATCAAAGCCTCCCTTCCTTCTGATGGAAAGGGGAACTCAACACTCCACCTCTAGAAAGGAGTTGAACTCGACCACTGGAGGGGAGTGGAATTGAAGGAGTGGAGACCAACGCGCATCAGCATCACAAGGGAGCCCATTCTAATGGAGACAATGTCCTCCGCCCGTTCCCAAAACATTGAGGGGCCGCTCAAAGGAAAGGGACAGTCGAACCGCAGCTACCGACGGTCGTCTCCATCCTGTATTTAGTTTAACTCCTCATCCTAACTTTCATGCCTACCCTACTTATACTAATAAAAAGAAAAACCTAGGACATCTCATTATCTAAATTACAAGAGCACCTACCTAACAGTACTTGGGGTATAGTTTGCTAACTTAAACTTATTAAGAAAATACAATTCGCCTGTGAGATGCTAAAGCACAGAGTCCACTCCTGTTCAGGAAAATCGCTATGGCA
The DNA here is from genome assembly GCF_035609145.1 of Eleutherodactylus coqui. NCBI lineage: Eukaryota > Metazoa > Chordata > Amphibia > Anura > Eleutherodactylidae > Eleutherodactylus > Eleutherodactylus coqui. Next base: position 96,692,821 of record NC_089840.1, read on the forward strand.
TTAAGGATTTAAGGAGTAGAGTCCAAACTGCCTCAACATCTCAAGGGCCCCCGTTTTGATAGTGACAAGCCTGTCAATTTTCTAGACCACCAAAAAGAGAAAAAATAATTTAACAACAAGTATGCAGTCCGTCAGGACATGCACACATGGTGTTAAACAAACAAACGGCGCACCTCCAACCCCTTTCGCCGGCCTATCCATCTCCAGAATTGATTGATGTACTTGTCACACCAACATCACCTATTAACTAGGTAAAAAAATTGCAAATTTTCTGATGGTCCAGAAAGTTTGACAGTCCAGTCTGCCAGTGTCATCACCTACTTTTTAAATAAAACTCACTAACCTAAATACAGTTTGCCCATGAGATTCTATCGCACATCAAAGCCTCTCTTCCTTCTGATGGAAAGGGGAACTCAACACTCCACCTCTAGAAAGGAGTTGAACTCGACCACTGGAGGGGAGTGGAATTGAAGGAGTGGAGACCAACGCGCATCAGCATCACAAGGGAGCCCATTCTAATGGAGACAATGTCCTCCGCCCGATCCCAAAACATTGAGGGGCCGCTCAAAGGAAAGGGACAGTCGAACCGCAGCTACCGACGGTCGTCTCCATCCTGTATTTAGTTTAACTCCTCATCCTAACTTTCATGCCTACCCTACTTATACTAATAAAAAGAAATACCTAGGACATCGCATTATCTGACTTACAAGAAGAGCACCTACCTAACAGTTCTTGGGGTATAGTTTGCTAACTTAAACTTATTAAGAAAATACAATTCGCCTGTGAGATGCTAAAGCACAGAGTCCACTCCTGTTCAGGAAAATCGCTATGGCTTTAAGGATTTAAGGAGTAGAGTCCAAACTGCCTCAACATCTCAAGGGCCCCCGTTTTGATAGTGACAAGCCTGTCAATTTTCTAGACCACCAAAAAGAGAAAAAATAATTTAACAACAAGTATGCAGTCCGTCAGGACATGCACACATGGTGTTAAACAAACAAACGGCGCACCTCCAACCCCTTTCGCCGGCCTATCCATCTCCAGAATTGATTGATGTACTTGTCACACCAACATCACCTATTAACTAGGTAAAAAAATTGCAAATTTTCTGATGGTCCAGAAAGTTTGACAGTCCAGTCTGCCAGTGTCATCACCTACTTTTTAAATAAAACTCACTAACCTAAATACAGTTTGCACATGCGATTCTATCGCACATCAAAGCCTCCCTTCCTTCTGATGGAAAGGGGAACTCAACACTCCACCTCTAGAAAGGAGTTGAACTCGACCACTGGAGGGGAGTGGAATTGAAGGAGTGGAGACCAACGCGCATCAGCATCACAAGGGAGCCCATTCTAATGGAGACAATGTCCTCCGCCCGTTCCCAAAACATTGAGGGGCCGCTCAAAGGAAAGGGACAGTCGAACCGCAGCTACCGACGGTCGTCTCCATCCTGTATTTAGTTTAACTCCTCATCCTAACTTTCATGCCAACCCTACTTATACTAATAAAAAGAAAAACCTAGGACATCTCATTATCTAAATTACAAGAGCACCTACCTAACAGTACTTGGGGTATAGTTTGCTAACTTAAACTTATTAAGAAAATACAATTCGCCTGTGAGATGCTAAAGCACAGAGTCCACTCCTGTTCAGGAAAATCGCTATGGCTTTAAGGATTTAAGGAGTAGAGTCCAAACTGCCTCAACATCTCAAGGGCCCCCGTTTTGATAGTGACAAGCCTGTCAATTTTCTAGACCACCAAAAAGAGAAAAAATAATTTAACAACAAGTATGCAGTCCGTCAGGACATGCACACATGGTGTTAAACAAACAAACGGCGCACCTCCAACCCCTTTCGCCGGCCTATCCATCTCCAGAATTGATTGATGTACTTGTCACACCAACATCACCTATTAACTAGGTAAAAAAATTGCAAATTTTCTGATGGTCCAGAAAGTTTGACAGTCCAGTCTGCCAGTGTCATCACCTACTTTTTAAATAAAACTCACTAACCTAAATACAGTTTGCCCATGAGATTCTATCGCACATCAAAGCCTCCCTTCCTTCTGATGGAAAGGGGAACTCAACACTCCACCTCTAGAAAGGAGTTGAACTCGACCACTGGAGGGGAGTGGAATTGAAGGAGTGGAGACCAACGCGCATCAGCATCACAAGGGAGCCCATTCTAATGGAGACAATGTCCTCCGCCCGTTCCCAAAACATTGAGGGGCCGCTCAAAGGAAAGGGACAGTCGAACCGCAGCTACCGACGGTCGTCTCCATCCTGTATTTAGTTTAACTCCTCATCCTAACTTTCATGCCTACCCTACTTATACTAATAAAAAGAAATACCTAGGACATCGCATTATCTGACTTACAAGAAGAGCACCTACCTAACAGTTCTTGGGGTATAGTTTGCTAACTTAAACTTATTAAGAAAATACAATTCGCCTGTGAGATGCTAAAGCACAGAGTCCACTCCTGTTCAGGAAAATCGCTATGGCTTTAAGGATTTAAGGAGTAGAGTCCAAACTGCCTCAACATCTCAAGGGCCCCCGTTTTGATAGTGACAAGCCTGTCAATTTTCTAGACCACCAAAAAGAGAAAAAATAATTTAACAACAAGTATGCAGTCCGTCAGGACATGCACACATGGTGTTAAACAAACAAACGGCGCACCTCCAACCCCTTTCGCCGGCCTATCCATCTCCAGAATTGATTGATGTACTTGTCACACCAACATCACCTATTAACTAGGTAAAAAAATTGCAAATTTTCTGATGGTCCAGAAAGTTTGACAGTCCAGTCTGCCAGTGTCATCACCTACTTTTTAAATAAAACTCACTAACCTAAATACAGTTTGCCCATGAGATTCTATCGCACATCAAAGCCTCTCTTCCTTCTGATGGAAAGGGGAACTCAACACTCCACCTCTAGAAAGGAGTTGAACTCGACCACTGGAGGGGAGTGGAATTGAAGGAGTGGAGACCAACGCGCATCAGCATCACAAGGGAGCCCATTCTAATGGAGACAATGTCCTCCGCCCGATCCCAAAACATTGAGGGGCCGCTCAAAGGAAAGGGACAGTCGAACCGCAGCTACCGACGGTCGTCTCCATCCTGTATTTAGTTTAACTCCTCATCCTAACTTTCATGCCTACCCTACTTATACTAATAAAAAGAAATACCTAGGACATCGCATTATCTGACTTACAAGAAGAGCACCTACCTAACAGTTCTTGGGGTATAGTTTGCTAACTTAAACTTATTAAGAAAATACAATTCGCCTGTGAGATGCTAAAGCACAGAGTCCACTCCTGTTCAGGAAAATCGCTATGGCTTTAAGGATTTAAGGAGTAGAGTCCAAACTGCCTCAACATCTCAAGGGCCCCCGTTTTGATAGTGACAAGCCTGTCAATTTTCTAGACCACCAAAAAGAGAAAAAATAATTTAACAACAAGTATGCAGTCCGTCAGGACATGCACACATGGTGTTAAACAAACAAACGGCGCACCTCCAACCCCTTTCGCCGGCCTATCCATCTCCAGAATTGATTGATGTACTTGTCACACCAACATCACCTATTAACTAGGTAAAAAAATTGCAAATTTTCTGATGGTCCAGAAAGTTTGACAGTCCAGTCTGCCAGTGTCATCACCTACTTTTTAAATAAAACTCACTAACCTAAATACAGTTTGCACATGCGATTCTATCGCACATCAAAGCCTCCCTTCCTTCTGATGGAAAGGGGAACTCAACACTCCACCTCTAGAAAGGAGTTGAACTCGACCACTGGAGGGGAGTGGAATTGAAGGAGTGGAGACCAACGCGCATCAGCATCACAAGGGAGCCCATTCTAATGGAGACAATGTCCTCCGCCCGTTCCCAAAACATTGAGGGGCCGCTCAAAGGAAAGGGACAGTCGAACCGCAGCTACCGACGGTCGTCTCCATCCTGTATTTAGTTTAACTCCTCATCCTAACTTTCATGCCAACCCTACTTATACTAATAAAAAGAAAAACCTAGGACATCTCATTATCTAAATTACAAGAGCACCTACCTAACAGTACTTGGGGTATAGTTTGCTAACTTAAACTTATTAAGAAAATACAATTCGCCTGTGAGATGCTAAAGCACAGAGTCCACTCCTGTTCAGGAAAATCGCTATGGCTTTAAGGATTTAAGGAGTAGAGTCCAAACTGCCTCAACATCTCAAGGGCCCCCGTTTTGATAGTGACAAGCCTGTCAATTTTCTAGACCACCAAAAAGAGAAAAAATAATTTAACAACAAGTATGCAGTCCGTCAGGACATGCACACATGGTGTTAAACAAACAAACGGCGCACCTCCAACCCCTTTCGCCGGCCTATCCATCTCCAGAATTGATTGATGTACTTGTCACACCAACATCACCTATTAACTAGGTAAAAAAATTGCAAATTTTCTGATGGTCCAGAAAGTTTGACAGTCCAGTCTGCCAGTGTCATCACCTACTTTTTAAATAAAACTCACTAACCTAAATACAGTTTGCCCATGAGATTCTATCGCACATCAAAGCCTCCCTTCCTTCTGATGGAAAGGGGAACTCAACACTCCACCTCTAGAAAGGAGTTGAACTCGACCACTGGAGGGGAGTGGAATTGAAGGAGTGGAGACCAACGCGCATCAGCATCACAAGGGAGCCCATTCTAATGGAGACAATGTCCTCCGCCCGTTCCCAAAACATTGAGGGGCCGCTCAAAGGAAAGGGACAGTCGAACCGCAGCTACCGACGGTCGTCTCCATCCTGTATTTAGTTTAACTCCTCATCCTAACTTTCATGCCTACCCTACTTATACTAATAAAAAGAAATACCTAGGACATCGCATTATCTGACTTACAAGAAGAGCACCTACCTAACAGTTCTTGGGGTATAGTTTGCTAACTTAAACTTATTAAGAAAATACAATTCGCCTGTGAGATGCTAAAGCACAGAGTCCACTCCTGTTCAGGAAAATCGCTATGGCTTTAAGGATTTAAGGTGTAGAGTCCAAACTGCCTCAACATCTCAAGGGCCCCCGTTTTGATAGTGACAAGCCTGTCAATTTTCTAGACCACCAAAAAGAGAAAAAATAATTTAACAACAAGTATGCAGTCCGTCAGGACATGCACACATGGTGTTAAACAAACAAACGGCGCACCTCCAACCCCTTTCGCCAGCCTATCCATCTCCAGAATTGATTGATGTACTTGTCACACCAACATCACCTATTAACTAGGTAAAAAAATTGCAAATTTTCTGATGGTCCAGAAAGTTTGACAGTCCTGTCTGCCAGTGTCATCACCTACTTTTTAAATAAAACTCACTAACCTAAATACAGTTCGCCCATGAGATTCTATCGCACATCAAAGCCTCCCTTCCTTCTGATGGAAAGGGGAACTCAACACTCCACCTCTGGAAAGGAGTTGAACTCTACCTCTGGAGGGGAGTGGAATTGAAGGAGTGGAGACCAACGCGCATCAGCATCACAAGGGAGCCCATTCTAATGGAGACAATGTCCTCCGCCCGTTCCCAAAACATTGAGGGGCCGCTCAAAGGAAAGGGACAGTCGAACCGCAGCTACCGACGGTCGTCTCCATCCTGTATTTAGTTTAACTCCTCATCCTAACTTTCATGCCTACCCTACTTATACTAATAAAAAGAAATACCTAGGACATCTCATTATCTAAATTACAAGAGCACCTACCTAACAGTACTTGGGGTATAGTTTGCTAACTTAAACTTATTAAGAAAATACAATTCGCCTGTGAGATGCTAAAGCACAGAGTCCACTCCTGTTCAGGAAAATCGCTATGGCTTTAAGGATTTAAGGAGTAGAGTCCAAACTGCCTCAACATCTCAAGGGCCCCCGTTTTGATAGTGACAAGCCTGTCAATTTTCTAGACCACCAAAAAGAGAAAAAATAATTTAACAACAAGTATGCAGTCCGTCAGGACATGCACACATGGTGTTAAACAAACAAACGGCGCACCTCCAACCCCTTTCGCCGGCCTATCCATCTCCAGAATTGATTGATGTACTTGTCACACCAACATCACCTATTAACTAGGTAAAAAAATTGCAAATTTTCTGATGGTCCAGAAAGTTTGACAGTCCAGTCTGCCAGTGTCATCACCTACTTTTTAAATAAAACTCACTAACCTAAATACAGTTTGCCCATGAGATTCTATCGCACATCAAAGCCTCCCTTCCTTCTGATGGAAAGGGGAACTCAACACTCCACCTCTAGAAAGGAGTTGAACTCGACCACTGGAGGGGAGTGGAATTGAAGGAGTGGAGACCAACGCGCATCAGCATCACAAGGGAGCCCATTCTAATGGAGACAATGTCCTCCGCCCGTTCCCAAAACATTGAGGGGCCGCTCAAAGGAAAGGGACAGTCGAACCGCAGCTACCGACGGTCGTCTCCATCCTGTATTTAGTTTAACTCCTCATCCTAACTTTCATGCCTACCCTACTTATACTAATAAAAAGAAAAACCTAGGACATCTCATTATCTAAATTACAAGAGCACCTACCTAACAGTACTTGGGGTATAGTTTGCTAACTTAAACTTATTAAGAAAATACAATTCGCCTGTGAGATGCTAAAGCACAGAGTCCACTCCTGTTCAGGAAAATCGCTATGGCTTTAAGGATTTAAGGAGTAGAGTCCAAACTGCCTCAACATCTCAAGGGCCCCCGTTTTGATAGTGACAAGCCTGTCAATTTTCTAGACCACCAAAAAGAGAAAAAATAATTTAACAACAAGTATGCAGTCCGTCAGGACATGCACACATGGTGTTAAACAAACAAACGGCGCACCTCCAACCCCTTTCGCCGGCCTATCCATCTCCAGAATTGATTGATGTACTTGTCACACCAACATCACCTATTAACTAGGTAAAAAAATTGCAAATTTTCTGATGGTCCAGAAAGTTTGACAGTCCTGTCTGCCAGTGTCATCACCTACTTTTTAAATAAAACTCACTAACCTAAATACAGTTCGCCCATGAGATTCTATCGCACATCAAAGCCTCCCTTCCTTCTGATGGAAAGGGGAACTCAACACTCCACCTCTGGAAAGGAGTTGAACTCTACCTCTGGAGGGGAGTGGAATTGAAGGAGTGGAGACCAACGCGCATCAGCATCACAAGGGAGCCCATTCTAATGGAGACAATGTCCTCCGCCCGTTCCCAAAACATTGAGGGGCCGCTCAAAGGAAAGGGACAGTCGAACCGCAGCTACCGACGGTCGTCTCCATCCTGTATTTAGTTTAACTCCTCATCCTAACTTTCATGCCTACCCTACTTATACTAATTAAAAGAAATACCTAGGACATCGCATTATCTGACTTACAAGAAGAGCACCTACCTAACAGTTCTTGGGGTATAGTTTGCTAACTTAAACTTATTAAGAAAATACAATTCGCCTGTGAGATGCTAAAGCACAGAGTCCACTCCTGTTCAGGAAAATCGCTATGGCTTTAAGGATTTAAGGAGTAGAGTCCAAACTGCCTCAACATCTCAAGGGCCCGCGTTTTGATAGTGACAAGCCTGTCAATTTTCTAGACCACCAAAAAGAGAAAAAATAATTTAACAACAAGTATGCAGTCCGTCAGGACATGCACACATGGTGTTAAACAAACAAACGGCGCACCTCCAACCCCTTTCGCCGGCCTATCCATCTCCAGAATTGATTGATGTACTTGTCACACCAACATCACCTATTAACTAGGTAAAAAAATTGCAAATTTTCTGATGGTCCAGAAAGTTTGACAGTCCAGTCTGCCAGTGTCATCACCTACTTTTTAAATAAAACTCACTAACCTAAATACAGTTCGCCCATGAGATTCTATCGCACATCAAAGCCTCCCTTCCTTCTGATGGAAAGGGGAACTCAACACTCCACCTCTAGAAAGGAGTTGAACTCGACCACTGGAGGGGAGTGGAATTGAAGGAGTGGAGACCAACGCGCATCAGCATCACAAGGGAGCCCATTCTAATGGAGACAATGTCCTCCGCCCGTTCCCAAAACATTGAGGGGCCGCTCAAAGGAAAGGGACAGTCGAACCGCAGCTACCGACGGTCGTCTCCATCCTGTATTTAGTTTAACTCCTCATCCTAACTTTCATGCCTACCCTACTTATACTAATAAAAAGAAAAACCTAGGACATCTCATTATCTAAATTACAAGAGCACCTACCTAACAGTACTTGGGGTATAGTTTGCTAACTTAAACTTATTAAGAAAATACAATTCGCCTGTGAGATGCTAAAGCACAGAGTCCACTCCTGTTCAGGAAAATCGCTATGGCTTTAAGGATTTAAGGAGTAGAGTCCAAACTGCCTCAACATCTCAAGGGCCCCCGTTTTGATAGTGACAAGCCTGTCAATTTTCTAGACCACCAAAAAGAGAAAAAATAATTTAACAACAAGTATGCAGTCCGTCAGGACATGCACAAATGGTGTTAAACAAACAAACGGCGCACCTCCAACCCCTTTCGCCGGCCTATCCATCTCCAGAATTGATTGATGTACTTGTCACACCAACATCACCTATTAACTAGGTAAAAAAATTGCAAATTTTCTGATGGTCCAGAAAGTTTGACAGTCCAGTCTGCCAGTGTCATCACCTACTTTTTAAATAAAACTCACTAACCTAAATACAGTTTGCCCATGAGATTCTATCGCACATCAAAGCCTCCCTTCCTTCTGATGGAAAGGGGAACTCAACACTCCACCTCTAGAAAGGAGTTGAACTCGACCACTGGAGGGGAGTGGAATTGAAGGAGTGGAGACCAACGCGCATCAGCATCACAAGGGAGCCCATTCTAATGGAGACAATGTCCTCCGCCCGTTCCCAAAACATTGAGGGGCCGCTCAAAGGAAAGGGACAGTCGAACCGCAGCTACCGACGGTCGTCTCCATCCTGTATTTAGTTTAACTCCTCATCCTAACTTTCATGCCTACCCTACTTATACTAATAAAAAGAAAAACCTAGGACATCTCATTATCTAAATTACAAGAGCACCTACCTAACAGTACTTGGGGTATAGTTTGCTAACTTAAACTTATTAAGAAAATACAATTCGCCTGTGAGATGCTAAAGCACAGAGTCCACTCCTGTTCAGGAAAATCGCTATGGCTTTAAGGATTTAAGGAGTAGAGTCCAAACTGCCTCAACATCTCAAGGGCCCCCGTTTTGATAGTGACAAGCCTGTCAATTTTCTAGACCACCAAAAAGAGAAAAAATAATTTAACAACAAGTATGCAGTCCGTCAGGACATGCACACATGGTGTTAAACAAACAAACGGCGCACCTCCAACCCCTTTCGCCGGCCTATCCATCTCCAGAATTGATTGATGTACTTGTCACACCAACATCACCTATTAACTAGGTAAAAAAATTGCAAATTTTCTGATGGTCCAGAAAGTTTGACAGTCCAGTCTGCCAGTGTCATCACCTACTTTTTAAATAAAACTCACTAACCTAAATACAGTTCGCCCATGAGATTCTATCGCACATCAAAGCCTCCCTTCCTTCTGATGGAAAGGGGAACTCAACACTCCACCTCTAGAAAGGAGTTGAACTCGACCACTGGAGGGGAGTGGAATTGAAGGAGTGGAGACCAACGCGCATCAGCATCACAAGGGAGCCCATTCTAATGGAGACAATGTCCTCCGCCCGTTCCCAAAACATTGAGGGGCCGCTCAAAGGAAAGGGACAGTCGAACCGCAGCTACCGACGGTCGTCTCCATCCTGTATTTAGTTTAACTCCTCATCCTAACTTTCATGCCTACCCTACTTATACTAATAAAAAGAAAAACCTAGGACATCTCATTATCTAAATTACAAGAGCACCTACCTAACAGTACTTGGGGTATAGTTTGCTAACTTAAACTTATTAAGAAAATACAATTCGCCTGTGAGATGCTAAAGCACAGAGTCCACTCCTGTTCAGGAAAATCGCTATGGCTTTAAGGATTTAAGGAGTAGAGTCCAAACTGCCTCAACATCTCAAGGGCCCCCGTTTTGATAGTGACAAGCCTGTCAATTTTCTAGACCACCAAAAAGAGAAAAAATAATTTAACAACAAGTATGCAGTCCGTCAGGACATGCACACATGGTGTTAAACGAACAAACGGCGCACCTCCAACCCCTTTCGCCGGCCTATCCATCTCCAGAATTGATTGATGTACTTGTCACACCAACATCACCTATTAACTAGGTAAAAAAATTGCAAATTTTCTGATGGTCCAGAAAGTTTGACAGTCCTGTCTGCCAGTGTCATCACCTACTTTTTAAATAAAACTCACTAACCTAAATACAGTTCGCCCATGAGATTCTATCGCACATCAAAGCCTCCCTTCCTTCTGATGGAAAGGGGAACTCAACACTCCACCTCTGGAAAGGAGTTGAACTCTACCTCTGGAGGGGAGTGGAATTGAAGGAGTGGAGACCAACGCGCATCAGCATCACAAGGGAGCCCATTCTAATGGAGACAATGTCCTCCGCCCGTTCCCAAAACATTGAGGGGCCGCTCAAAGGAAAGGGACAGTCGAACCGCAGCTACCGACGGTCGTCTCCATCCTGTATTTAGTTTAACTCCTCATCCTAACTTTCATGCCTACCCTACTTATACTAATAAAAAGAAATACCTAGGACATCGCATTATCTGACTTACAAGAAGAGCACCTACCTAACAGTTCTTGGGGTATAGTTTGCTAACTTAAACTTATTAAGAAAATACAATTCGCCTGTGAGATGCTAAAGCACAGAGTCCACTCCTGTTCAGGAAAATCGCTATGGCTTTAAGGATTTAAGGAGTAGAGTCCAAACTGCCTCAACATCTCAAGGGCCCCCGTTTTGATAGTGACAAGCCTGTCAATTTTCTAGACCACCAAAAAGAGAAAAAATAATTTAACAACAAGTATGCAGTCCGTCAGGACATGCACACATGGTGTTAAACAAACAAACGGCGCACCTCCAACCCCTTTCGCCGGCCTATCCATCTCCAGAATTGATTGATGTACTTGTCACACCAACATCACCTATTAACTAGGTAAAAAAATTGCAAATTTTCTGATGGTCCAGAAAGTTTGACAGTCCAGTCTGCCAGTGTCATCACCTACTTTTTAAATAAAACTCACTAACCTAAATACAGTTCGCCCATGAGATTCTATCGCACATCAAAGCCTCCCTTCCTTCTGATGGAAAGGGGAACTCAACACTCCACCTCTAGAAAGGAGTTGAACTCGACCACTGGAGGGGAGTGGAATTGAAGGAGTGGAGACCAACGCGCATCAGCATCACAAGGGAGCCCATTCTAATGGAGACAATGTCCTCCGCCCGTTCCCAAAACATTGAGGGGCCGCTCAAAGGAAAGGGACAGTCGAACCGCAGCTACCGACGGTCGTCTCCATCCTGTATTTAGTTTAACTCCTCATCCTAACTTTCATGCCTACCCTACTTATACTAATAAAAAGAAAAACCTAGGACATCTCATTATCTAAATTACAAGAGCACCTACCTAACAGTACTTGGGGTATAGTTTGCTAACTTAAACTTATTAAGAAAATACAATTCGCCTGTGAGATGCTAAAGCACAGAGTCCACTCCTGTTCAGGAAAATCGCTATGGCTTTAAGGATTTAAGGAGTAGAGTCCAAACTGCCTCAACATCTCAAGGGCCCCCGTTTTGATAGTGACAAGCCTGTCAATTTTCTAGACCACCAAAAAGAGAAAAAATAATTTAACAACAAGTATGCAGTCCGTCAGGACATGCACAAATGGTGTTAAACAAACAAACGGCGCACCTCCAACCCCTTTCGCCGGCCTATCCATCTCCAGAATTGATTGATGTACTTGTCACACCAACATCACCTATTAACTAGGTAAAAAAATTGCAAATTTTCTGATGGTCCAGAAAGTTTGACAGTCCAGTCTGCCAGTGTCATCACCTACTTTTTAAATAAAACTCACTAACCTAAATACAGTTTGCCCATGAGATTCTATCGCACATCAAAGCCTCCCTTCCTTCTGATGGAAAGGGGAACTCAACACTCCACCTCTAGAAAGGAGTTGAACTCGACCACTGGAGGGGAGTGGAATTGAAGGAGTGGAGACCAACGCGCATCAGCATCACAAGGGAGCCCATTCTAATGGAGACAATGTCCTCCGCCCGTTCCCAAAACATTGAGGGGCCGCTCAAAGGAAAGGGACAGTCGAACCGCAGCTACCGACGGTCGTCTCCATCCTGTATTTAGTTTAACTCCTCATCCTAACTTTCATGCCTACCCTACTTATACTAATAAAAAGAAAAACCTAGGACATCTCATTATCTAAATTACAAGAGCACCTACCTAACAGTACTTGGGGTATAGTTTGCTAACTTAAACTTATTAAGAAAATACAATTCGCCTGTGAGATGCTAAAGCACAGAGTCCACTCCTGTTCAGGAAAATCGCTATGGCTTTAAGGATTTAAGGAGTAGAGTCCAAACTGCCTCAACATCTCAAGGGCCCCCGTTTTGATAGTGACAAGCCTGTCAATTTTCTAGACCACCAAAAAGAGAAAAAATAATTTAACAACAAGTATGCAGTCCGTCAGGACATGCACACATGGTGTTAAACGAACAAACGGCGCACCTCCAACCCCTTTCGCCGGCCTATCCATCTCCAGAATTGATTGATGTACTTGTCACACCAACATCACCTATTAACTAGGTAAAAAAATTGCAAATTTTCTGATGGTCCAGAAAGTTTGACAGTCCTGTCTGCCAGTGTCATCACCTACTTTTTAAATAAAACTCACTAACCTAAATACAGTTCGCCCATGAGATTCTATCGCACATCAAAGCCTCCCTTCCTTCTGATGGAAAGGGGAACTCAACACTCCACCTCTGGAAAGGAGTTGAACTCTACCTCTGGAGGGGAGTGGAATTGAAGGAGTGGAGACCAACGCGCATCAGCATCACAAGGGAGCCCATTCTAATGGAGACAATGTCCTCCGCCCGTTCCCAAAACATTGAGGGGCCGCTCAAAGGAAAGGGACAGTCGAACCGCAGCTACCGACGGTCGTCTCCATCCTGTATTTAGTTTAACTCCTCATCCTAACTTTCATGCCTACCCTACTTATACTAATAAAAAGAAATACCTAGGACATCGCATTATCTGACTTACAAGAAGAGCACCTACCTAACAGTTCTTGGGGTATAGTTTGCTAACTTAAACTTATTAAGAAAATACAATTCGCCTGTGAGATGCTAAAGCACAGAGTCCACTCCTGTTCAGGAAAATCGCTATGGCTTTAAGGATTTAAGGAGTAGAGTCCAAACTGCCTCAACATCTCAAGGGCCCCCGTTTTGATAGTGACAAGCCTGTCAATTTTCTAGACCACCAAAAAGAGAAAAAATAATTTAACAACAAGTATGCAGTCCGTCAGGACATGCACACATGGTGTTAAACAAACAAACGGCGCACCTCCAACCCCTTTCGCCGGCCTATCCATCTCCAGAATTGATTGATGTACTTGTCACACCAACATCACCTATTAACTAGGTAAAAAAATTGCAAATTTTCTGATGGTCCAGAAAGTTTGACAGTCCAGTCTGCCAGTGTCATCACCTACTTTTTAAATAAAACTCACTAACCTAAATACAGTTCGCCCATGAGATTCTATCGCACATCAAAGCCTCCCTTCCTTCTGATGGAAAGGGGAACTCAACACTCCACCTCTAGAAAGGAGTTGAACTCGACCACTGGAGGGGAGTGGAATTGAAGGAGTGGAGACCAACGCGCATCAGCATCACAAGGGAGCCCATTCTAATGGAGACAATGTCCTCCGCCCGTTCCCAAAACATTGAGGGGCCGCTCAAAGGAAAGGGACAGTCGAACCGCAGCTACCGACGGTCGTCTCCATCCTGTATTTAGTTTAACTCCTCATCCTAACTTTCATGCCTACCCTACTTATACTAATAAAAAGAAAAACCTAGGACATCTCATTATCTAAATTACAAGAGCACCTACCTAACAGTACTTGGGGTATAGTTTGCTAACTTAAACTTATTAAGAAAATACAATTCGCCTGTGAGATGCTAAAGCACAGAGTCCACTCCTGTTCAGGAAAATCGCTATGGCTTTAAGGATTTAAGGAGTAGAGTCCAAACTGCCTCAACATCTCAAGGGCCCCCGTTTTGATAGTGACAAGCCTGTCAATTTTCTAGACCACCAAAAAGAGAAAAAATAATTTAACAACAAGTATGCAGTCCGTCAGGACATGCACACATGGTGTTAAACAAACAAACGGCGCACCTCCAACCCCTTTCGCCGGCCTATCCATCTCCAGAATTGATTGATGTACTTGTCACACCAACATCACCTATTAACTAGGTAAAAAAATTGCAAATTTTCTGATGGTCCAGAAAGTTTGACAGTCCAGTCTGCCAGTGTCATCACCTACTTTTTAAATAAAACTCACTAACCTAAATACAGTTCGCCCATGAGATTCTATCGCACATCAAAGCCTCCCTTCCTTCTGATGGAAAGGGGAACTCAACACTCCACCTCTAGAAAGGAGTTGAACTCGACCACTGGAGGGGAGTGGAATTGAAGGAGTGGAGACCAACGCGCATCAGCATCACAAGGGAGCCCATTCTAATGGAGACAATGTCCTCCGCCCGTTCCCAAAACATTGAGGGGCCGCTCAAAGGAAAGGGACAGTCGAACCGCAGCTACCGACGGTCGTCTCCATCCTGTATTTAGTTTAACTCCTCATCCTAACTTTCATGCCTACCCTACTTATACTAATAAAAAGAAAAACCTAGGACATCTCATTATCTAAATTACAAGAGCACCTACCTAACAGTACTTGGGGTATAGTTTGCTAACTTAAACTTATTAAGAAAATACAATTCGCCTGTGAGATGCTAAAGCACAGAGTCCACTCCTGTTCAGGAAAATCGCTATGGCTTTAAGGATTTAAGGAGTAGAGTCCAAACTGCCTCAACATCTCAAGGGCCCCCGTTTTGATAGTGACAAGCCTGTCAATTTTCTAGACCACCAAAAAGAGAAAAAATAATTTAACAACAAGTATGCAGTCCGTCAGGACATGCACACATGGTGTTAAACAAACAAACGGCGCACCTCCAACCCCTTTCGCCGGCCTATCCATCTCCAGAATTGATTGATGTACTTGTCACACCAACATCACCTATTAACTAGGTAAAAAAATTGCAAATTTTCTGATGGTCCAGAAAGTTTGACAGTCCTGTCTGCCAGTGTCATCACCTACTTTTTAAATAAAACTCACTAACCTAAATACAGTTCGCCCATGAGATTCTATCGCACATCAAAGCCTCCCTTCCTTCTGATGGAAAGGGGAACTCAACACTCCACCTCTAGAAAGGAGTTGAACTCGACCACTGGAGGGGAGTGGAATTGAAGGAGTGGAGACCAACGCGCATCAGCATCACAAGGGAGCCCATTCTAATGGAGACAATGTCCTCCGCCCGTTCCCAAAACATTGAGGGGCCGCTCAAAGGAAAGGGACAGTCGAACCGCAGCTACCGACGGTCGTCTCCATCCTGTATTTAGTTTAACTCCTCATCCTAACTTTCATGCCTACCCTACTTATACTAATAAAAAGAAAAACCTAGGACATCTCATTATCTAAATTACAAGAGCACCTACCTAACAGTACTTGGGGTATAGTTTGCTAACTTAAACTTATTAAGAAAATACAATTCGCCTGTGAGATGCTAAAGCACAGAGTCCACTCCTGTTCAGGAAAATCGCTATGGCTTTAAGGATTTAAGGAGTAGAGTCCAAACTGCCTCAACATCTCAAGGGCCCCCGTTTTGATAGTGACAAGCCTGTCAATTTTCTAGACCACCAAAAAGAGAAAAAATAATTTAACAACAAGTATGCAGTCCGTCAGGACATGCACACATGGTGTTAAACAAACAAACGGCGCACCTCCAACCCCTTTCGCCGGCCTATCCATCTCCAGAATTGATTGATGTACTTGTCACACCAACATCACCTATTAACTAGGTAAAAAAATTGCAAATTTTCTGATGGTCCAGAAAGTTTGACAGTCCAGTCTGCCAGTGTCATCACCTACTTTTTAAATAAAACTCACTAACCTAAATACAGTTCGCCCATGAGATTCTATCGCACATCAAAGCCTCCCTTCCTTCTGATGGAAAGGGGAACTCAACACTCCACCTCTAGAAAGGAGTTGAACTCGACCACTGGAGGGGAGTGGAATTGAAGGAGTGGAGACCAACGCGCATCAGCATCACAAGGGAGCCCATTCTAATGGAGACAATGTCCTCCGCCCGTTCCCAAAACATTGAGGGGCCGCTCAAAGGAAAGGGACAGTCGAACCGCAGCTACCGACGGTCGTCTCCATCCTGTATTTAGTTTAACTCCTCATCCTAACTTTCATGCCTACCCTACTTATACTAATAAAAAGAAAAACCTAGGACATCTCATTATCTAAATTACAAGAGCACCTACCTAACAGTACTTGGGGTATAGTTTGCTAACTTAAACTTATTAAGAAAATACAATTCGCCTGTGAGATGCTAAAGCACAGAGTCCACTCCTGTTCAGGAAAATCGCTATGGCTTTAAGGATTTAAGGAGTAGAGTCCAAACTGCCTCAACATCTCAAGGGCCCCCGTTTTGATAGTGACAAGCCTGTCAATTTTCTAGACCACCAAAAAGAGAAAAAATAATTTAACAACAAGTATGCAGTCCGTCAGGACATGCACACATGGTGTTAAACAAACAAACGGCGCACCTCCAACCCCTTTCGCCGGCCTATCCATCTCCAGAATTGATTGATGTACTTGTCACACCAACATCACCTATTAACTAGGTAAAAAAATTGCAAATTTTCTGATGGTCCAGAAAGTTTGACAGTCCAGTCTGCCAGTGTCATCACCTACTTTTTAAATAAAACTCACTAACCTAAATACAGTTCGCCCATGAGATTCTATCGCACATCAAAGCCTCCCTTCCTTCTGATGGAAAGGGGAACTCAACACTCCACCTCTAGAAAGGAGTTGAACTCGACCACTGGAGGGGAGTGGAATTGAAGGAGTGGAGACCAACGCGCATCAGCATCACAAGGGAGCCCATTCTAATGGAGACAATGTCCTCCGCCCGTTCCCAAAACATTGAGGGGCCGCTCAAAGGAAAGGGACAGTCGAACCGCAGCTACCGACGGTCGTCTCCATCCTGTATTTAGTTTAACTCCTCATCCTAACTTTCATGCCTACCCTACTTATACTAATAAAAAGAAATACCTAGGACATCGCATTATCTGACTTACAAGAAGAGCACCTACCTAACAGTTCTTGGGGTATAGTTTGCTAACTTAAACTTATTAAGAAAATACAATTCGCCTGTGAGATGCTAAAGCACAGAGTCCACTCCTGTTCAGGAAAATCGCTATGGCTTTAAGGATTTAAGGAGTAGAGTCCAAACTGCCTCAACATCTCAAGGGCCCCCGTTTTGATAGTGACAAGCCTGTCAATTTTCTAGACCACCAAAAAGAGAAAAAATAATTTAACAACAAGTATGCAGTCCGTCAGGACATGCACACATGGTGTTAAACAAACAAACGGCGCACCTCCAACCCCTTTCGCCGGCCTATCCATCTCCAGAATTGATTGATGTACTTGTCACACCAACATCACCTATTAACTAGGTAAAAAAATTGCAAATTTTCTGATGGTCCAGAAAGTTTGACAGTCCAGTCTGCCAGTGTCATCACCTACTTTTTAAATAAAACTCACTAACCTAAATACAGTTTGCCCATGAGATTCTATCGCACATCAAAGCCTCCCTTCCTTCTGATGGAAAGGGGAACTCAACACTCCACCTCTAGAAAGGAGTTGAACTCGACCACTGGAGGGGAGTGGAATTGAAGGAGTGGAGACCAACGCGCATCAGCATCACAAGGGAGCCCATTCTAATGGAGACAATGTCCTCCGCCCGTTCCCAAAACATTGAGGGGCCGCTCAAAGGAAAGGGACAGTCGAACCGCAGCTACCGACGGTCGTCTCCATCCTGTATTTAGTTTAACTCCTCATCCTAACTTTCATGCCTACCCTACTTATACTAATAAAAAGAAAAACCTAGGACATCTCATTATCTAAATTACAAGAGCACCTACCTAACAGTACTTGGGGTATAGTTTGCTAACTTAAACTTATTAAGAAAATACAATTCGCCTGTGAGATGCTAAAGCACAGAGTCCACTCCTGTTCAGGAAAATCGCTATGGCTTTAAGGATTTAAGGAGTAGAGTCCAAACTGCCTCAACATCTCAAGGGCCCCCGTTTTGATAGTGACAAGCCTGTCAATTTTCTAGACCACCAAAAAGAGAAAAAATAATTTAACAACAAGTATGCAGTCCGTCAGGACATGCACACATGGTGTTAAACAAACAAACGGCGCACCTCCAACCCCTTTCGCCGGCCTATCCATCTCCAGAATTGATTGATGTACTTGTCACACCAACATCACCTATTAACTAGGTAAAAAAATTGCAAATTTTCTGATGGTCCAGAAAGTTTGACAGTCCAGTCTGCCAGTGTCATCACCTACTTTTTAAATAAAACTCACTAACCTAAATACAGTTTGCCCATGAGATTCTATCGCACATCAAAGCCTCCCTTCCTTCTGATGGAAAGGGGAACTCAACACTCCACCTCTAGAAAGGAGTTGAACTCGACCACTGGAGGGGAGTGGAATTGAAGGAGTGGAGACCAACGCGCATCAGCATCACAAGGGAGCCCATTCTAATGGAGACAATGTCCTCCGCCCGTTCCCAAAACATTGAGGGGCCGCTCAAAGGAAAGGGACAGTCGAACCGCAGCTACCGACGGTCGTCTCCATCCTGTATTTAGTTTAACTCCTCATCCTAACTTTCATGCCTACCCTACTTATACTAATAAAAAGAAAAACCTAGGACATCTCATTATCTAAATTACAAGAGCACCTACCTAACAGTACTTGGGGTATAGTTTGCTAACTTAAACTTATTAAGAAAATACAATTCGCCTGTGAGATGCTAAAGCACAGAGTCCACTCCTGTTCAGGAAAATCGCTATGGCTTTAAGGATTTAAGGAGTAGAGTCCAAACTGCCTCAACATCTCAAGGGCCCCCGTTTTGATAGTGACAAGCCTGTCAATTTTCTAGACCACCAAAAAGAGAAAAAATAATTTAACAACAAGTATGCAGTCCGTCAGGACATGCACACATGGTGTTAAACAAACAAACGGCGCACCTCCAACCCCTTTCGCCGGCCTATCCATCTCCAGAATTGATTGATGTACTTGTCACACCAACATCACCTATTAACTAGGTAAAAAAATTGCAAATTTTCTGATGGTCCAGAAAGTTTGACAGTCCAGTCTGCCAGTGTCATCACCTACTTTTTAAATAAAACTCACTAACCTAAATACAGTTCGCCCATGAGATTCTATCGCACATCAAAGCCTCCCTTCCTTCTGATGGAAAGGGGAACTCAACACTCCACCTCTAGAAAGGAGTTGAACTCGACCACTGGAGGGGAGTGGAATTGAAGGAGTGGAGACCAACGCGCATCAGCATCACAAGGGAGCCCATTCTAATGGAGACAATGTCCTCCGCCCGTTCCCAAAACATTGAGGGGCCGCTCAAAGGAAAGGGACAGTCGAACCGCAGCTACCGACGGTCGTCTCCATCCTGTATTTAGTTTAACTCCTCATCCTAACTTTCATGCCTACCTTACTTATACTAATAAAAAGAAAAACCTAGGACATCTCATTTTCTAAATTACAAGAGCACCTACCTAACAGTACTTGGGGTATAGTTTGCTAACTTAAACTTATTAAGAAAATACAATTCGCCTGTGAGATGCTAAAGCACAGAGTCCACTCCTGTTCAGGAAAATCGCTATGGCTTTAAGGATTTAAGGAGTAGAGTCCAAACTGCCTCAACATCTCAAGGGCCCCCGTTTTGATAGTGACAAGCCTGTCAATTTTCTAGACCACCAAAAAGAGAAAAAATAATTTAACAACAAGTATGCAGTCCGTCAGGACATGCACAAATGGTGTTAAACAAACAAACGGCGCACCTCCAACCCCTTTCGCCGGCCTATCCATCTCCAGAATTGATTGATGTACTTGTCACACCAACATCACCTATTAACTAGGTAAAAAAATTGCAAATTTTCTGATGGTCCAGAAAGTTTGACAGTCCAGTCTGCCAGTGTCATCACCTACTTTTTAAATAAAACTCACTAACCTAAATACAGTTTGCCCATGAGATTCTATCGCACATCAAAGCCTCCCTTCCTTCTGATGGAAAGGGGAACTCAACACTCCACCTCTAGAAAGGAGTTGAACTCGACCACTGGAGGGGAGTGGAATTGAAGGAGTGGAGACCAACGCGCATCAGCATCACAAGGGAGCCCATTCTAATGGAGACAATGTCCTCCGCCCGTTCCCAAAACATTGAGGGGCCGCTCAAAGGAAAGGGACAGTCGAACCGCAGCTACCGACGGTCGTCTCCATCCTGTATTTAGTTTAACTCCTCATCCTAACTTTCATGCCTACCCTACTTATACTAATAAAAAGAAAAACCTAGGACATCTCATTATCTAAATTACAAGAGCACCTACCTAACAGTACTTGGGGTATAGTTTGCTAACTTAAACTTATTAAGAAAATACAATTCGCCTGTGAGATGCTAAAGCACAGAGTCCACTCCTGTTCAGGAAAATCGCTATGGCTTTAAGGATTTAAGGAGTAGAGTCCAAACTGCCTCAACATCTCAAGGGCCCCCGTTTTGATAGTGACAAGCCTGTCAATTTTCTAGACCACCAAAAAGAGAAAAAATAATTTAACAACAAGTATGCAGTCCGTCAGGACATGCGCACATGGTGTTAAACAAACAAACGGCGCACCTCCAACCCCTTTCGCCGGCCTATCCATCTCCAGAATTGATTGATGTACTTGTCACACCAACATCACCTATTAACTAGGTAAAAAAATTGCAAATTTTCTGATGGTCCAGAAAGTTTGACAGTCCAGTCTGCCAGTGTCATCACCTACTTTTTAAATAAAACTCACTAACCTAAATACAGTTTGCCCATGAGATTCTATCGCACATCAAAGCCTCCCTTCCTTCTGATGGAAAGGGGAACTCAACACTCCACCTCTAGAAAGGAGTTGAACTCGACCGCTGGAGGGGAGTGGAATTGAAGGAGTGGAGACCAACGCGCATCAGCATCACAAGGGAGCCCATTCTAATGGAGACAATGTCCTCCGCCCGTTCCCAAAACATTGAGGGGCCGCTCAAAGGAAAGGGACAGTCGAACCGCAGCTACCGACGGTCGTCTCCATCCTGTATTTAGTTTAACTCCTCATCCTAACTTTCATGCCTACCCTACTTATACTAATAAAAAGAAAAACCTAGGACATCTCATTATCTAAATTACAAGAGCACCTACCTAACAGTACTTGGGGTATAGTTTGCTAACTTAAACTTATTAAGAAAATACAATTCGCCTGTGAGATGCTAAAGCACAGAGTCCACTCCTGTTCAGGAAAATCGCTATGGCTTTAAGGATTTAAGGAGTAGAGTCCAAACTGCCTCAACATCTCAAGGGCCCCCGTTTTGATAGTGACAAGCCTGTCAATTTTCTAGACCACCAAAAAGAGAAAAAATAATTTAACAACAAGTATGCAGTCCGTCAGGACATGCACACATGGTGTTAAACAAACAAACGGCGCACCTCCAACCCCTTTCGCCGGCCTATCCATCTCCAGAATTGATTGATGTACTTGTCACACCAACATCACCTATTAACTAGGTAAAAAAATTGCAAATTTTCTGATGGTCCAGAAAGTTTGGCAGTCCAGTCTGCCAGTGTCATCACCTACTTTTTAAATAAAACTCACTAACCTAAATACAGTTCGCCCATGAGATTCTATCGCACATCAAAGCCTCCCTTCCTTCTGATGGAAAGGGGAACTCAACACTCCACCTCTAGAAAGGAGTTGAACTCGACCACTGGAGGGGAGTGGAATTGAAGGAGTGGAGACCAACGCGCATCAGCATCACAAGGGAGCCCATTCTAATGGAGACAATGTCCTCCGCCCGTTCCCAAAACATTGAGGGGCCGCTCAAAGGAAAGGGACAGTCGAACCGCAGCTACCGACGGTCGTCTCCATCCTGTATTTAGTTTAACTCCTCATCCTAACTTTCATGCCTACCTTACTTATACTAATAAAAAGAAAAACCTAGGACATCTCATTTTCTAAATTACAAGAGCACCTACCTAACAGTACTTGGGGTATAGTTTGCTAACTTAAACTTATTAAGAAAATACAATTCGCCTGTGAGATGCTAAAGCACAGAGTCCACTCCTGTTCAGGAAAATCGCTATGGCTTTAAGGATTTAAGGAGTAGAGTCCAAACTGCCTCAACATCTCAAGGGCCCCCGTTTTGATAGTGACAAGCCTGTCAATTTTCTAGACCACCAAAAAGAGAAAAAATAATTTAACAACAAGTATGCAGTCCGTCAGGACATGCACAAATGGTGTTAAACAAACAAACGGCGCACCTCCAACCCCTTTCGCCGGCCTATCCATCTCCAGAATTGATTGATGTACTTGTCACACCAACATCACCTATTAACTAGGTAAAAAAATTGCAAATTTTCTGATGGTCCAGAAAGTTTGACAGTCCAGTCTGCCAGTGTCATCACCTACTTTTTAAATAAAACTCACTAACCTAAATACAGTTTGCCCATGAGATTCTATCGCACATCAAAGCCTCCCTTCCTTCTGATGGAAAGGGGAACTCAACACTCCACCTCTAGAAAGGAGTTGAACTCGACCACTGGAGGGGAGTGGAATTGAAGGAGTGGAGACCAACGCGCATCAGCATCACAAGGGAGCCCATTCTAATGGAGACAATGTCCTCCGCCCGTTCCCAAAACATTGAGGGGCCGCTCAAAGGAAAGGGACAGTCGAACCGCAGCTACCGACGGTCGTCTCCATCCTGTATTTAGTTTAACTCCTCATCCTAACTTTCATGCCTACCCTACTTATACTAATAAAAAGAAAAACCTAGGACATCTCATTATCTAAATTACAAGAGCACCTACCTAACAGTACTTGGGGTATAGTTTGCTAACTTAAACTTATTAAGAAAATACAATTCGCCTGTGAGATGCTAAAGCACAGAGTCCACTCCTGTTCAGGAAAATCGCTATGGCTTTAAGGATTTAAGGAGTAGAGTCCAAACTGCCTCAACATCTCAAGGGCCCCCGTTTTGATAGTGACAAGCCTGTCAATTTTCTAGACCACCAAAAAGAGAAAAAATAATTTAACAACAAGTATGCAGTCCGTCAGGACATGCGCACATGGTGTTAAACAAACAAACGGCGCACCTCCAACCCCTTTCGCTGGCCTATCCATCTCCAGAATTGATTGATGTACTTGTCACACCAACATCACCTATTAACTAGGTAAAAAAATTGCAAATTTTCTGATGGTCCAGAAAGTTTGACAGTCCAGTCTGCCAGTGTCATCACCTACTTTTTAAATAAAACTCACTAACCTAAATACAGTTTGCCCATGAGATTCTATCGCACATCAAAGCCTCCCTTCCTTCTGATGGAAAGGGGAACTCAACACTCCACCTCTGGAAAGGAGTTGAACTCTACCTCTGGAGGGGAGTGGAATTGAAGGAGTGGAGACCAACGTGCATCAGCATCACAAGGGAGCCCATTCTAATGGAGACAATGTCCTCCGCCCGTTCCCAAAACATTGAGGGGCCGCTCAAAGGAAAGGGACAGTCGAACCGCAGCTACCAACGGTCGTCTCCATCCTGTATTTAGTTTAACTCCTCATCCTAACTTTCATTCCTACCCTACTTATACTAATAAAAAGAAAAACCTAGGACATCTCATTATCTAAATTACAAGAGCACCTACCTAACAGTACTTGGGGTATAGTTTGCTAACTTAAACTTATTAAGAAAATACAATTCGCCTGTGAGATGCTAAAGCACAGAGTCCACTCCTGTTCAGGAAAATCGCTATGGCTTTAAGGATTTAAGGAGTAGAGTCCAAACTGCCTCAACATCTCAAGGGCCCCCGTTTTGATAGTGACAAGCCTGTCAATTTTCTAGACCACCAAAAAGAGAAAAAATAATTTAACAACAAGTATGCAGTCCGTCAGGACATGCACACATGGTGTTAAACAAACAAACGGCGCACCTCCAACCCCTTTCGCTGGCCTATCCATCTCCAGAATTGATTGATGTACTTGTCACACCAACATCACCTATTAACTAGGTAAAAAAATTGCAAATTTTCTGATGGTCCAGAAAGTTTGACAGTCCAGTCTGCCAGTGTCATCACCTACTTTTTAAATAAAACTCACTAACCTAAATACAGTTTGCCCATGAGATTCTATCGCACATCAAAGCCTCCCTTCCTTCTGATGGAAAGGGGAACTCAACACTCCACCTCTGGAAAGGAGTTGAACTCTACCTCTGGAGGGGAGTGGAATTGAAGGAGTGGAGACCAACGTGCATCAGCATCACAAGGGAGCCCATTCTAATGGAGACAATGTCCTCCGCCCGTTCCCAAAACATTGAGGGGCCGCTCAAAGGAAAGGGACAGTCGAACCGCAGCTACCGACGGTCGTCTCCATCCTGTATTTAGTTTAACTCCTCATCCTAACTTTCATGCCTACCCTACTTATACTAATAAAAAGAAATACCTAGGACATCGCATTATCTGACTTACAAGAAGAGCACCTACCTAACAGTTCTTGGGGTATAGTTTGCTAACTTAAACTTATTAAGAAAATACAATTCGCCTGTGAGATGCTAAAGCACAGAGTCCACTCCTGTTCAGGAAAATCGCTATGGCTTTAAGGATTTAAGGAGTAGAGTCCAAACTGCCTCAACATCTCAAGGGCCCCCGTTTTGATAGTGACAAGCCTGTCAATTTTCTAGACCACCAAAAAGAGAAAAAATAATTTAACAACAAGTATGCAGTCCGTCAGGACATGCACACATGGTGTTAAACAAACAAACGGCGCACCTCCAACCCCTTTCGCCGGCCTATCCATCTCCAGAATTGATTGATGTACTTGTCACACCAACATCACCTATTAACTAGGTAAAAAAATTGCAAATTTTCTGATGGTCCAGAAAGTTTGACAGTCCAGTCTGCCAGTGTCATCACCTACTTTTTAAATAAAACTCACTAACCTAAATACAGTTTGCCCATGAGATTCTATCGCACATCAAAGCCTCCCTTCCTTCTGATGGAAAGGGGAACTCAACACTCCACCTCTAGAAAGGAGTTGAACTCGACCACTGGAGGGGAGTGGAATTGAAGGAGTGGAGACCAACGCGCATCAGCATCACAAGGGAGCCCATTCTAATGGAGACAATGTCCTCCGCCCGTTCCCAAAACATTGAGGGGCCGCTCAAAGGAAAGGGACAGTCGAACCGCAGCTACCGACGGTCGTCTCCATCCTGTATTTAGTTTAACTCCTCATCCTAACTTTCATGCCTACCCTACTTATACTAATAAAAAGAAAAACCTAGGACATCTCATTATCTAAATTACAAGAGCACCTACCTAACAGTACTTGGGGTATAGTTTGCTAACTTAAACTTATTAAGAAAATACAATTCGCCTGTGAGATGCTAAAGCACAGAGTCCACTCCTGTTCAGGAAAATCGCTATGGCTTTAAGGATTTAAGGAGTAGAGTCCAAACTGCCTCAACATCTCAAGGGCCCCCGTTTTGATAGTGACAAGCCTGTCAATTTTCTAGACCACCAAAAAGAGAAAAAATAATTTAACAACAAGTATGCAGTCCGTCAGGACATGCACACATGGTGTTAAACAAACAAACGGCGCACCTCCAACCCCTTTCGCCGGCCTATCCATCTCCAGAATTGATTGATGTACTTGTCACACCAACATCACCTATTAACTAGGTAAAAAAATTGCAAATTTTCTGATGGTCCAGAAAGTTTGACAGTCCTGTCTGCCAGTGTCATCACCTACTTTTTAAATAAAACTCACTAACCTAAATACAGTTTGCCCATGAGATTCTATCGCACATCAAAGCCTCCCTTCCTTCTGATGGAAAGGGGAACTCAACACTCCACCTCTGGAAAGGAGTTGAACTCTACCTCTGGAGGGGAGTGGAATTGAAGGAGTGGAGACCAACGTGCATCAGCATCACAAGGGAGCCCATTCTAATGGAGACAATGTCCTCCGCCCGTTCCCAAAACATTGAGGGGCCGCTCAAAGGAAAGGGACAGTCGAACCGCAGCTACCGACGGTCGTCTCCATCCTGTATTTAGTTTAACTCCTCATCCTAACTTTCATGCCTACCCTACTTGTACTAATAAAAAGAAATACCTAGGACATCGCATTATCTGACTTACAAGAAGAGCACCTACCTAACAGTTCTTGGGGTATAGTTTGCTAACTTAAACTTATTAAGAAAATACAATTCGCCTGTGAGATGCTAAAGCACAGAGTCCACTCCTGTTCAGGAAAATCGCTATGGCTTTAAGGATTTAAGGAGTAGAGTCCAAACTGCCTCAACATCTCAAGGGCCCCCGTTTTGATAGTGACAAGCCTGTCAATTTTCTAGACCACCAAAAAGAGAAAAAATAATTTAACAACAAGTATGCAGTCCGTCAGGACATGCACACATGGTGTTAAACAAACAAACGGCGCACCTCCAACCCCTTTCGCCGGCCTATCCATCTCCAGAATTGATTGATGTACTTGTCACACCAACATCACCTATTAACTAGGTAAAAAAATTGCAAATTTTCTGATGGTCCAGAAAGTTTGACAGTCCAGTCTGCCAGTGTCATCACCTACTTTTTAAATAAAACTCACTAACCTAAATACAGTTCGCCCATGAGATTCTATCGCACATCAAAGCCTCCCTTCCTTCTGATGGAAAGGGGAACTCAACACTCCACCTCTGGAAAGGAGTTGAACTCTACCTCTGGAGGGGAGTGGAATTGAAGGAGTGGAGACCAACGTGCATCAGCATCACAAGGGAGCCCATTCTAATGGAGACAATGTCCTCCGCCCGTTCCCAAAACATTGAGGGGCCGCTCAAAGGAAAGGGACAGTCGAACCGCAGCTACCGACGGTCGTCTCCATCCTGTATTTAGTTTAACTCCTCATCCTAACTTTCATGCCTACCCTACTTATACTAATAAAAAGAAATACCTAGGACATCGCATTATCTGACTTACAAGAAGAGCACCTACCTAACAGTTCTTGGGGTATAGTTTGCTAACTTAAACTTATTAAGAAAATACAATTCGCCTGTGAGATGCTAAAGCACAGAGTCCACTCCTGTTCAGGAAAATCGCTATGGCTTTAAGGATTTAAGGAGTAGAGTCCAAACTGCCTCAACATCTCAAGGGCCCCCGTTTTGATAGTGACAAGCCTGTCAATTTTCTAGACCACCAAAAAGAGAAAAAATAATTTAACAACAAGTATGCAGTCCGTCAGGACATGCACACATGGTGTTAAACAAACAAACGGCGCACCTCCAACCCCTTTCGCCGGCCTATCCATCTCCAGAATTGATTGATGTACTTGTCACACCAACATCACCTATTAACTAGGTAAAAAAATTGCAAATTTTCTGATGGTCCAGAAAGTTTGACAGTCCAGTCTGCCAGTGTCATCACCTACTTTTTAAATAAAACTCACTAACCTAAATACAGTTTGCCCATGAGATTCTATCGCACATCAAAGCCTCCCTTCCTTCTGATGGAAAGGGGAACTCAACACTCCACCTCTAGAAAGGAGTTGAACTCGACCACTGGAGGGGAGTGGAATTGAAGGAGTGGAGACCAACGCGCATCAGCATCACAAGGGAGCCCATTCTAATGGAGACAATGTCCTCCGCCCGTTCCCAAAACATTGAGGGGCCGCTCAAAGGAAAGGGACAGTCGAACCGCAGCTACCGACGGTCGTCTCCATCCTGTATTTAGTTTAACTCCTCATCCTAACTTTCATGCCTACCCTACTTATACTAATAAAAAGAAAAACCTAGGACATCTCATTATCTAAATTACAAGAGCACCTACCTAACAGTACTTGGGGTATAGTTTGCTAACTTAAACTTATTAAGAAAATACAATTCGCCTGTGAGATGCTAAAGCACAGAGTCCACTCCTGTTCAGGAAAATCGCTATGGCTTTAAGGATTTAAGGAGTAGAGTCCAAACTGCCTCAACATCTCAAGGGCCCCCGTTTTGATAGTGACAAGCCTGTCAATTTTCTAGACCACCAAAAAGAGAAAAAATAATTTAACAACAAGTATGCAGTCCGTCAGGACATGCACACATGGTGTTAAACAAACAAACGGCGCACCTCCAACCCCTTTCGCCGGCCTATCCATCTCCAGAATTGATTGATGTACTTGTCACACCAACATCACCTATTAACTAGGTAAAAAAATTGCAAATTTTCTGATGGTCCAGAAAGTTTGACAGTCCTGTCTGCCAGTGTCATCACCTACTTTTTAAATAAAACTCACTAACCTAAATACAGTTTGCCCATGAGATTCTATCGCACATCAAAGCCTCCCTTCCTTCTGATGGAAAGGGGAACTCAACACTCCACCTCTAGAAAGGAGTTGAACTCGACCACTGGAGGGGAGTGGAATTGAAGGAGTGGAGACCAACGCGCATCAGCATCACAAGGGAGCCCATTCTAATGGAGACAATGTCCTCCGCCCGTTCCCAAAACATTGAGGGGCCGCTCAAAGGAAAGGGACAGTCGAACCGCAGCTACCAACGGTCGTCTCCATCCTGTATTTAGTTTAACTCCTCATCCTAACTTTCATGCCTACCCTACTTATACTAATAAAAAGAAAAACCTAGGACATCTCATTATCTAAATTACAAGAGCACCTACCTAACAGTACTTGGGGTATAGTTTGCTAACTTAAACTTATTAAGAAAATACAATTCGCCTGTGAGATGCTAAAGCACAGAGTCCACTCCTGTTCAGGAAAATCGCTATGGCTTTAAGGATTTAAGGAGTAGAGTCCAAACTGCCTCAACATCTCAAGGGCCCCCGTTTTGATAGTGACAAGCCTGTCAATTTTCTAGACCACCAAAAAGAGAAAAAATAATTTAACAACAAGTATGCAGTCCGTCAGGACATGCACACATGGTGTTAAACAAACAAACGGCGCACCTCCAACCCCTTTCGCTGGCCTATCCATCTCCAGAATTGATTGATGTACTTGTCACACCAACATCACCTATTAACTAGGTAAAAAAATTGCAAATTTTCTGATGGTCCAGAAAGTTTGACAGTCCAGTCTGCCAGTGTCATCACCTACTTTTTAAATAAAACTCACTAACCTAAATACAGTTTGCCCATGAGATTCTATCGCACATCAAAGCCTCCCTTCCTTCTGATGGAAAGGGGAACTCAACACTCCACCTCTGGAAAGGAGTTGAACTCTACCTCTGGAGGGGAGTGGAATTGAAGGAGTGGAGACCAACGTGCATCAGCATCACAAGGGAGCCCATTCTAATGGAGACAATGTCCTCCGCCCGTTCCCAAAACATTGAGGGGCCGCTCAAAGGAAAGGGACAGTCGAACCGCAGCTACCGACGGTCGTCTCCATCCTGTATTTAGTTTAACTCCTCATCCTAACTTTCATGCCTACCCTACTTATACTAATAAAAAGAAATACCTAGGACATCGCATTATCTGACTTACAAGAAGAGCACCTACCTAACAGTTCTTGGGGTATAGTTTGCTAACTTAAACTTATTAAGAAAATACAATTCGCCTGTGAGATGCTAAAGCACAGAGTCCACTCCTGTTCAGGAAAATCGCTATGGCTTTAAGGATTTAAGGAGTAGAGTCCAAACTGCCTCAACATCTCAAGGGCCCCCGTTTTGATAGTGACAAGCCTGTCAATTTTCTAGACCACCAAAAAGAGAAAAAATAATTTAACAACAAGTATGCAGTCCGTCAGGACATGCACACATGGTGTTAAACAAACAAACGGCGCACCTCCAACCCCTTTCGCCGGCCTATCCATCTCCAGAATTGATTGATGTACTTGTCACACCAACATCACCTATTAACTAGGTAAAAAAATTGCAAATTTTCTGATGGTCCAGAAAGTTTGACAGTCCAGTCTGCCAGTGTCATCACCTACTTTTTAAATAAAACTCACTAACCTAAATACAGTTTGCCCATGAGATTCTATCGCACATCAAAGCCTCCCTTCCTTCTGATGGAAAGGGGAACTCAACACTCCACCTCTAGAAAGGAGTTGAACTCGACCACTGGAGGGGAGTGGAATTGAAGGAGTGGAGACCAACGCGCATCAGCATCACAAGGGAGCCCATTCTAATGGAGACAATGTCCTCCGCCCGTTCCCAAAACATTGAGGGGCCGCTCAAAGGAAAGGGACAGTCGAACCGCAGCTACCGACGGTCGTCTCCATCCTGTATTTAGTTTAACTCCTCATCCTAACTTTCATGCCTACCCTACTTATACTAATAAAAAGAAAAACCTAGGACATCTCATTATCTAAATTACAAGAGCACCTACCTAACAGTACTTGGGGTATAGTTTGCTAACTTAAACTTATTAAGAAAATACAATTCGCCTGTGAGATGCTAAAGCACAGAGTCCACTCCTGTTCAGGAAAATCGCTATGGCTTTAAGGATTTAAGGAGTAGAGTCCAAACTGCCTCAACATCTCAAGGGCCCCCGTTTTGATAGTGACAAGCCTGTCAATTTTCTAGACCACCAAAAAGAGAAAAAATAATTTAACAACAAGTATGCAGTCCGTCAGGACATGCACACATGGTGTTAAACAAACAAACGGCGCACCTCCAACCCCTTTCGCCGGCCTATCCATCTCCAGAATTGATTGATGTACTTGTCACACCAACATCACCTATTAACTAGGTAAAAAAATTGCAAATTTTCTGATGGTCCAGAAAGTTTGACAGTCCTGTCTGCCAGTGTCATCACCTACTTTTTAAATAAAACTCACTAACCTAAATACAGTTTGCCCATGAGATTCTATCGCACATCAAAGCCTCCCTTCCTTCTGATGGAAAGGGGAACTCAACACTCCACCTCTAGAAAGGAGTTGAACTCGACCACTGGAGGGGAGTGGAATTGAAGGAGTGGAGACCAACGCGCATCAGCATCACAAGGGAGCCCATTCTAATGGAGACAATGTCCTCCGCCCGTTCCCAAAACATTGAGGGGCCGCTCAAAGGAAAGGGACAGTCGAACCGCAGCTACCAACGGTCGTCTCCATCCTGTATTTAGTTTAACTCCTCATCCTAACTTTCATGCCTACCCTACTTATACTAATAAAAAGAAAAACCTAGGACATCTCATTATCTAAATTACAAGAGCACCTACCTAACAGTACTTGGGGTATAGTTTGCTAACTTAAACTTATTAAGAAAATACAATTCGCCTGTGAGATGCTAAAGCACAGAGTCCACTCCTGTTCAGGAAAATCGCTATGGCTTTAAGGATTTAAGGAGTAGAGTCCAAACTGCCTCAACATCTCAAGGGCCCCCGTTTTGATAGTGACAAGCCTGTCAATTTTCTAGACCACCAAAAAGAGAAAAAATAATTTAACAACAAGTATGCAGTCCGTCAGGACATGCACACATGGTGTTAAACAAACAAACGGCGCACCTCCAACCCCTTTCGCCGGCCTATCCATCTCCAGAATTGATTGATGTACTTGTCACACCAACATCACCTATTAACTAGGTAAAAAAATTGCAAATTTTCTGATGGTCCAGAAAGTTTGACAGTCCTGTCTGCCAGTGTCATCACCTACTTTTTAAATAAAACTCACTAACCTAAATACAGTTTGCCCATGAGATTCTATCGCACATCAAAGCCTCCCTTCCTTCTGATGGAAAGGGGAACTCAACACTCCACCTCTAGAAAGGAGTTGAACTCGACCACTGGAGGGGAGTGGAATTGAAGGAGTGGAGACCAACGCGCATCAGCATCACAAGGGAGCCCATTCTAATGGAGACAATGTCCTCCGCCCGTTCCCAAAACATTGAGGGGCCGCTCAAAGGAAAGGGACAGTCGAACCGCAGCTACCGACGGTCGTCTCCATCCTGTATTTAGTTTAACTCCTCATCCTAACTTTCATGCCTACCCTACTTATACTAATAAAAAGAAAAACCTAGGACATCTCATTATCTAAATTACAAGAGCACCTACCTAACAGTACTTGGGGTATAGTTTGCTAACTTAAACTTATTAAGAAAATACAATTCGCCTGTGAGATGCTAAAGCACAGAGTCCACTCCTGTTCAGGAAAATCGCTATGGCTTTAAGGATTTAAGGAGTAGAGTCCAAACTGCGTCAACATCTCAAGGGCCCCCGTTTTGATAGTGACAAGCCTGTCAATTTTCTAGACCACCAAAAAGAGAAAAAATAATTTAACAACAAGTATGCAGTCCGTCAGGACATGCACACATGGTGTTAAACAAACAAACGGCGCACCTCCAACCCCTTTCGCCGGCCTATCCATCTCCAGAATTGATTGATGTACTTGTCACACCAACATCACCTATTAACTAGGTAAAAAAATTGCAAATTTTCTGATGGTCCAGAAAGTTTGACAGTCCTGTCTGCCAGTGTCATCACCTACTTTTTAAATAAAACTCACTAACCTAAATACAGTTTGCCCATGAGATTCTATCGCACATCAAAGCCTCCCTTCCTTCTGATGGAAAGGGGAACTCAACACTCCACCTCTAGAAAGGAGTTGAACTCGACCACTGGAGGGGAGTGGAATTGAAGGAGTGGAGACCAACGCGCATCAGCATCACAAGGGAGCCCATTCTAATGGAGACAATGTCCTCCGCCCGTTCCCAAAACATTGAGGGGCCGCTCAAAGGAAAGGGACAGTCGAACCGCAGCTACCAACGGTCGTCTCCATCCTGTATTTAGTTTAACTCCTCATCCTAACTTTCATGCCTACCCTACTTATACTAATAAAAAGAAAAACCTAGGACATCTCATTATCTAAATTACAAGAGCACCTACCTAACAGTACTTGGGGTATAGTTTGCTAACTTAAACTTATTAAGAAAATACAATTCGCCTGTGAGATGCTAAAGCACAGAGTCCACTCCTGTTCAGGAAAATCGCTATGGCTTTAAGGATTTAAGGA
Source organism: Eleutherodactylus coqui (assembly GCF_035609145.1). Lineage (NCBI taxonomy): Eukaryota > Metazoa > Chordata > Amphibia > Anura > Eleutherodactylidae > Eleutherodactylus > Eleutherodactylus coqui. The sequence continues at coordinate 96,726,112 of NC_089840.1, forward strand.
GTAGAGTCCAAACTGCCTCAACATCTCAAGGGCCCCCGTTTTGATAGTGACAAGCCTGTCAATTTTCTAGACCACCAAAAAGAGAAAAAATAATTTAACAACAAGTATGCAGTCCGTCAGGACATGCACACATGGTGTTAAACAAACAAACGGCGCACCTCCAACCCCTTTCGCCGGCCTATCCATCTCCAGAATTGATTGATGTACTTGTCACACCAACATCACCTATTAACTAGGTAAAAAAATTGCAAATTTTCTGATGGTCCAGAAAGTTTGACAGTCCTGTCTGCCAGTGTCATCACCTACTTTTTAAATAAAACTCACTAACCTAAATACAGTTTGCCCATGAGATTCTATCGCACATCAAAGCCTCCCTTCCTTCTGATGGAAAGGGGAACTCAACACTCCACCTCTAGAAAGGAGTTGAACTCGACCACTGGAGGGGAGTGGAATTGAAGGAGTGGAGACCAACGCGCATCAGCATCACAAGGGAGCCCATTCTAATGGAGACAATGTCCTCCGCCCGTTCCCAAAACATTGAGGGGCCGCTCAAAGGAAAGGGACAGTCGAACCGCAGCTACCGACGGTCGTCTCCATCCTGTATTTAGTTTAACTCCTCATCCTAACTTTCATGCCTACCCTACTTATACTAATAAAAAGAAAAACCTAGGACATCTCATTATCTAAATTACAAGAGCACCTACCTAACAGTACTTGGGGTATAGTTTGCTAACTTAAACTTATTAAGAAAATACAATTCGCCTGTGAGATGCTAAAGCACAGAGTCCACTCCTGTTCAGGAAAATCGCTATGGCTTTAAGGATTTAAGGAGTAGAGTCCAAACTGCCTCAACATCTCAAGGGCCCCCGTTTTGATAGTGACAAGCCTGTCAATTTTCTAGACCACCAAAAAGAGAAAAAATAATTTAACAACAAGTATGCAGTCCGTCAGGACATGCACACATGGTGTTAAACAAACAAACGGCGCACCTCCAACCCCTTTCGCCGGCCTATCCATCTCCAGAATTGATTGATGTACTTGTCACACCAACATCACCTATTAACTAGGTAAAAAAATTGCAAATTTTCTGATGGTCCAGAAAGTTTGACAGTCCTGTCTGCCAGTGTCATCACCTACTTTTTAAATAAAACTCACTAACCTAAATACAGTTTGCCCATGAGATTCTATCGCACATCAAAGCCTCCCTTCCTTCTGATGGAAAGGGGAACTCAACACTCCACCTCTAGAAAGGAGTTGAACTCGACCACTGGAGGGGAGTGGAATTGAAGGAGTGGAGACCAACGCGCATCAGCATCACAAGGGAGCCCATTCTAATGGAGACAATGTCCTCCGCCCGTTCCCAAAACATTGAGGGGCCGCTCAAAGGAAAGGGACAGTCGAACCGCAGCTACCAACGGTCGTCTCCATCCTGTATTTAGTTTAACTCCTCATCCTAACTTTCATGCCTACCCTACTTATACTAATAAAAAGAAAAACCTAGGACATCTCATTATCTAAATTACAAGAGCACCTACCTAACAGTACTTGGGGTATAGTTTGCTAACTTAAACTTATTAAGAAAATACAATTCGCCTGTGAGATGCTAAAGCACAGAGTCCACTCCTGTTCAGGAAAATCGCTATGGCTTTAAGGATTTAAGGAGTAGAGTCCAAACTGCCTCAACATCTCAAGGGCCCCCGTTTTGATAGTGACAAGCCTGTCAATTTTCTAGACCACCAAAAAGAGAAAAAATAATTTAACAACAAGTATGCAGTCCGTCAGGACATGCACACATGGTGTTAAACAAACAAACGGCGCACCTCCAACCCCTTTCGCCGGCCTATCCATCTCCAGAATTGATTGATGTACTTGTCACACCAACATCACCTATTAACTAGGTAAAAAAATTGCAAATTTTCTGATGGTCCAGAAAGTTTGACAGTCCTGTCTGCCAGTGTCATCACCTACTTTTTAAATAAAACTCACTAACCTAAATACAGTTTGCCCATGAGATTCTATCGCACATCAAAGCCTCCCTTCCTTCTGATGGAAAGGGGAACTCAACACTCCACCTCTAGAAAGGAGTTGAACTCGACCACTGGAGGGGAGTGGAATTGAAGGAGTGGAGACCAACGCGCATCAGCATCACAAGGGAGCCCATTCTAATGGAGACAATGTCCTCCGCCCGTTCCCAAAACATTGAGGGGCCGCTCAAAGGAAAGGGACAGTCGAACCGCAGCTACCGACGGTCGTCTCCATCCTGTATTTAGTTTAACTCCTCATCCTAACTTTCATGCCTACCCTACTTATACTAATAAAAAGAAAAACCTAGGACATCTCATTATCTAAATTACAAGAGCACCTACCTAACAGTACTTGGGGTATAGTTTGCTAACTTAAACTTATTAAGAAAATACAATTCGCCTGTGAGATGCTAAAGCACAGAGTCCACTCCTGTTCAGGAAAATTGCTATGGCTTTAAGGATTTAAGGAGTAGAGTCCAAACTGCGTCAACATCTCAAGGGCCCCCGTTTTGATAGTGACAAGCCTGTCAATTTTCTAGACCACCAAAAAGAGAAAAAATAATTTAACAACAAGTATGCAGTCCGTCAGGACATGCACACATGGTGTTAAACAAACAAACGGCGCACCTCCAACCCCTTTCGCCGGCCTATCCATCTCCAGAATTGATTGATGTACTTGTCACACCAACATCACCTATTAACTAGGTAAAAAAATTGCAAATTTTCTGATGGTCCAGAAAGTTTGATAGTCCAGTCTGCCAGTGTCATCACCTACTTTTTAAATAAAACTCACTAACCTAAATACAGTTTGCCCATGAGATTCTATCGCACATCAAAGCCTCCCTTCCTTCTGATGGAAAGGGGAACTCAACACTCCACCTCTAGAAAGGAGTTGAACTCGACCACTGGAGGGGAGTGGAATTGAAGGAGTGGAGACCAACGCGCATCAGCATCACAAGGGAGCCCATTCTAATGGAGACAATGTCCTCCGCCCGTTCCCAAAACATTGAGGGGCCGCTCAAAGGAAAGGGACAGTCGAACCGCAGCTACCGACGGTCGTCTCCATCCTGTATTTAGTTTAACTCCTCATCCTAACTTTCATGCCTACCCTACTTATACTAATAAAAAGAAAAACCTAGGACATCTCATTATCTAAATTACAAGAGCACCTACCTAACAGTACTTGGGGTATAGTTTGCTAACTTAAACTTATTAAGAAAATACAATTCGCCTGTGAGATGCTAAAGCACAGAGTCCACTCCTGTTCAGGAAAATCGCTATGGCTTTAAGGATTTAAGGAGTAGAGTCCAAACTGCCTCAACATCTCAAGGGCCCCCGTTTTGATAGTGACAAGCCTGTCAATTTTCTAGACCACCAAAAAGAGAAAAAATAATTTAACAACAAGTATGCAGTCCGTCAGGACATGCACACATGGTGTTAAACAAACAAACGGCGCACCTCCAACCCCTTTCGCCGGCCTATCCATCTCCAGAATTGATTGATGTACTTGTCACACCAACATCACCTATTAACTAGGTAAAAAAATTGCAAATTTTCTGATGGTCCAGAAAGTTTGACAGTCCTGTCTGCCAGTGTCATCACCTACTTTTTAAATAAAACTCACTAACCTAAATACAGTTTGCCCATGAGATTCTATCGCACATCAAAGCCTCCCTTCCTTCTGATGGAAAGGGGAACTCAACACTCCACCTCTAGAAAGGAGTTGAACTCGACCACTGGAGGGGAGTGGAATTGAAGGAGTGGAGACCAACGCGCATCAGCATCACAAGGGAGCCCATTCTAATGGAGACAATGTCCTCCGCCCGTTCCCAAAACATTGAGGGGCCGCTCAAAGGAAAGGGACAGTCGAACCGCAGCTACCAACGGTCGTCTCCATCCTGTATTTAGTTTAACTCCTCATCCTAACTTTCATGCCTACCCTACTTATACTAATAAAAAGAAAAACCTAGGACATCTCATTATCTAAATTACAAGAGCACCTACCTAACAGTACTTGGGGTATAGTTTGCTAACTTAAACTTATTAAGAAAATACAATTCGCCTGTGAGATGCTAAAGCACAGAGTCCACTCCTGTTCAGGAAAATCGCTATGGCTTTAAGGATTTAAGGAGTAGAGTCCAAACTGCCTCAACATCTCAAGGGCCCCCGTTTTGATAGTGACAAGCCTGTCAATTTTCTAGACCACCAAAAAGAGAAAAAATAATTTAACAACAAGTATGCAGTCCGTCAGGACATGCACACATGGTGTTAAACAAACAAACGGCGCACCTCCAACCCCTTTCGCCGGCCTATCCATCTCCAGAATTGATTGATGTACTTGTCACACCAACATCACCTATTAACTAGGTAAAAAAATTGCAAATTTTCTGATGGTCCAGAAAGTTTGACAGTCCTGTCTGCCAGTGTCATCACCTACTTTTTAAATAAAACTCACTAACCTAAATACAGTTTGCCCATGAGATTCTATCGCACATCAAAGCCTCCCTTCCTTCTGATGGAAAGGGGAACTCAACACTCCACCTCTAGAAAGGAGTTGAACTCGACCACTGGAGGGGAGTGGAATTGAAGGAGTGGAGACCAACGCGCATCAGCATCACAAGGGAGCCCATTCTAATGGAGACAATGTCCTCCGCCCGTTCCCAAAACATTGAGGGGCCGCTCAAAGGAAAGGGACAGTCGAACCGCAGCTACCGACGGTCGTCTCCATCCTGTATTTAGTTTAACTCCTCATCCTAACTTTCATGCCTACCCTACTTATACTAATAAAAAGAAAAACCTAGGACATCTCATTATCTAAATTACAAGAGCACCTACCTAACAGTACTTGGGGTATAGTTTGCTAACTTAAACTTATTAAGAAAATACAATTCGCCTGTGAGATGCTAAAGCACAGAGTCCACTCCTGTTCAGGAAAATCGCTATGGCTTTAAGGATTTAAGGAGTAGAGTCCAAACTGCCTCAACATCTCAAGGGCCCCCGTTTTGATAGTGACAAGCCTGTCAATTTTCTAGACCACCAAAAAGAGAAAAAATAATTTAACAACAAGTATGCAGTCCGTCAGGACATGCACACATGGTGTTAAACAAACAAACGGCGCACCTCCAACCCCTTTCGCCGGCCTATCCATCTCCAGAATTGATTGATGTACTTGTCACACCAACATCACCTATTAACTAGGTAAAAAAATTGCAAATTTTCTGATGGTCCAGAAAGTTTGACAGTCCTGTCTGCCAGTGTCATCACCTACTTTTTAAATAAAACTCACTAACCTAAATACAGTTTGCCCATGAGATTCTATCGCACATCAAAGCCTCCCTTCCTTCTGATGGAAAGGGGAACTCAACACTCCACCTCTAGAAAGGAGTTGAACTCGACCACTGGAGGGGAGTGGAATTGAAGGAGTGGAGACCAACGCGCATCAGCATCACAAGGGAGCCCATTCTAATGGAGACAATGTCCTCCGCCCGTTCCCAAAACATTGAGGGGCCGCTCAAAGGAAAGGGACAGTCGAACCGCAGCTACCAACGGTCGTCTCCATCCTGTATTTAGTTTAACTCCTCATCCTAACTTTCATGCCTACCCTACTTATACTAATAAAAAGAAAAACCTAGGACATCTCATTATCTAAATTACAAGAGCACCTACCTAACAGTACTTGGGGTATAGTTTGCTAACTTAAACTTATTAAGAAAATACAATTCGCCTGTGAGATGCTAAAGCACAGAGTCCACTCCTGTTCAGGAAAATCGCTATGGCTTTAAGGATTTAAGGAGTAGAGTCCAAACTGCCTCAACATCTCAAGGGCCCCCGTTTTGATAGTGACAAGCCTGTCAATTTTCTAGACCACCAAAAAGAGAAAAAATAATTTAACAACAAGTATGCAGTCCGTCAGGACATGCACACATGGTGTTAAACAAACAAACGGCGCACCTCCAACCCCTTTCGCCGGCCTATCCATCTCCAGAATTGATTGATGTACTTGTCACACCAACATCACCTATTAACTAGGTAAAAAAATTGCAAATTTTCTGATGGTCCAGAAAGTTTGACAGTCCTGTCTGCCAGTGTCATCACCTACTTTTTAAATAAAACTCACTAACCTAAATACAGTTTGCCCATGAGATTCTATCGCACATCAAAGCCTCCCTTCCTTCTGATGGAAAGGGGAACTCAACACTCCACCTCTAGAAAGGAGTTGAACTCGACCACTGGAGGGGAGTGGAATTGAAGGAGTGGAGACCAACGCGCATCAGCATCACAAGGGAGCCCATTCTAATGGAGACAATGTCCTCCGCCCGTTCCCAAAACATTGAGGGGCCGCTCAAAGGAAAGGGACAGTCGAACCGCAGCTACCGACGGTCGTCTCCATCCTGTATTTAGTTTAACTCCTCATCCTAACTTTCATGCCTACCCTACTTATACTAATAAAAAGAAAAACCTAGGACATCTCATTATCTAAATTACAAGAGCACCTACCTAACAGTACTTGGGGTATAGTTTGCTAACTTAAACTTATTAAGAAAATACAATTCGCCTGTGAGATGCTAAAGCACAGAGTCCACTCCTGTTCAGGAAAATTGCTATGGCTTTAAGGATTTAAGGAGTAGAGTCCAAACTGCGTCAACATCTCAAGGGCCCCCGTTTTGATAGTGACAAGCCTGTCAATTTTCTAGACCACCAAAAAGAGAAAAAATAATTTAACAACAAGTATGCAGTCCGTCAGGACATGCACACATGGTGTTAAACAAACAAACGGCGCACCTCCAACCCCTTTCGCCGGCCTATCCATCTCCAGAATTGATTGATGTACTTGTCACACCAACATCACCTATTAACTAGGTAAAAAAATTGCAAATTTTCTGATGGTCCAGAAAGTTTGATAGTCCAGTCTGCCAGTGTCATCACCTACTTTTTAAATAAAACTCACTAACCTAAATACAGTTTGCCCATGAGATTCTATCGCACATCAAAGCCTCCCTTCCTTCTGATGGAAAGGGGAACTCAACACTCCACCTCTAGAAAGGAGTTGAACTCGACCACTGGAGGGGAGTGGAATTGAAGGAGTGGAGACCAACGCGCATCAGCATCACAAGGGAGCCCATTCTAATGGAGACAATGTCCTCCGCCCGTTCCCAAAACATTGAGGGGCCGCTCAAAGGAAAGGGACAGTCGAACCGCAGCTACCGACGGTCGTCTCCATCCTGTATTTAGTTTAACTCCTCATCCTAACTTTCATGCCTACCCTACTTATACTAATAAAAAGAAAAACCTAGGACATCTCATTATCTAAATTACAAGAGCACCTACCTAACAGTACTTGGGGTATAGTTTGCTAACTTAAACTTATTAAGAAAATACAATTCGCCTGTGAGATGCTAAAGCACAGAGTCCACTCCTGTTCAGGAAAATCGCTATGGCTTTAAGGATTTAAGGAGTAGAGTCCAAACTGCCTCAACATCTCAAGGGCCCCCGTTTTGATAGTGACAAGCCTGTCAATTTTCTAGACCACCAAAAAGAGAAAAAATAATTTAACAACAAGTATGCAGTCCGTCAGGACATGCACACATGGTGTTAAACAAACAAATGGCGCACCTCCAACCCCTTTCGCCGGCCTATCCATCTCCAGAATTGATTGATGTACTTGTCACACCAACATCACCTATTAACTAGGTAAAAAAATTGCAAATTTTCTGATGGTCCAGAAAGTTTGACAGTCCAGTCTGCCAGTGTCATCACCTACTTTTTAAATAAAACTCACTAACCTAAATACAGTTTGCCCATGAGATTCTATCGCACATCAAAGCCTCCCTTCCTTCTGATGGAAAGGGGAACTCAACACGCCACCTCTAGAAAGGAGTTGAACTCGACCACTGGAGGGGAGTGGAATTGAAGGAGTGGAGACCAACGCGCATCAGCATCACAAGGGAGCCCATTCTAATGGAGACAATGTCCTCCGCCCGTTCCCAAAACATTGAGGGGCCGCTCAAAGGAAAGGGACAGTCGAACCGCAGCTACCGACGGTCGTCTCCATCCTGTATTTAGTTTAACTCCTCATCCTAACTTTCATGCCTACCCTACTTATACTAATAAAAAGAAAAACCTAGGACATCTCATTATCTAAATTACAAGAGCACCTACCTAACAGTACTTGGGGTATAGTTTGCTAACTTAAACTTATTAAGAAAATACAATTCGCCTGTGAGATGCTAAAGCACAGAGTCCACTCCTGTTCAGGAAAATCGCTATGGCTTTAAGGATTTAAGGAGTAGAGTCCAAACTGCCTCAACATCTCAAGGGCCCCCGTTTTGATAGTGACAAGCCTGTCAATTTTCTAGACCACCAAAAAGAGAAAAAATAATTTAACAACAAGTATGCAGTCCGTCAGGACATGCACACATGGTGTTAAACAAACAAATGGCGCACCTCCAACCCCTTTCGCCGGCCTATCCATCTCCAGAATTGATTGATGTACTTGTCACACCAACATCACCTATTAACTAGGTAAAAAAATTGCTAATTTTCTGATGGTCCAGAAAGTTTGACAGTCCAGTCTGCCAGTGTCATCACCTACTTTTTAAATAAAACTCACTAACCTAAATACAGTTTGCCCATGAGATTCTATCGCACATCAAAGCCTCCCTTCCTTCTGATGGAAAGGGGAACTCAACACTCCACCTCTAGAAAGGAGTTGAACTCGACCACTGGAGGGGAGTGGAATTGAAGGAGTGGAGACCAACGCGCATCAGCATCACAAGGGAGCCCATTCTAATGGAGACAATGTCCTCCGCCCGTTCCCAAAACATTGAGGGGCCGCTCAAAGGAAAGGGACAGTCGAACCGCAGCTACCGACGGTCGTCTCCATCCTGTATTTAGTTTAACTCCTCATCCTAACTTTCATGCCTACCCTACTTATACTAATAAAAAGAAATACCTAGGACATCGCATTATCTGACTTACAAGAAGAGCACCTACCTAACAGTTCTTGGGGTATAGTTTGCTAACTTAAACTTATTAAGAAAATACAATTCGCCTGTGAGATGCTAAAGCACAGAGTCCACTCCTGTTCAGGAAAATCGCTATGGCTTTAAGGATTTAAGGAGTAGAGTCCAAACTGCCTCAACATCTCAAGGGCCCCCGTTTTGATAGTGACAAGCCTGTCAATTTTCTAGACCACCAAAAAGAGAAAAAATAATTTAACAACAAGTATGCAGTCCGTCAGGACATGCACACATGGTGTTAAACAAACAAACGGCGCACCTCCAACCCCTTTCGCCGGCCTATCCATCTCCAGAATTGATTGATGTACTTGTCACACCAACATCACCTATTAACTAGGTAAAAAAATTGCAAATTTTCTGATGGTCCAGAAAGTTTGACAGTCCTGTCTGCCAGTGTCATCACCTACTTTTTAAATAAAACTCACTAACCTAAATACAGTTTGCCCATGAGATTCTATCGCACATCAAAGCCTCCCTTCCTTCTGATGGAAAGGGGAACTCAACACTCCACCTCTAGAAAGGAGTTGAACTCGACCACTGGAGGGGAGTGGAATTGAAGGAGTGGAGACCAACGCGCATCAGCATCACAAGGGAGCCCATTCTAATGGAGACAATGTCCTCCGCCCGTTCCCAAAACATTGAGGGGCCGCTCAAAGGAAAGGGACAGTCGAACCGCAGCTACCGACGGTCGTCTCCATCCTGTATTTAGTTTAACTCCTCATCCTAACTTTCATGCCTACCCTACTTATACTAATAAAAAGAAAAACCTAGGACATCTCATTATCTAAATTACAAGAGCACCTACCTAACAGTACTTGGGGTATAGTTTGCTAACTTAAACTTATTAAGAAAATACAATTCGCCTGTGAGATGCTAAAGCACAGAGTCCACTCCTGTTCAGGAAAATCGCTATGGCTTTAAGGATTTAAGGAGTAGAGTCCAAACTGCCTCAACATCTCAAGGGCCCCCGTTTTGATAGTGACAAGCCTGTCAATTTTCTAGACCACCAAAAAGAGAAAAAATAATTTAACAACAAGTATGCAGTCCGTCAGGACATGCACACATGGTGTTAAACAAACAAACGGCGCACCTCCAACCCCTTTCGCCGGCCTATCCATCTCCAGAATTGATTGATGTACTTGTCACACCAACATCACCTATTAACTAGGTAAAAAAATTGCAAATTTTCTGATGGTCCAGAAAGTTTGACAGTCCTGTCTGCCAGTGTCATCACCTACTTTTTAAATAAAACTCACTAACCTAAATACAGTTTGCCCATGAGATTCTATCGCACATCAAAGCCTCCCTTCCTTCTGATGGAAAGGGGAACTCAACACTCCACCTCTAGAAAGGAGTTGAACTCGACCACTGGAGGGGAGTGGAATTGAAGGAGTGGAGACCAACGCGCATCAGCATCACAAGGGAGCCCATTCTAATGGAGACAATGTCCTCCGCCCGTTCCCAAAACATTGAGGGGCCGCTCAAAGGAAAGGGACAGTCGAACCGCAGCTACCAACGGTCGTCTCCATCCTGTATTTAGTTTAACTCCTCATCCTAACTTTCATGCCTACCCTACTTATACTAATAAAAAGAAAAACCTAGGACATCTCATTATCTAAATTACAAGAGCACCTACCTAACAGTACTTGGGGTATAGTTTGCTAACTTAAACTTATTAAGAAAATACAATTCGCCTGTGAGATGCTAAAGCACAGAGTCCACTCCTGTTCAGGAAAATCGCTATGGCTTTAAGGATTTAAGGAGTAGAGTCCAAACTGCCTCAACATCTCAAGGGCCCCCGTTTTGATAGTGACAAGCCTGTCAATTTTCTAGACCACCAAAAAGAGAAAAAATAATTTAACAACAAGTATGCAGTCCGTCAGGACATGCACACATGGTGTTAAACAAACAAATGGCGCACCTCCAACCCCTTTCGCCGGCCTATCCATCTCCAGAATTGATTGATGTACTTGTCACACCAACATCACCTATTAACTAGGTAAAAAAATTGCTAATTTTCTGATGGTCCAGAAAGTTTGACAGTCCAGTCTGCCAGTGTCATCACCTACTTTTTAAATAAAACTCACTAACCTAAATACAGTTTGCCCATGAGATTCTATCGCACATCAAAGCCTCCCTTCCTTCTGATGGAAAGGGGAACTCAACACTCCACCTCTAGAAAGGAGTTGAACTCGACCACTGGAGGGGAGTGGAATTGAAGGAGTGGAGACCAACGCGCATCAGCATCACAAGGGAGCCCATTCTAATGGAGACAATGTCCTCCGCCCGTTCCCAAAACATTGAGGGGCCGCTCAAAGGAAAGGGACAGTCGAACCGCAGCTACCGACGGTCGTCTCCATCCTGTATTTAGTTTAACTCCTCATCCTAACTTTCATGCCTACCCTACTTATACTAATAAAAAGAAATACCTAGGACATCGCATTATCTGACTTACAAGAAGAGCACCTACCTAACAGTTCTTGGGGTATAGTTTGCTAACTTAAACTTATTAAGAAAATACAATTCGCCTGTGAGATGCTAAAGCACAGAGTCCACTCCTGTTCAGGAAAATCGCTATGGCTTTAAGGATTTAAGGAGTAGAGTCCAAACTGCCTCAACATCTCAAGGGCCCCCGTTTTGATAGTGACAAGCCTGTCAATTTTCTAGACCACCAAAAAGAGAAAAAATAATTTAACAACAAGTATGCAGTCCGTCAGGACATGCACACATGGTGTTAAACAAACAAACGGCGCACCTCCAACCCCTTTCGCCGGCCTATCCATCTCCAGAATTGATTGATGTACTTGTCACACCAACATCACCTATTAACTAGGTAAAAAAATTGCAAATTTTCTGATGGTCCAGAAAGTTTGACAGTCCTGTCTGCCAGTGTCATCACCTACTTTTTAAATAAAACTCACTAACCTAAATACAGTTTGCCCATGAGATTCTATCGCACATCAAAGCCTCCCTTCCTTCTGATGGAAAGGGGAACTCAACACTCCACCTCTAGAAAGGAGTTGAACTCGACCACTGGAGGGGAGTGGAATTGAAGGAGTGGAGACCAACGCGCATCAGCATCACAAGGGAGCCCATTCTAATGGAGACAATGTCCTCCGCCCGTTCCCAAAACATTGAGGGGCCGCTCAAAGGAAAGGGACAGTCGAACCGCAGCTACCGACGGTCGTCTCCATCCTGTATTTAGTTTAACTCCTCATCCTAACTTTCATGCCTACCCTACTTATACTAATAAAAAGAAAAACCTAGGACATCTCATTATCTAAATTACAAGAGCACCTACCTAACAGTACTTGGGGTATAGTTTGCTAACTTAAACTTATTAAGAAAATACAATTCGCCTGTGAGATGCTAAAGCACAGAGTCCACTCCTGTTCAGGAAAATCGCTATGGCTTTAAGGATTTAAGGAGTAGAGTCCAAACTGCCTCAACATCTCAAGGGCCCCCGTTTTGATAGTGACAAGCCTGTCAATTTTCTAGACCACCAAAAAGAGAAAAAATAATTTAACAACAAGTATGCAGTCCGTCAGGACATGCACACATGGTGTTAAACAAACAAACGGCGCACCTCCAACCCCTTTCGCCGGCCTATCCATCTCCAGAATTGATTGATGTACTTGTCACACCAACATCACCTATTAACTAGGTAAAAAAATTGCAAATTTTCTGATGGTCCAGAAAGTTTGACAGTCCTGTCTGCCAGTGTCATCACCTACTTTTTAAATAAAACTCACTAACCTAAATACAGTTTGCCCATGAGATTCTATCGCACATCAAAGCCTCCCTTCCTTCTGATGGAAAGGGGAACTCAACACTCCACCTCTAGAAAGGAGTTGAACTCGACCACTGGAGGGGAGTGGAATTGAAGGAGTGGAGACCAACGCGCATCAGCATCACAAGGGAGCCCATTCTAATGGAGACAATGTCCTCCGCCCGTTCCCAAAACATTGAGGGGCCGCTCAAAGGAAAGGGACAGTCGAACCGCAGCTACCAACGGTCGTCTCCATCCTGTATTTAGTTTAACTCCTCATCCTAACTTTCATGCCTACCCTACTTATACTAATAAAAAGAAAAACCTAGGACATCTCATTATCTAAATTACAAGAGCACCTACCTAACAGTACTTGGGGTATAGTTTGCTAACTTAAACTTATTAAGAAAATACAATTCGCCTGTGAGATGCTAAAGCACAGAGTCCACTCCTGTTCAGGAAAATCGCTATGGCTTTAAGGATTTAAGGAGTAGAGTCCAAACTGCCTCAACATCTCAAGGGCCCCCGTTTTGATAGTGACAAGCCTGTCAATTTTCTAGACCACCAAAAAGAGAAAAAATAATTTAACAACAAGTATGCAGTCCGTCAGGACATGCACACATGGTGTTAAACAAACAAACGGCGCACCTCCAACCCCTTTCGCCGGCCTATCCATCTCCAGAATTGATTGATGTACTTGTCACACCAACATCACCTATTAACTAGGTAAAAAAATTGCAAATTTTCTGATGGTCCAGAAAGTTTGACAGTCCTGTCTGCCAGTGTCATCACCTACTTTTTAAATAAAACTCACTAACCTAAATACAGTTTGCCCATGAGATTCTATCGCACATCAAAGCCTCCCTTCCTTCTGATGGAAAGGGGAACTCAACACTCCACCTCTAGAAAGGAGTTGAACTCGACCACTGGAGGGGAGTGGAATTGAAGGAGTGGAGACCAACGCGCATCAGCATCACAAGGGAGCCCATTCTAATGGAGACAATGTCCTCCGCCCGTTCCCAAAACATTGAGGGGCCGCTCAAAGGAAAGGGACAGTCGAACCGCAGCTACCGACGGTCGTCTCCATCCTGTATTTAGTTTAACTCCTCATCCTAACTTTCATGCCTACCCTACTTATACTAATAAAAAGAAAAACCTAGGACATCTCATTATCTAAATTACAAGAGCACCTACCTAACAGTACTTGGGGTATAGTTTGCTAACTTAAACTTATTAAGAAAATACAATTCGCCTGTGAGATGCTAAAGCACAGAGTCCACTCCTGTTCAGGAAAATTGCTATGGCTTTAAGGATTTAAGGAGTAGAGTCCAAACTGCGTCAACATCTCAAGGGCCCCCGTTTTGATAGTGACAAGCCTGTCAATTTTCTAGACCACCAAAAAGAGAAAAAATAATTTAACAACAAGTATGCAGTCCGTCAGGACATGCACACATGGTGTTAAACAAACAAACGGCGCACCTCCAACCCCTTTCGCCGGCCTATCCATCTCCAGAATTGATTGATGTACTTGTCACACCAACATCACCTATTAACTAGGTAAAAAAATTGCAAATTTTCTGATGGTCCAGAAAGTTTGATAGTCCAGTCTGCCAGTGTCATCACCTACTTTTTAAATAAAACTCACTAACCTAAATACAGTTTGCCCATGAGATTCTATCGCACATCAAAGCCTCCCTTCCTTCTGATGGAAAGGGGAACTCAACACTCCACCTCTAGAAAGGAGTTGAACTCGACCACTGGAGGGGAGTGGAATTGAAGGAGTGGAGACCAACGCGCATCAGCATCACAAGGGAGCCCATTCTAATGGAGACAATGTCCTCCGCCCGTTCCCAAAACATTGAGGGGCCGCTCAAAGGAAAGGGACAGTCGAACCGCAGCTACCGACGGTCGTCTCCATCCTGTATTTAGTTTAACTCCTCATCCTAACTTTCATGCCTACCCTACTTATACTAATAAAAAGAAAAACCTAGGACATCTCATTATCTAAATTACAAGAGCACCTACCTAACAGTACTTGGGGTATAGTTTGCTAACTTAAACTTATTAAGAAAATACAATTCGCCTGTGAGATGCTAAAGCACAGAGTCCACTCCTGTTCAGGAAAATCGCTATGGCTTTAAGGATTTAAGGAGTAGAGTCCAAACTGCCTCAACATCTCAAGGGCCCCCGTTTTGATAGTGACAAGCCTGTCAATTTTCTAGACCACCAAAAAGAGAAAAAATAATTTAACAACAAGTATGCAGTCCGTCAGGACATGCACACATGGTGTTAAACAAACAAATGGCGCACCTCCAACCCCTTTCGCCGGCCTATCCATCTCCAGAATTGATTGATGTACTTGTCACACCAACATCACCTATTAACTAGGTAAAAAAATTGCAAATTTTCTGATGGTCCAGAAAGTTTGACAGTCCAGTCTGCCAGTGTCATCACCTACTTTTTAAATAAAACTCACTAACCTAAATACAGTTTGCCCATGAGATTCTATCGCACATCAAAGCCTCCCTTCCTTCTGATGGAAAGGGGAACTCAACACGCCACCTCTAGAAAGGAGTTGAACTCGACCACTGGAGGGGAGTGGAATTGAAGGAGTGGAGACCAACGCGCATCAGCATCACAAGGGAGCCCATTCTAATGGAGACAATGTCCTCCGCCCGTTCCCAAAACATTGAGGGGCCGCTCAAAGGAAAGGGACAGTCGAACCGCAGCTACCGACGGTCGTCTCCATCCTGTATTTAGTTTAACTCCTCATCCTAACTTTCATGCCTACCCTACTTATACTAATAAAAAGAAAAACCTAGGACATCTCATTATCTAAATTACAAGAGCACCTACCTAACAGTACTTGGGGTATAGTTTGCTAACTTAAACTTATTAAGAAAATACAATTCGCCTGTGAGATGCTAAAGCACAGAGTCCACTCCTGTTCAGGAAAATCGCTATGGCTTTAAGGATTTAAGGAGTAGAGTCCAAACTGCCTCAACATCTCAAGGGCCCCCGTTTTGATAGTGACAAGCCTGTCAATTTTCTAGACCACCAAAAAGAGAAAAAATAATTTAACAACAAGTATGCAGTCCGTCAGGACATGCACACATGGTGTTAAACAAACAAATGGCGCACCTCCAACCCCTTTCGCCGGCCTATCCATCTCCAGAATTGATTGATGTACTTGTCACACCAACATCACCTATTAACTAGGTAAAAAAATTGCAAATTTTCTGATGGTCCAGAAAGTTTGACAGTCCAGTCTGCCAGTGTCATCACCTACTTTTTAAATAAAACTCACTAACCTAAATACAGTTTGCCCATGAGATTCTATCGCACATCAAAGCCTCCCTTCCTTCTGATGGAAAGGGGAACTCAACACTCCACCTCTAGAAAGGAGTTGAACTCGACCACTGGAGGGGAGTGGAATTGAAGGAGTGGAGACCAACGCGCATCAGCATCACAAGGGAGCCCATTCTAATGGAGACAATGTCCTCCGCCCGTTCCCAAAACATTGAGGGGCCGCTCAAAGGAAAGGGACAGTCGAACCGCAGCTACCGACGGTCGTCTCCATCCTGTATTTAGTTTAACTCCTCATCCTAACTTTCATGCCTACCCTACTTATACTAATAAAAAGAAATACCTAGGACATCGCATTATCTGACTTACAAGAAGAGCACCTACCTAACAGTTCTTGGGGTATAGTTTGCTAACTTAAACTTATTAAGAAAATACAATTCGCCTGTGAGATGCTAAAGCACAGAGTCCACTCCTGTTCAGGAAAATCGCTATGGCTTTAAGGATTTAAGGAGTAGAGTCCAAACTGCCTCAACATCTCAAGGGCCCCCGTTTTGATAGTGACAAGCCTGTCAATTTTCTAGACCACCAAAAAGAGAAAAAATAATTTAACAACAAGTATGCAGTCCGTCAGGACATGCACACATGGTGTTAAACAAACAAATGGCGCACCTCCAACCCCTTTCGCCGGCCTATCCATCTCCAGAATTGATTGATGTACTTGTCACACCAACATCACCTATTAACTAGGTAAAAAAATTGCTAATTTTCTGATGGTCCAGAAAGTTTGACAGTCCAGTCTGCCAGTGTCATCACCTACTTTTTAAATAAAACTCACTAACCTAAATACAGTTTGCCCATGAGATTCTATCGCACATCAAAGCCTCCCTTCCTTCTGATGGAAAGGGGAACTCAACACTCCACCTCTAGAAAGGAGTTGAACTCGACCACTGGAGGGGAGTGGAATTGAAGGAGTGGAGACCAACGCGCATCAGCATCACAAGGGAGCCCATTCTAATGGAGACAATGTCCTCCGCCCGTTCCCAAAACATTGAGGGGCCGCTCAAAGGAAAGGGACAGTCGAACCGCAGCTACCGACGGTCGTCTCCATCCTGTATTTAGTTTAACTCCTCATCCTAACTTTCATGCCTACCCTACTTATACTAATAAAAAGAAATACCTAGGACATCGCATTATCTGACTTACAAGAAGAGCACCTACCTAACAGTTCTTGGGGTATAGTTTGCTAACTTAAACTTATTAAGAAAATACAATTCGCCTGTGAGATGCTAAAGCACAGAGTCCACTCCTGTTCAGGAAAATCGCTATGGCTTTAAGGATTTAAGGAGTAGAGTCCAAACTGCGTCAACATCTCAAGGGCCCCCGTTTTGATAGTGACAAGCCTGTCAATTTTCTAGACCACCAAAAAGAGAAAAAATAATTTAACAACAAGTATGCAGTCCGTCAGGACATGCACACATGGTGTTAAACAAACAAACGGCGCACCTCCAACCCCTTTCGCCGGCCTATCCATCTCCAGAATTGATTGATGTACTTGTCACACCAACATCACCTATTAACTAGGTAAAAAAATTGCAAATTTTCTGATGGTCCAGAAAGTTTGACAGTCCAGTCTGCCAGTGTCATCACCTACTTTTTAAATAAAACTCACTTACCTAAATACAGTTCGCCCATGAGATTCTATCGCACATCAAAGCCTCCCTTCCTTCTGATGGAAAGGGGAACTCAACACTCCACCTCTAGAAAGGAGTTGAACTCGACCACTGGAGGGGAGTGGAATTGAAGGAGTGGAGACCAACGCGCATCAGCATCACAAGGGAGCCCATTCTAATGGAGACAATGTCCTCCGCCCGTTCCCAAAACATTGAGGGGCCGCTCAAAGGAAAGGGACAGTCGAACCGCAGCTACCGACGGTCGTCTCCATCCTGTATTTAGTTTAACTCCTCATCCTAACTTTCATGCCTACCCTACTTATACTAATAAAAAGAAAAACCTAGGACATCTCATTATCTAAATTACAAGAGCACCTACCTAACAGTACTTGGGGTATAGTTTGCTAACTTAAACTTATTAAGAAAATACAATTCGCCTGTGAGATGCTAAAGCACAGAGTCCACTCCTGTTCAGGAAAATCGCTATGGCTTTAAGGATTTAAGGAGTAGAGTCCAAACTGCCTCAACATCTCAAGGGCCCCCGTTTTGATAGTGACAAGCCTGTCAATTTTCTAGACCACCAAAAAGAGAAAAAATAATTTAACAACAAGTATGCAGTCCGTCAGGACATGCACACATGGTGTTAAACAAACAAACGGCGCACCTCCAACCCCTTTCGCCGGCCTATCCATCTCCAGAATTGATTGATGTACTTGTCACACCAACATCACCTATTAACTAGGTAAAAAAATTGCAAATTTTCTGATGGTCCAGAAAGTTTGACAGTCCAGTCTGCCAGTGTCATCACCTACTTTTTAAATAAAACTCACTAACCTAAATACAGTTCGCCCATGAGATTCTATCGCACATCAAAGCCTCCCTTCCTTCTGATGGAAAGGGGAACTCAACACTCCACCTCTAGAAAGGAGTTGAACTCGACCACTGGAGGGGAGTGGAATTGAAGGAGTGGAGACCAACGCGCATCAGCATCACAAGGGAGCCCATTCTAATGGAGACAATGTCCTCCGCCCGTTCCCAAAACATTGAGGGGCCGCTCAAAGGAAAGGGACAGTCGAACCGCAGCTACCGACGGTCGTCTCCATCCTGTATTTAGTTTAACTCCTCATCCTAACTTTCATGCCTACCCTACTTATACTAATAAAAAGAAATACCTAGGACATCGCATTATCTGACTTACAAGAAGAGCACCTACCTAACAGTTCTTGGGGTATAGTTTGCTAACTTAAACTTATTAAGAAAATACAATTCGCCTGTGAGATGCTAAAGCACAGAGTCCACTCCTGTTCAGGAAAATCGCTATGGCTTTAAGGATTTAAGGAGTAGAGTCCAAACTGCCTCAACATCTCAAGGGCCCCCGTTTTGATAGTGACAAGCCTGTCAATTTTCTAGACCACCAAAAAGAGAAAAAATAATTTAACAACAAGTATGCAGTCCGTCAGGACATGCACACATGGTGTTAAACAAACAAACGGCGCACCTCCAACCCCTTTCGCCGGCCTATCCATCTCCAGAATTGATTGATGTACTTGTCACACCAACATCACCTATTAACTAGGTAAAAAAATTGCAAATTTTCTGATGGTCCAGAAAGTTTGACAGTCCAGTCTGCCAGTGTCATCACCTACTTTTTAAATAAAACTCACTAACCTAAATACAGTTTGCCCATGAGATTCTATCGCACATCAAAGCCTCCCTTCCTTCTGATGGAAAGGGGAACTCAACACTCCACCTCTAGAAAGGAGTTGAACTCGACCACTGGAGGGGAGTGGAATTGAAGGAGTGGAGACCAACGCGCATCAGCATCACAAGGGAGCCCATTCTAATGGAGACAATGTCCTCCGCCCGTTCCCAAAACATTGAGGGGCCGCTCAAAGGAAAGGGACAGTCGAACCGCAGCTACCGACGGTCGTCTCCATCCTGTATTTAGTTTAACTCCTCATCCTAACTTTCATGCCTACCCTACTTATACTAATAAAAAGAAATACCTAGGACATCGCATTATCTGACTTACAAGAAGAGCACCTACCTAACAGTTCTTGGGGTATAGTTTGCTAACTTAAACTTATTAAGAAAATACAATTCGCCTGTGAGATGCTAAAGCACAGAGTCCACTCCTGTTCAGGAAAATCGCTATGGCTTTAAGGATTTAAGGAGTAGAGTCCAAACTGCCTCAACATATCAAGGGCCCCCGTTTTGATAGTGACAAGCCTGTCAATTTTCTAGACCACCAAAAAGAGAAAAAATAATTTAACAACAAGTATGCAGTCCGTCAGGACATGCGCACATGGTGTTAAACAAACAAACGGCGCACCTCCAACCCCTTTCGCCGGCCTATCCATCTCCAGAATTGATTGATGTACTTGTCACACCAACATCACCTATTAACTAGGTAAAAAAATTGCAAATTTTCTGATGGTCCAGAAAGTTTGACAGTCCAGTCTGCCAGTGTCATCACCTACTTTTTAAATAAAACTCACTAACCTAAATACAGTTCGCCCATGAGATTCTATCGCACATCAAAGCCTCCCTTCCTTCTGATGGAAAGGGGAACTCAACACTCCACCTCTAGAAAGGAGTTGAACTCGACCACTGGAGGGGAGTGGAATTGAAGGAGTGGAGACCAACGCGCATCAGCATCACAAGGGAGCCCATTCTAATGGAGACAATGTCCTCCGCCCGTTCCCAAAACATTGAGGGGCCGCTCAAAGGAAAGGGACAGTCGAACCGCAGCTACCGACGGTCGTCTCCATCCTGTATTTAGTTTAACTCCTCATCCTAACTTTCATGCCTACCCTACTTATACTAATAAAAAGAAATACCTAGGACATCGCATTATCTGACTTACAAGAAGAGCACCCACCTAACAGTTCTTGGGGTATAGTTTGCTAACTTAAACTTATTAAGAAAATACAATTCGCCTGTGAGATGCTAAAGCACAGAGTCCACTCCTGTTCAGGAAAATCGCTATGGCTTTAAGGATTTAAGGAGTAGAGTCCAAACTGCCTCAACATCTCAAGGGCCCCCGTTTTGATAGTGACAAGCCTGTCAATTTTCTAGACCACCAAAAAGAGAAAAAATAATTTAACAACAAGTATGCAGTCCGTCAGGACATGCACACATGGTGTTAAACAAACAAACGGCGCACCTCCAACCCCTTTCGCCGGCCTATCCATCTCCAGAATTGATTGATGTACTTGTCACACCAACATCACCTATTAACTAGGTAAAAAAATTGCAAATTTTCTGATGGTCCAGAAAGTTTGACAGTCCAGTCTGCCAGTGTCATCACCTACTTTTTAAATAAAACTCACTAACCTAAATACAGTTCGCCCATGAGATTCTATCGCACATCAAAGCCTCCCTTCCTTCTGATGGAAAGGGGAACTCAACACTCCACCTCTAGAAAGGAGTTGAACTCGACCACTGGAGGGGAGTGGAATTGAAGGAGTGGAGACCAACGCGCATCAGCATCACAAGGGAGCCCATTCTAATGGAGACAATGTCCTCCGCCCGTTCCCAAAACATTGAGGGGCCGCTCAAAGGAAAGGGACAGTCGAACCGCAGCTACCGACGGTCGTCTCCATCCTGTATTTAGTTTAACTCCTCATCCTAACTTTCATGCCTACCCTACTTATACTAATAAAAAGAAATACCTAGGACATCGCATTATCTGACTTACAAGAAGAGCACCTACCTAACAGTTCTTGGGGTATAGTTTGCTAACTTAAACTTATTAAGAAAATACAATTCGCCTGTGAGATGCTAAAGCACAGAGTCCACTCCTGTTCAGGAAAATCGCTATGGCTTTAAGGATTTAAGGAGTAGAGTCCAAACTGCCTCAACATCTCAAGGGCCCCCGTTTTGATAGTGACAAGCCTGTCAATTTTCTAGACCACCAAAAAGAGAAAAAATAATTTAACAACAAGTATGCAGTCCGTCAGGACATGCGCACATGGTGTTAAACAAACGGCGCACCTCCAACCCCTTTCGCCGGCCTATCCATCTCCAGAATTGATTGATGTACTTGTCACACCAACATCACCTATTAACTAGGTAAAAAAATTGCAAATTTTCTGATGGTCCAGAAAGTTTGACAGTCCAGTCTGCCAGTGTCATCACCTACTTTTTAAATAAAACTCACTAACCTAAATACAGTTTGCCCATGAGATTCTATCGCACATCAAAGCCTCCCTTCCTTCTGATGGAAAGGGGAACTCAACACTCCACCTCTAGAAAGGAGTTGAACTCGACCACTGGAGGGGAGTGGAATTGAAGGAGTGGAGACCAACGCGCATCAGCATCACAAGGGAGCCCATTCTAATGGAGACAATGTCCTCCGCCCGTTCCCAAAACATTGAGGGGCCGCTCAAAGGAAAGGGACAGTCGAACCGCAGCTACCGACGGTCGTCTCCATCCTGTATTTAGTTTAACTCCTCATCCTAACTTTCATGCCTACCCTACTTATACTAATAAAAAGAAAAACCTAGGACATCTCATTATCTAAATTACAAGAGCACCTACCTAACAGTACTTGGGGTATAGTTTGCTAACTTAAACTTATTAAGAAAATACAATTCGCCTGTGAGATGCTAAAGCACAGAGTCCACTCCTGTTCAGGAAAATCGCTATGGCTTTAAGGATTTAAGGAGTAGAGTCCAAACTGCCTCAACATATCAAGGGCCCCCGTTTTGATAGTGACAAGCCTGTCAATTTTCTAGACCACCAAAAAGAGAAAAAATAATTTAACAACAAGTATGCAGTCCGTCAGGACATGCGCACATGGTGTTAAACAAACAAACGGCGCACCTCCAACCCCTTTCGCCGGCCTATCCATCTCCAGAATTGATTGATGTACTTGTCACACCAACATCACCTATTAACTAGGTAAAAAAATTGCAAATTTTCTGATGGTCCAGAAAGTTTGACAGTCCAGTCTGCCAGTGTCATCACCTACTTTTTAAATAAAACTCACTAACCTAAATACAGTTCGCCCATGAGATTCTATCGCACATCAAAGCCTCCCTTCCTTCTGATGGAAAGGGGAACTCAACACTCCACCTCTAGAAAGGAGTTGAACTCGACCACTGGAGGGGAGTGGAATTGAAGGAGTGGAGACCAACGCGCATCAGCATCACAAGGGAGCCCATTCTAATGGAGACAATGTCCTCCGCCCGTTCCCAAAACATTGAGGGGCCGCTCAAAGGAAAGGGACAGTCGAACCGCAGCTACCGACGGTCGTCTCCATCCTGTATTTAGTTTAACTCCTCATCCTAACTTTCATGCCTACCCTACTTATACTAATAAAAAGAAATACCTAGGACATCGCATTATCTGACTTACAAGAAGAGCACCTACCTAACAGTTCTTGGGGTATAGTTTGCTAACTTAAACTTATTAAGAAAATACAATTCGCCTGTGAGATGCTAAAGCACAGAGTCCACTCCTGTTCAGGAAAATCGCTATGGCTTTAAGGATTTAAGGAGTAGAGTCCAAACTGCCTCAACATCTCAAGGGCCCCCGTTTTGATAGTGACAAGCCTGTCAATTTTCTAGACCACCAAAAAGAGAAAAAATAATTTAACAACAAGTATGCAGTCCGTCAGGACATGCACACATGGTGTTAAACAAACAAACGGCGCACCTCCAACCCCTTTCGCCGGCCTATCCATCTCCAGAATTGATTGATGTACTTGTCACACCAACATCACCTATTAACTAGGTAAAAAAATTGCAAATTTTCTGATGGTCCAGAAAGTTTGACAGTCCAGTCTGCCAGTGTCATCACCTACTTTTTAAATAAAACTCACTAACCTAAATACAGTTCGCCCATGAGATTCTATCGCACATCAAAGCCTCCCTTCCTTCTGATGGAAAGGGGAACTCAACACTCCACCTCTAGAAAGGAGTTGAACTCGACCAGTGGAGGGGAGTGGAATTGAAGGAGTGGAGACCAACGCGCATCAGCATCACAAGGGAGCCCATTCTAATGGAGACAATGTCCTCCGCCCGTTCCCAAAACATTGAGGGGCCGCTCAAAGGAAAGGGACAGTCGAACCGCAGCTACCGACGGTCGTCTCCATCCTGTATTTAGTTTAACTCCTCATCCTAACTTTCATGCCTACCCTACTTATACTAATAAAAAGAAAAACCTAGGACATCTCATTATCTAAATTACAAGAGCACCTACCTAACAGTACTTGGGGTATAGTTTGCTAACTTAAACTTATTAAGAAAATACAATTCGCCTGTGAGATGCTAAAGCACAGAGTCCACTCCTGTTCAGGAAAATCGCTATGGCTTTAAGGATTTAAGGAGTAGAGTCCAAACTGCCTCAACATCTCAAGGGCCCCCGTTTTGATAGTGACAAGCCTGTCAATTTTCTAGACCACCAAAAAGAGAAAAAATAATTTAACAACAAGTATGCAGTCCGTCAGGACATGCGCACATGGTGTTAAACAAACAAACGGCGCACCTCCAACCCCTTTCGCCGGCCTATCCATCTCCAGAATTGATTGATGTACTTGTCACACCAACATCACCTATTAACTAGGTAAAAAAATTGCAAATTTTCTGATGGTCCAGAAAGTTTGACAGTCCAGTCTGCCAGTGTCATCACCTACTTTTTAAATAAAACTCACTAACCTAAATACAGTTCGCCCATGAGATTCTATCGCACATCAAAGCCTCCCTCCCTTCTGATGGAAAGGGGAACTCAACACTCCACCTCTAGAAAGGAGTTGAACTCGACCACTGGAGGGGAGTGGAATTGAAGGAGTGGAGACCAACGCGCATCAGCATCACAAGGGAGCCCATTCTAATGGAGACAATGTCCTCCGCCCGTTCCCAAAACATTGAGGGGCCGCTCAAAGGAAAGGGACAGTCGAACCGCAGCTACCGACGGTCGTCTCCATCCTGTATTTAGTTTAACTCCTCATCCTAACTTTCATGCCTACCCTACTTATACTAATAAAAAGAAAAACCTAGGACATCTCATTATCTAAATTACAAGAGCACCTACCTAACAGTACTTGGGGTATAGTTTGCTAACTTAAACTTATTAAGAAAATACAATTCGCCTGTGAGATGCTAAAGCACAGAGTCCACTCCTGTTCAGGAAAATCGCTATGGCTTTAAGGATTTAAGGAGTAGAGTCCAAACTGCCTCAACATATCAAGGGCCCCCGTTTTGATAGTGACAAGCCTGTCAATTTTCTAGACCACCAAAAAGAGAAAAAATAATTTAACAACAAGTATGCAGTCCGTCAGGACATGCGCACATGGTGTTAAACAAACAAACGGCGCACCTCCAACCCCTTTCGCCGGCCTATCCATCTCCAGAATTGATTGATGTACTTGTCACACCAACATCACCTATTAACTAGGTAAAAAAATTGCAAATTTTCTGATGGTCCAGAAAGTTTGACAGTCCAGTCTGCCAGTGTCATCACCTACTTTTTAAATAAAACTCACTAACCTAAATACAGTTCGCCCATGAGATTCTATCGCACATCAAAGCCTCCCTCCCTTCTGATGGAAAGGGGAACTCAACACTCCACCTCTAGAAAGGAGTTGAACTCGACCACTGGAGGGGAGTGGAATTGAAGGAGTGGAGACCAACGCGCATCAGCATCACAAGGGAGCCCATTCTAATGGAGACAATGTCCTCCGCCCGTTCCCAAAACATTGAGGGGCCGCTCAAAGGAAAGGGACAGTCGAACTGCAGCTACCGACGGTCGTCTCCATCCTGTATTTAGTTTAACTCCTCATCCTAACTTTCATGCCTACCCTACTTATACTAATAAAAAGAAAAACCTAGGACATCTCATTATCTAAATTACAAGAGCACCTACCTAACAGTACTTGGGGTATAGTTTGCTAACTTAAACTTATTAAGAAAATACAATTCGCCTGTGAGATGCTAAAGCACAGAGTCCACTCCTGTTCAGGAAAATCGCTATGGCTTTAAGGATTTAAGGAGTAGAGTCCAAACTGCCTCAACATCTCAAGGGCCCCCGTTTTGATAGTGACAAGCCTGTCAATTTTCTAGACCACCAAAAAGAGAAAAAATAATTTAACAACAAGTATGCAGTCCGTCAGGACATGCGCACATGGTGTTAAACAAACAAACGGCGCACCTCCAACCCCTTTCGCCGGCCTATCCATCTCCAGAATTGATTGATGTACTTGTCACACCAACATCACCTATTAACTAGGTAAAAAAATTGCAAATTTTCTGATGGTCCAGAAAGTTTGACAGTCCAGTCTGCCAGTGTCATCACCTACTTTTTAAATAAAACTCACTAACCTAAATACAGTTTGCCCATGAGATTCTATCGCACATCAAAGCCTCCCTTCCTTCTGATGGAAAGGGGAACTCAACACTCCACCTCTAGAAAGGAGTTGAACTCGACCACTGGAGGGGAGTGGAATTGAAGGAGTGGAGACCAACGTGCATCAGCATCACAAGGGAGCCCATTCTAATGGAGACAATGTCCTCCGCCCGTTCCCAAAACATTGAGGGGCCGCTCAAAGGAAAGGGACAGTCGAACCGCAGCTACCGACAGTCGTCTCCATCCTGTATTTAGTTTAACTCCTCATCCTAACTTTCATGCCTACCCTACTTATACTAATAAAAAGAAAAACCTAGGACATCTCATTATCTAAATTACAAGAGCACCTACCTAACAGTACTTGGGGTATAGTTTGCTAACTTAAACTTATTAAGAAAATACAATTCGCCTGTGAGATGCTAAAGCACAGAGTCCACTCCTGTTCAGGAAAATCGCTATGGCTTTAGGGATTAAAGGAGTAGAGTCCAAACTGCCTCAACATCTCAAGGGCCCCCGTTTTGATAGTGACAAGCCTGTCAATTTTCTAGACCACCAAAAAGAGAAAAAATAATTTAACAACAAGTATGCAGTCCGTCAGGACATGCACACATGGTGTTAAACAAACAAACGGCGCACCTCCAACCCCTTTCGCCGGCCTATCCATCTCCAGAATTGATTGATGTACTTGTCACACCAACATCACCTATTAACTAGGTAAAAAAATTGCAAATTTTCTGATGGTCCAGAAAGTTTGACAGTCCAGTCTGCCAGTGTCATCACCTACTTTTTAAATAAAACTCACTTACCTAAATACAGTTCGCCCATGAGATTCTATCGCACATCAAAGCCTCCCTTCCTTCTGATGGAAAGGGGAACTCAACACTCCACCTCTAGAAAGGAGTTGAACTCGACCACTGGAGGGGAGTGGAATTGAAGGAGTGGAGACCAACGCGCATCAGCATCACAAGGGAGCCCATTCTAATGGAGACAATGTCCTCCGCCCGTTCCCAAAACATTGAGGGGCCGCTCAAAGGAAAGGGACAGTCGAACCGCAGCTACCGACGGTCGTCTCCATCCTGTATTTAGTTTAACTCCTCATCCTAACTTTCATGCCTACCCTACTTATACTAATAAAAAGAAAAACCTAGGACATCTCATTATCTAAATTACAAGAGCACCTACCTAACAGTACTTGGGGTATAGTTTGCTAACTTAAACTTATTAAGAAAATACAATTCGCCTGTGAGATGCTAAAGCACAGAGTCCACTCCTGTTCAGGAAAATCGCTATGGCTTTAAGGATTTAAGGAGTAGAGTCCAAACTGCCTCAACATCTCAAGGGCCCCCGTTTTGATAGTGACAAGCCTGTCAATTTTCTAGACCACCAAAAAGAGAAAAAATAATTTAACAACAAGTATGCAGTCCGTCAGGACATGCGCACATGGTGTTAAACAAACAAACGGCGCACCTCCAACCCCTTTCGCCGGCCTATCCATCTCCAGAATTGATTGATGTACTTGTCACACCAACATCACCTATTAACTAGGTAAAAAAATTGCAAATTTTCTGATGGTCCAGAAAGTTTGACAGTCCAGTCTGCCAGTGTCATCACCTACTTTTTAAATAAAACTCACTAACCTAAATACAGTTTGCCCATGAGATTCTATCGCACATCAAAGCCTCCCTTCCTTCTGATGGAAAGGGGAACTCAACACTCCACCTCTAGAAAGGAGTTGAACTCGACCACTGGAGGGGAGTGGAATTGAAGGAGTGGAGACCAACGCGCATCAGCATCACAAGGGAGCCCATTCTAATGGAGACAATGTCCTCCGCCCGTTCCCAAAACATTGAGGGGCCGCTCAAAGGAAAGGGACAGTCGAACTGCAGCTACCGACGGTCGTCTCCATCCTGTATTTAGTTTAACTCCTCATCCTAACTTTCATGCCTACCCTACTTATACTAATAAAAAGAAAAACCTAGGACATCTCATTATCTAAATTACAAGAGCACCTACCTAACAGTACTTGGGGTATAGTTTGCTAACTTAAACTTATTAAGAAAATACAATTCGCCTGTGAGATGCTAAAGCACAGAGTCCACTCCTGTTCAGGAAAATCGCTATGGCTTTAAGGATTTAAGGAGTAGAGTCCAAACTGCCTCAACATCTCAAGGGCCCCCGTTTTGATAGTGACAAGCCTGTCAATTTTCTAGACCACCAAAAAGAGAAAAAATAATTTAACAACAAGTATGCAGTCCGTCAGGACATGCACACATGGTGTTAAACAAACAAACGGCGCACCTCCAACCCCTTTCGCCGGCCTATCCATCTCCAGAATTGATTGATGTACTTGTCACACCAACATCACCTATTAACTAGGTAAAAAAATTGCAAATTTTCTGATGGTCCAGAAAGTTTGACAGTCCAGTCTGCCAGTGTCATCACCTACTTTTTAAATAAAACTCACTAACCTAAATACAGTTTGCCCATGAGATTCTATCGCACATCAAAGCCTCCCTTCCTTCTGATGGAAAGGGGAACTCAACACTCCACCTCTAGAAAGGAGTTGAACTCGACCACTGGAGGGGAGTGGAATTGAAGGAGTGGAGACCAACGCGCATCAGCATCACAAGGGAGCCCATTCTAATGGAGACAATGTCCTCCGCCCGTTCCCAAAACATTGAGGGGCCGCTCAAAGGAAAGGGACAGTCGAACCGCAGCTACCGACGGTCGTCTCCATCCTGTATTTAGTTTAACTCCTCATCCTAACTTTCATGCCTACCCTACTTATACTAATAAAAAGAAAAACCTAGGACATCTCATTATCTAAATTACAAGAGCACCTACCTAACAGTACTTGGGGTATAGTTTGCTAACTTAAACTTATTAAGAAAATACAATTCGCCTGTGAGATGCTAAAGCACAGAGTCCACTCCTGTTCAGGAAAATTGCTATGGCTTTAAGGATTTAAGGAGTAGAGTCCAAACTGCCTCAACATCTCAAGGGCCCCCGTTTTGATAGTGACAAGCCTGTCAATTTTCTAGACCACCAAAAAGAGAAAAAATAATTTAACAACAAGTATGCAGTCCGTCAGGACATGCACACATGGTGTTAAACAAACAAACGGCGCACCTCCAACCCCTTTCGCCGGCCTATCCATCTCCAGAATTGATTGATGTACTTGTCACACCAACATCACCTATTAACTAGGTAAAAAAATTGCAAATTTTCTGATGGTCCAGAAAGTTTGACAGTCCAGTCTGCCAGTGTCATCACCTACTTTTTAAATAAAACTCACTAACCTAAATACAGTTCGCCCATGAGATTCTATCGCACATCAAAGCCTCCCTTCCTTCTGATGGAAAAGGGAACTCAACACTCCACCTCTAGAAAGGAGTTGAACTCGACCACTGGAGGGGAGTGGAATTGAAGGAGTGGAGACCAACGCGCATCAGCATCACAAGGGAGCCCATTCTAATGGAGACAATGTCCTCCGCCCGTTCCCAAAACATTGAGGGGCCGCTCAAAGAAAAGGGACAGTCGAACCGCAGCTACCGACGGTCGTCTCCATCCTGTATTTAGTTTAACTCCTCATCCTAACTTCCATGCCTACCCTACTTATACTAATAAAAAGAAAAACCTAGGACATCTCATTATCTAAATTACAAGAGCACCTACCTAACAGTACTTGTGGTATAGTTTGCTAACTTAAACTTATTAAGAAAATACAATTCGCCTGTGAGATGCTAAAGCACAGAGTCCACTCCTGTTCAGGAAAATCGCTATGGCTTTAAGGATTTAAGGAGTAGAGTCCAAACTGCCTCAACATCTCAAGGGCCCCCGTTTTGATAGTGACAAGCCTGTCAATTTTCTAGACCACCAAAAAGAGAAAAAATAATTTAACAACAAGTATGCAGTCCGTCAGGACATGCACACATGGTGTTAAACAAACAAACGGCGCACCTCCAACCCCTTTCGCCGGCCTATCCATCTCCAGAATTGATTGATGTACTTGTCACACCAACATCACCTATTAACTAGGTAAAAAAATTGCAAATTTTCTGATGGTCCAGAAAGTTTGACAGTCCAGTCTGCCAGTGTCATCACCTACTTTTTAAATAAAACTCACTAACCTAAATACAGTTCGCCCATGAGATTCTATCGCACATCAAAGCCTCCCTTCCTTCTGATGGAAAGGGGAACTCAACACTCCACCTCTGGAAAGGAGTTGAACTCTACCTCTGGAGGGGAGTGGAATTGAAGGAGTGGAGACCAACGCGCATCAGCATCACAAGGGAGCCCATTCTAATGGAGACAATGTCCTCCGCCCGTTCCCAAAACATTGAGGGGCCGCTCAAAGGAAAGGGACAGTCGAACCGCAGCTACCGACGGTCGTCTCCATCCTGTATTTAGTTTAACTCCTCATCCTAACTTTCATGCCTACCCTACTTATACTAATAAAAAGAAAAACCTAGGACATCTCATTATCTAAATTACAAGAGCACCTACCTAACAGTACTTGGGGTATAGTTTGCTAACTTAAACTTATTAAGAAAATACAATTCGCCTGTGAGATGCTAAAGCACAGAGTCCACTCCTGTTCAGGAAAATCGCTATGGCTTTAAGGATTTAAGGAGTAGAGTCCAAACTGCCTCAACATCTCAAGGGCTCGCGTTTTGATAGTGACAAGCCTGTCAATTTTCTAGACCACCAAAAAGAGAAAAAATAATTTAACAACAAGTATGCAGTCCGTCAGGACATGCACACATGGTGTTAAACAAACAAACGGCGCACCTCCAACCCCTTTCGCCGGCCTATCCATCTCCAGAATTGATTGATGTACTTATCACACCAACATCACCTATTAACTAGGTAAAAAAATTGCAAATTTTCTGATGGTCCAGAAAGTTTGACAGTCCTGTCTGCCAGTGTCATCACCTACTTTTTAAATAAAACTCACTAACCTAAATACAGTTCGCCCATGAGATTCTATCGCACATCAAAGCCTCCCTTCCTTCTGATGGAAAGGGGAACTCAACACTCCACCTCTGGAAAGGAGTTGAACTCTACCTCTGGAGGGGAGTGGAATTGAAGGAGTGGAGACCAACGTGCATCAGCTTCACAAGGGAGCCCATTCTAATGGAGACAATGTCCTCCGCCCGTTCCCAAAACATTGAGGGGCCGCTCAAAGGAAAGGGACAGTCGAACCGCAGCTACCGACGGTCGTCTCCATCCTGTATTTAGTTTAACTCCTCATCCTAACTTTCATGCCTACCCTACTTATACTAATAAAAAGAAATACCTAGGACATCGCATTATCTGACTTTCAAGAAGAGCACCTACCTAACAGTTCTTGGGGTATAGTTTGCTAACTTAAACTTATTAAGAAAATACAATTCGCCTGTGAGATGCTAAAGCACAGAGTCCACTCCTGTTCAGGAAAATCGCTATGGCTTTAAGGATTTAAGGAGTAGAGTCCAAACTGCCTCAACATCTCAAGGGCCCCCGTTTTGATAGTGACAAGCCTGTCAATTTTCTAGACCACCAAAAAGAGAAAAAATAATTTAACAACAAGTATGCAGTCCGTCAGGACATGCACACATGGTGTTAAACAAACAAACGGCGCACCTCCAACCCCTTTCGCCGGCCTATCCATCTCCAGAATTGATTGATGTACTTGTCACACCAACATCACCTATTAACTAGGTAAAAAAATTGCAAATTTTCTGATGGTCCAGAAAGTTTGACAGTCCAGTCTGCCAGTGTCATCACCTACTTTTTAAATAAAACTCACTAACCTAAATACAGTTTGCCCATGAGATTCTATCGCACATCAAAGCCTCCCTTCCTTCTGATGGAAAGGGGAACTCAACACTCCACCTCTAGAAAGGAGTTGAACTCGACCACTGGAGGGGAGTGGAATTGAAGGAGTGGAGACCAACGCGCATCAGCATCACAAGGGAGCCCATTCTAATGGAGACAATGTCCTCCGCCCGTTCCCAAAACATTGAGGGGCCGCTCAAAGAAAAGGGACAGTCGAACCGCAGCTACCGACGGTCGTCTCCATCCTGTATTTAGTTTAACTCCTCATCCTAACTTTCATGCCTACCCTACTTATACTAATAAAAAGAAAAACCTAGGACATCTCATTATCTAAATTACAAGAGCACCTACCTAACAGTACTTGGGGTATAGTTTGCTAACTTAAACTTATTAAGAAAATACAATTCGCCTGTGAGATGCTAAAGCACAGAGTCCACTCCTGTTCAGGAAAATCGCTATGGCTTTAAGGATTTAAGGAGTAGAGTCCAAACTGCCTCAACATCTCAAGGGCCCCCGTTTTGATAGTGACAAGCCTGTCAATTTTCTAGACCACCAAAAAGAGAAAAAATAATTTAACAACAAGTATGCAGTCCGTCAGGACATGCACACATGGTGTTAAACAAACAAACGGCGCACCTCCAACCCCTTTCGCCGGCCTATCCATCTCCAGAATTGATTGATGTACTTGTCACACCAACATCACCTATTAACTAGGTAAAAAAATTGCAAATTTTCTGATGGTCCAGAAAGTTTGACAGTCCAGTCTGCCAGTGTCATCACCTACTTTTTAAATAAAACTCACTAACCTAAATACAGTTTGCCCATGAGATTCTATCGCACATCAAAGCCTCCCTTCCTTCTGATGGAAAGGGGAACTCAACACTCCACCTCTAGAAAGGAGTTGAACTCGACCACTGGAGGGGAGTGGAATTGAAGGAGTGGAGACCAACGCGCATCAGCATCACAAGGGAGCCCATTCTAATGGAGACAATGTCCTCCGCCCGTTCCCAAAACATTGAGGGGCCGCTCAAAGGAAAGGGACAGTCGAACCGCAGCTACCGACGGTCGTCTCCATCCTGTATTTAGTTTAACTCCTCATCCTAACTTTCATGCCTACCCTACTTATACTAATAAAAAGAAAAACCTAGGACATCTCATTATCTAAATTACAAGAGCACCTACCTAACAGTACTTGGGGTATAGTTTGCTAACTTAAACTTATTAAGAAAATACAATTCGCCTGTGAGATGCTAAAGCACAGAGTCCACTCCTGTTCAGGAAAATCGCTATGGCTTTAAGGATTTAAGGAGTAGAGTCCAAACTGCCTCAACATCTCAAGGGCTCGCGTTTTGATAGTGACAAGCCTGTCAATTTTCTAGACCACCAAAAAGAGAAAAAATAATTTAACAACAAGTATGCAGTCCGTCAGGACATGCACACATGGTGTTAAACAAACAAACGGCGCACCTCCAACCCCTTTCGCCGGCCTATCCATCTCCAGAATTGATTGATGTACTTGTCACACCAACATCACCTATTAACTAGGTAAAAAAATTGCAAATTTTCTGATGGTCCAGAAAGTTTGACAGTCCTGTCTGCCAGTGTCATCACCTACTTTTTAAATAAAACTCACTAACCTAAATACAGTTCGCCCATGAGATTCTATCGCACATCAAAGCCTCCCTTCCTTCTGATGGAAAGGGGAACTCAACACTCCACCTCTGGAAAGGAGTTGAACTCTACCTCTGGAGGGGAGTGGAATTGAAGGAGTGGAGACCAACGTGCATCAGCATCACAAGGGAGCCCATTCTAATGGAGACAATGTCCTCCGCCCGTTCCCAAAACATTGAGGGGCCGCTCAAAGGAAAGGGACAGTCGAACCGCAGCTACCGACGGTCGTCTCCATCCTGTATTTAGTTTAACTCCTCATCCTAACTTTCATGCCTACCCTACTTATACTAATAAAAAGAAATACCTAGGACATCGCATTATCTGACTTTCAAGAAGAGCACCTACCTAACAGTTCTTGGGGTATAGTTTGCTAACTTAAACTTATTAAGAAAATACAATTCGCCTGTGAGATGCTAAAGCACAGAGTCCACTCCTGTTCAGGAAAATCGCTATGGCTTTAAGGATTTAAGGAGTAGAGTCCAAACTGCCTCAACATCTCAAGGGCCCCCGTTTTGATAGTGACAAGCCTGTCAATTTTCTAGACCACCAAAAAGAGAAAAAATAATTTAACAACAAGTATGCAGTCCGTCAGGACATGCACACATGGTGTTAAACAAACAAACGGCGCACCTCCAACCCCTTTCGCCGGCCTATCCATCTCCAGAATTGATTGATGTACTTGTCACACCAACATCACCTATTAACTAGGTAAAAAAATTGCAAATTTTCTGATGGTCCAGAAAGTTTGACAGTCCAGTCTGCCAGTGTCATCACCTACTTTTTAAATAAAACTCACTAACCTAAATACAGTTCGCCCATGAGATTCTATCGCACATCAAAGCCTCCCTTCCTTCTGATGGAAAGGGGAACTCAACACTCCACCTCTAGAAAGGAGTTGAACTCGACCACTGGAGGGGAGTGGAATTGAAGGAGTGGAGACCAACGCGCATCAGCATCACAAGGGAGCCCATTCTAATGGAGACAATGTCCTCCGCCCGTTCCCAAAACATTGAGGGGCCGCTCAAAGGAAAGGGACAGTCGAACCGCAGCTACCGACGGTCGTCTCCATCCTGTATTTAGTTTAACTCCTCATCCTAACTTTCATGCCTACCCTACTTATACTAATAAAAAGAAAAACCTAGGACATCTCATTATCTAAATTACAAGAGCAGCTACCTAACAGTACTTGGGGTATAGTTTGCTAACTTAAACTTATTAAGAAAATACAATTCGCCTGTGAGATGCTAAAGCACAGAGTCCACTCCTGTTCAGGAAAATCGCTATGGCTTTAAGGATTTAAGGAGTAGAGTCCAAACTGCCTCAACATCTCAAGGGCTCGCGTTTTGATAGTGACAAGCCTGTCAATTTTCTAGACCACCAAAAAGAGAAAAAATAATTTAACAACAAGTATGCAGTCCGTCAGGACATGCACACATGGTGTTAAACAAACAAACGGCGCACCTCCAACCCCTTTCGCCGGCCTATCCATCTCCAGAATTGATTGATGTACTTGTCACACCAACATCACCTATTAACTAGGTAAAAAAATTGCAAATTTTCTGATGGTCCAGAAAGTTTGACAGTCCAGTCTGCCAGTGTCATCACCTACTTTTTAAATAAAACTCACTAACCTAAATACAGTTCGCCCATGAGATTCTATCGCACATCAAAGCCTCCCTTCCTTCTGATGGAAAGGGGAACTCAACACTCCACCTCTAGAAAGGAGTTGAACTCGACCACTGGAGGGGAGTGGAATTGAAGGAGTGGAGACCAACGCGCATCAGCATCACAAGGGAGCCCATTTTAATGGAGACAATGTCCTCCACCCGTTCCCAAAACATTGAGGGGCCGCTCAAAGGAAAGGGACAGTCGAACCGCAGCTACCGACGGTCGTCTCCATCCTGTATTTAGTTTAACTCCTCATCCTAACTTTCATGCCTACCCTACTTATACTAATAAAAAGAAAAACCTAGGACATCTCATTATCTAAATTACAAGAGCACCTACCTAACAGTACTTG
Organism: Eleutherodactylus coqui; assembly: GCF_035609145.1. Lineage (NCBI taxonomy): Eukaryota > Metazoa > Chordata > Amphibia > Anura > Eleutherodactylidae > Eleutherodactylus > Eleutherodactylus coqui. The sequence continues at coordinate 96,761,760 of NC_089840.1, forward strand.
GGGTATAGTTTGCTAACTTAAACTTATTAAGAAAATACAATTCGCCTGTGAGATGCTAAAGCACAGAGTCCACTCCTGTTCAGGAAAATCGCTATGGCTTTAAGGATTTAAGGAGTAGAGTCCAAACTGCCTCAACATCTCAAGGGCCCCTGTTTTGATAGTGACAAGCCTGTCAATTTTCTAGACCACCAAAAAGAGAAAAAATAATTTAACAACAAGTATGCAGTCCGTCAGGATATGCACACATGGTGTTAAACAAACAAACGGCGCACCTCCAACCCCTTTCGCCGGCCTATCCATCTCCAGAATTGATTGATGTACTTGTCACACCAACATCACCTATTAACTAGGTAAAAAAATTGCAAATTTTCTGATGGTCCAGAAAGGTTGACAGTCCAGTCTGCCAGTGTCATCACCTACTTTTTAAATAAAACTCACTAACCTAAATACAGTTTGCCAATGAGATTCTATCGCACATCAAAGCCTCCCTTCCTTTTGATGGAAAGGGGAACTCAACACTCCACCTCTAGAAAGGAGTTGAACTCGACCACTGGAGGGGAGTGGAATTGAAGGAGTGGAGACCAACGCGCATCAGCATCACAAGGGAGCCCATTCTAATGGAGACAATGTCCTCCACCCGTTCCCAAAACATTGAGGGGCCGCTCAAAGGAAAGGGACAGTCGAACCACAGCTACCGACGGTCGTCTCCATCCTGTATTTAGTTTAACTCCTCATCCTAACTTTCATGCCTACCCTACTTATACTAATAAAAAGAAAAACCTAGGACATCTCATTATCTAAATTACAAGAGCACCTACCTAACAGTACTTGGAGTATAGTTTGCTAACTTAAACTTATTAAGAAAATACAATTCGCCTGTGAGATGCTAAAGCACAGAGTCCACTCCTGTTCAGGAAAATCGCTATGGCTTTAAGGATTTAAGGAGTAGAGTCCAAACTGCCTCAACATCTCAAGGGCCCCCGTTTTGATAGTGACAAGCCTGTCAATTTTCTAGACCACCAAAAAGAGAAAAAATAATTTAACAACAAGTATGCAGTCCGTCAGGATATGCACACATGGTGTTAAACAAACAAACGGCGCACCTCCAACCCCTTTCGCCGGCCTATCCATCTCCAGAATTGATTGATGTACTTGTCACACCAATATCACCTATTAACTAGGTAAAAAAATTGCAAATTTTCTGATGGTCCAGAAAGGTTGACAGTCCAGTCTGCCAGTGTCATCACCTACTTTTTAAATAAAACTCACAAACCTAAATACAGTTTGCCCATGAGATTCTATCGCACATCAAAGCCTCCCTTCCCTCTGATGGAAAGGGGAACTCAACACTCCACCTCTAGAAAGGAGTTGAACTCGACCACTGGAGGGGAGTGGAATTGAAGGAGTGGAGACCAACGCGCATCAGCATCACAAGGGAGCCCATTCTAATGGAGACAATGTCCTCCGCCCGTTCCCAAAACATTGAGGGGCCGCTCAAAGGAAAGGGACAGTCGAACCGCAGCTACCGACGGTCGTCTCCATCCTGTATTTAGTTTAACTCCTCATCCTAACTTTCATGCCTACCCTACTTATACTAATAAAAAGAAAAACCTAGGACATCTCATTATCTAAATTACAAGAGCACCTACCTAACAGTACTTGGGGTATAGTTTGCTAACTTAAACTTATTAAGAAAATACAATTCGCCTGTGAGATGCTAAAGCACAGAGTCCACTCCTGTTCAGGAAAATCGCTATGGCTTTAAGGATTTAAGGAGTAGAGTCCAAACTGCCTCAACATCTCAAGGGCTCGCGTTTTGATAGTGACAAGCCTGTCAATTTTCTAGACCACCAAAAAGAGAAAAAATAATTTAACAACAAGTATGCAGTCCGTCAGGACATGCACACATGGTGTTAAACAAACAAACGGCGCACCTCCAACCCCTTTCGCCGGCCTATCCATCTCCAGAATTGATTGATGTACTTGTCACACCAACATCACCTATTAACTAGGTAAAAAAATTGCAAATTTTCTGATGGTCCAGAAAGTTTGACAGTCCAGTCTGCCAGTGTCATCACCTACTTTTTAAATAAAACTCACTAACCTAAATACAGTTCGCCCATGAGATTCTATCGCACATCAAAGCCTCCCTTCCTTCTGATGGAAAGGGGAACTCAACACTCCACCTCTAGAAAGGAGTTGAACTCGACCACTGGAGGGGAGTGGAATTGAAGGAGTGGAGACCAACGCGCATCAGCATCACAAGGGAGCCCATTCTAATGGAGACAATGTCCTCCGCCCGTTCCCAAAACATTGAGGGGCCGCTCAAAGGAAAGGGACAGTCGAACCGCAGCTACCGACGGTCGTCTCCATCCTGTATTTAGTTTAACTCCTCATCCTAACTTTCATGCCTACCCTACTTATACTAATAAAAAGAAAAACCTAGGACATCTCATTATCTAAATTACAAGAGCACCTACCTAACAGTACTTGGGGTATAGTTTGCTAACTTAAACTTATTAAGAAAATACAATTCGCCTGTGAGATGCTAAAGCACAGAGTCCACTCCTGTTCAGGAAAATCGCTATGGCTTTAAGGATTTAAGGAGTAGAGTCCAAACTGCCTCAACATCTCAAGGGCCCCCGTTTTGATAGTGACAAGCCTGTCAATTTTCTAGACCACCAAAAAGAGAAAAAATAATTTAACAACAAGTATGCAGTCCGTCAGGACATGCACACATGGTGTTAAACAAACAAACGGCGCACCTCCAACCCCTTTCGCCGGCCTATCCATCTCCAGAATTGATTGATGTACTTGTCACACCAACATCACCTATTAACTAGGTAAAAAAATTGCAAATTTTCTGATGGTCCAGAAAGTTTGACAGTCCAGTCTGCCAGTGTCATCACCTACTTTTTAAATAAAACTCACTAACCTAAATACAGTTTGCCCATGAGATTCTATCGCACATCAAAGCCTCCCTTCCTTCTGATGGAAAGGGGAACTCAACACTCCACCTCTAGAAAGGAGTTGAACTCGACCACTGGAGGGGAGTGGAATTGAAGGAGTGGAGACCAACGCGCATCAGCATCACAAGGGAGCCCATTCTAATGGAGACAATGTCCTCCGCCCGTTCCCAAAACATTGAGGGGCCGCTCAAAGGAAAGGGACAGTCGAACCGCAGCTACCGACGGTCGTCTCCATCCTGTATTTAGTTTAACTCCTCATCCTAACTTTCATGCCTACCCTACTTATACTAATAAAAAGAAAAACCTAGGACATCTCATTATCTAAATTACAAGAGCACCTACCTAACAGTACTTGGGGTATAGTTTGCTAACTTAAACTTATTAAGAAAATACAATTCGCCTGTGAGATGCTAAAGCACAGAGTCCACTCCTGTTCAGGAAAATCGCTATGGCTTTAAGGATTTAAGGAGTAGAGTCCAAACTGCCTCAACATCTCAAGGGCTCGCGTTTTGATAGTGACAAGCCTGTCAATTTTCTAGACCACAAAAAGAGAAAAAATAATTTAACAACAAGTATGCAGTCCGTCAGGACATGCACACATGGTGTTAAACAAACAAACGGCGCACCTCCAACCCCTTTCGCCGGCCTATCCATCTCCAGAATTGATTGATGTACTTGTCACACCAACATCACCTATTAACTAGGTAAAAAAATTGCAAATTTTCTGATGGTCCAGAAAGTTTGACAGTCCTGTCTGCCAGTGTCATCACCTACTTTTTAAATAAAACTCACTAACCTAAATACAGTTCGCCCATGAGATTCTATCGCACATCAAAGCCTCCCTTCCTTCTGATGGAAAGGGGAACTCAACACTCCACCTCTGGAAAGGAGTTGAACTCTACCTCTGGAGGGGAGTGGAATTGAAGGAGTGGAGACCAACGTGCATCAGCATCACAAGGGAGCCCATTCTAATGGAGACAATGTCCTCCGCCCGTTCCCAAAACATTGAGGGGCCGCTCAAAGGAAAGGGACAGTCGAACCGCAGCTACCGACGGTCGTCTCCATCCTGTATTTAGTTTAACTCCTCATCCTAACTTTCATGCCTACCCTACTTATACTAATAAAAAGAAATACCTAGGACATCGCATTATCTGACTTTCAAGAAGAGCACCTACCTAACAGTTCTTGGGGTATAGTTTGCTAACTTAAACTTATTAAGAAAATACAATTCGCCTGTGAGATGCTAAAGCACAGAGTCCACTCCTGTTCAGGAAAATCGCTATGGCTTTAAGGATTTAAGGAGTAGAGTCCAAACTGCCTCAACATCTCAAGGGCCCCCGTTTTGATAGTGACAAGCCTGTCAATTTTCTAGACCACCAAAAAGAGAAAAAATAATTTAACAACAAGTATGCAGTCCGTCAGGACATGCACACATGGTGTTAAACAAACAAACGGCGCACCTCCAACCCCTTTCGCCGGCCTATCCATCTCCAGAATTGATTGATGTACTTGTCACACCAACATCACCTATTAACTAGGTAAAAAAATTGCAAATTTTCTGATGGTCCAGAAAGTTTGACAGTCCAGTCTGCCAGTGTCATCACCTACTTTTTAAATAAAACTCACTAACCTAAATACAGTTCGCCCATGAGATTCTATCGCACATCAAAGCCTCCCTTCCTTCTGATGGAAAGGGGAACTCAACACTCCACCTCTAGAAAGGAGTTGAACTCGACCACTGGAGGGGAGTGGAATTGAAGGAGTGGAGACCAACGCGCATCAGCATCACAAGGGAGCCCATTCTAATGGAGACAATGTCCTCCGCCCGTTCCCAAAACATTGAGGGGCCGCTCAAAGGAAAGGGACAGTCGAACCGCAGCTACCGACGGTCGTCTCCATCCTGTATTTAGTTTAACTCCTCATCCTAACTTTCATGCCTACCCTACTTATACTAATAAAAAGAAAAACCTAGGACATCTCATTATCTAAATTACAAGAGCACCTACCTAACAGTACTTGGGGTATAGTTTGCTAACTTAAACTTATTAAGAAAATACAATTCGCCTGTGAGATGCTAAAGCACAGAGTCCACTCCTGTTCAGGAAAATCGCTATGGCTTTAAGGATTTAAGGAGTAGAGTCCAAACTGCCTCAACATCTCAAGGGCCCCCGTTTTGATAGTGACAAGCCTGTCAATTTTCTAGACCACCAAAAAGAGAAAAAATAATTTAACAACAAGTATGCAGTCCGTCAGGACATGCACACATGGTGTTAAACAAACAAACGGCGCACCTCCAACCCCTTTCGCCGGCCTATCTATCTCCAGAATTGATTGATGTACTTGTCACACCAACATCACCTATTAACTAGGTAAAAAAATTGCAAATTTTCTGATGGTCCAGAAAGTTTGACAGTCCAGTCTGCCAGTGTCATCACCTACTTTTTAAATAAAACTCACTAACCTAAATACAGTTTGCCCATGAGATTCTATCGCACATCAAAGCCTCCCTTCCTTCTGATGGAAAGGGGAACTCAACACTCCACCTCTAGAAAGGAGTTGAACTCGACCACTGGAGGGGAGTGGAATTGAAGGAGTGGAGACCAACGCGCATCAGCATCACAAGGGAGCCCATTCTAATGGAGACAATGTCCTCCGCCCGTTCCCAAAACATTGAGGGGCCGCTCAAAGGAAAGGGACAGTCGAACCGCAGCTACCGACGGTCGTCTCCATCCTGTATTTAGTTTAACTCCTCATCCTAACTTTCATGCCTACCCTACTTATACTAATAAAAAGAAAAACCTAGGACATCTCATTATCTAAATTACAAGAGCACCTACCTAACAGTACTTGGGGTATAGTTTGCTAACTTAAACTTATTAAGAAAATACAATTCGCCTGTGAGATGCTAAAGCACAGAGTCCACTCCTGTTCAGGAAAATCGCTATGGCTTTAAGGATTTAAGGAGTAGAGTCCAAACTGCCTCAACATCTCAAGGGCCCCCGTTTTGATAGTGACAAGCCTGTCAATTTTCTAGACCACCAAAAAGAGAAAAAATAATTTAACAACAAGTATGCAGTCCGTCAGGACATGCACACATGGTGTTAAACAAACAAACGGCGCACCTCCAACCCCTTTCGCCGGCCTATCCATCTCCAGAATTGATTGATGTACTTGTCACACCAACATCACCTATTAACTAGGTAAAAAAATTGCAAATTTTCTGATGGTCCAGAAAGTTTGACAGTCCAGTCTGCCAGTGTCATCACCTACTTTTTAAATAAAACTCACTAACCTAAATACAGTTTGCCCATGAGATTCTATCGCACATCAAAGCCTCCCTTCCTTCTGATGGAAAGGGGAACTCAACACTCCACCTCTAGAAAGGAGTTGAACTCGACCACTGGAGGGGAGTGGAATTGAAGGAGTGGAGACCAACGCGCATCAGCATCACAAGGGAGCCCATTCTAATGGAGACAATGTCCTCCGCCCGTTCCCAAAACATTGAGGGGCCGCTCAAAGGAAAGGGACAGTCGAACCGCAGCTACCGACGGTCGTCTCCATCCTGTATTTAGTTTAACTCCTCATCCTAACTTTCATGCCTACCCTACTTATACTAATAAAAAGAAAAACCTAGGACATCTCATTATCTAAATTACAAGAGCACCTACCTAACAGTACTTGGGGTATAGTTTGCTAACTTAAACTTATTAAGAAAATACAATTCGCCTGTGAGATGCTAAAGCACAGAGTCCACTCCTGTTCAGGAAAATCGCTATGGCTTTAAGGATTTAAGGAGTAGAGTCCAAACTGCCTCAACATCTCAAGGGCCCCCGTTTTGATAGTGACAAGCCTGTCAATTTTCTAGACCACCAAAAAGAGAAAAAATAATTTAACAAGTATGCAGTCCGTCAGGACATGCACACATGGTGTTAAACAAACAAACGGCGCACCTCCAACCCCTTTCGCCGGCCTATCCATCTCCAGAACTGATTGATGTACTTGTCACACCAACATCACCTATTAACTAGGTAAAAAAATTGCACATTTTCTGATGGTCCAGAAAGTTTGACAGTCCACTATACAAGGGTCATCACTTGGTTTGCTCACCTAAAACTCACTAACCTAAATACAGTTCACCCCTGAGATTTTATCGCATTCAGGACGGCGCCGCGTAGGACTTTGTTTTCCAAAGCCTTACAACCTCGGCAAGCATTGTTCAGTAGAAGTATATCAGAAGTGTGAGTAACTTACAATCTCGTTTGCAAGTATATACAGGCGAAGCAAAGGAAACCCAGTAATCTATATATATAAAATTGAATGTATGTCTGTCTGCGTGCGTGCGTGCGTGCGTGCGTGTTTGTCCTTTATGCGCCACTACACCATTCATCCGATCGCCATGAAACTTTGGGAAGTTGTTGAGTACACTCCTGGGAAGATTATAGGCATAGTACAAATATCCTACGATAAATGGCGCGCGAGCGTCGTCGAAAGTTACGCCCCCCCCCCCCCCCACGTAGATCGAATAAGTAAGCCACCTGCTATTGTGATGTCATCACTGATGTCATCAACATCGGACGCCCTTGAACATGCCCCAACATGTTCTATAAAGCTGCATTGTGATGTCATTAAGGCTCTATTATGACACGTACAGCTTGGAACCACTAGAGCACGCCAGCCAATTACCATTGGAGTTGGAAGTGGGTAAACAAGTACTAGGATATCTTCCTAAGAAGCCACAGCAGCCGGATAAATTGTATGTTCCACCCAACGGCTATTTTATTCAGCCCGCAAGGGGGAAGCAGCGGCCTACAAAATCTAATTCTCTCATTTCCTGATGTCATAGATAGATAGATAGATAGACTGTATGCAATAACCCTGATAGATAGATAGACTGTATGCAATGACACGTACAGCTTGAAACCATAAATACTAGAGCACGCCAGCCATTTACAGTCAGTCTCCATTGAAGTTGGAAGTGGGCAAACATGTACTAGGCCAGTGATGGCGAACCTTTTAGGGACCGAGTGCCCAAACTACAACCCAAAACCCACTTATGTATCGCAAAGTGCCAACACGTCAGGGGGCGGGGCTTATCACAACGTATGATTTTACCCCCGCCGTTCTAAAAAGGACAAGGCTGTTTCAGAATAGACCGGGTGCAGATTCTGACTGCTTTTTGGACGCGGAAATACTGCAGAATGTCCTCAGCGGAGATTTCTGTGGAAAATTCTGCAGCATTTCCGCATCTAAAAAGCAGTCAAAATCTGCACCCGGTCTATTCTGAAAGAGCCCTGCCCATTTCTGCCACATGTACACATACCCCAGCGGTAATAGTGACACCTTCACCCCAGCGATAATAGTGACATCCCACAGCAGTAATAATAGTGACACTCCCCCCATTAGTAATAAGAGTGACATACCCCAGCGGTAAACCTCAGTGGTCGCTGCTGCCGTCATCTAGATATATAAAAACGTAGTATGTATGTATGTCTGTCTTCGCAGCAACGCGCGACGGGTACGCTAGTCTATATATATAAAATTGAATGTATGTCTGTCTGCGTGCGTGCGTGCGTGCGTGCGTGTCCTTTATGCGCTACTACACCATTCATCCGATCGCCATGAAACTTTGGGAAGTTGTTGAGTACACTCCTGGGAAGATTATAGGCATAGTACAAATATCCTACGATAAATGGCGCGCGAGCGTCGTCGAAAGTTACGCCCCCCCCCACGTAGATCGAATAAGTAAGCCACCTGCTATTGTGATGTCATCACTGATGTCATCAACATCGGACGCCCTTGAACATGCCCCAACATGTTCTATAAAGCTGCATTGTGATGTCATTAAGGCTCTATTATGACACGTACAGCTTGGAACCACTAGAGCACGCCAGCCAATTACCATTGGAGTTGGAAGTGGGTAAACAAGTACTAGGATATCTTCCTAAGAAGCCACAGCAGCCGGATAAATTGTATGTTCCACCCAACGGCTATTTTATTCAGCCCGCAAGGGGGAAGCAGCGGCCTACAAAATCTCATTCAGGTAGGTAGGTTCAGTTCTTGGAGGTTGGGGAATGCTTATGGGCAAGGCCTTATGTCTCATCCCAACTCGATTATTCAATTCTAAGCGCAAAAGAATTAGCGTCCAAATTTTACGTACGGAATTTAATTCTCTCACTTCCCAATGTCATAGAAACTTGAAATTTGGCTCGAGCATTGATTATGTCATAAATAGGAAAAGTTAATGGGTCCCAACTCGATTATTCAATTCAAAGCGCCAAAGAATTAGCGTTCAAATTTTACGTACGGAATCTAATTCTCTCATTTCCTGATGTCATAGATAGATAGATAAATAGATAGATAGATAGATAGATAGATAGATAGACTGTATGCAATAACCCAGATAGATAGATAGATAGATAGATAGATAGATAGATAGATAGATAGATAGATAGATAGACTGTATGCAATAACCCAGATAGATAGATAGATAGATAGATAGATAGATAGATAGATAGACTGTATGCAATAACCCTGATAGATAGATAGATAGATAGATAGATAGATAGATAGATAGATAGATAGATAGATAGATAGATAGATAGACTGTATGCAATAACCCAGATAGATAGATAGATAGATAGATAGATAGATAGATAGATAGATAGATAGATAGATAGATAGACTGTATGCAATGACACGTACAGCTTGGAACCATAAATACTAGAGCACGCCAGCCATTTACAGTCAGTCTCCATTGGAGTTGGAAGTGGGCAAACATGTACTAGGCTATCTTCCCAAGAAGCCACAGCAGCCGGATAAATTGGATGTTTCACACAACGGCTATTTTATTCAGCCTGCAAGGGGGAAGCAGCGGCCTACAAAACCTCAGTGGTCGCAGCTGCCGTCATCTAGATATATAAAAACGAATGTATGTATGTATGTCTGTCTTCGCAGCAACGCGCGACGGGTACGCTAGTATATAAATATATATGGGGGAATTTATTAAAGCAAGAAATGTGTGAAAAAGTTACATAATTTGGCACAGGACATTTTTTGTGCAAAAAATATGTAACTTTCAGTTTTATGCCGCACATGGCACTGTGTAAGAAGGGAAGCTGAATTTGGTAACCATCTGTGGCCTTGAGAGATTTACTATACATAAATAGTACCAGTAATACACTGCAGTTCATATTTGCACAGATTTCTATTTTTGACACAAGGATGGCCTGATATGTGCTAAATGTATAAAGAGACGCAGTCATGGGAATCTTATTACATCTGGTGCATCAATGTAGATCAGTGTTTCCCAACTCTTGTCGTCAGGGACCCTTAACAGGTCATGTTTTCAGGATTTCCTCAGTGTTGCACAGGTGATATATTTATTTTTTTCTCCTCAGACATTGCGACAAGTGTTCTCTCTGGTTAGTATTGCATTATGATGTCATAATTACTTTGTGACATCATAATTCCAATGCATTGTTACAAAGCTAGTGTAGTATGTGGGTGGGCTAAAAGGGGAGGAGCTTATAAGCTTGGAGCAACTGATTGGAGAAAATATGATAATTTTACTTTGCTGGGAAAGGCCAGCATTAGCACTCAACAAAGCTGGGTTGATACCGCTGATAATTCCACATGGAGATGAACATCATAATGGACTATCCTGAACTTGCCCAGTATAAGTGCCATTAAGGAATTATCAAGTCAACAGAAGTCATCCAGTGAGGATAAAGACACAAGACATGTAGGACATTTCTCTATATCCTCAGCCCCATTATACAGTGATACATATATAGACTATGCAAATGCTGCATTGAAGGACATTACATGCGTGTGTGTATCCAATTCGGGTCTAGCACACCAAGCTGAAGAGTTCCTAAAAAAATGATGCTTAATAGGGTTTTCCAGGGAGAATATTACTGATGACCTATCCTCAGGATAGGTCATCAATAGTTGATCGGCTGGGGTCCATGGCTCAGAACTGCGATTGATAAGCTGAGCGGGCAAATACTGACAGCACCGCAAAATACACAGAGGTCGGAGCGGAAGCATTGCAAGTCTCTGAGCCGACCTCTGTGTAGTTGCTGGTGTTTGTAACTGCAAGCATGGTTCTCATAGAAATCAACGCAAGCTGTCTAAGTTGAGGGTCTGCCTACCAGAAATGGGATCTTCTCATCCCAGCTGTAGGTCCTCCTCCAGTAAATCGTCCGTTGGGTAGCCATTGAGTGATCTCCTTCCAGTTGTTGGGCGATCTCCTTCCAGTTGTTGGGCGATCTCCTTCCAGCTGTGGGGATGATTCTCCTTCCAGTTGTTGGATGATCTTCCTTTAACTCAGCTGCTCTGTGATGTTCTCCTGGCTCCTCCTCTGCTGTTTGGACTGCTGTCCACTGTGTCACGGAATATATTGGTTAGTATTGCATTATGATGTCATAATTCCTTTGTGACATCATCATTTCAATGCATTGCTATGAAGCTATTGTAGCATGTGGGCGGGCTGAGAAAGGGGAGGGGCTTATAGGCTTGGAGCTGCTTATTGGAGAAAATCTGATAATGTCACTTTGCTGGGGAAGGCCAGCTTAGCACTCGACAAAGCTGGGTTGATACTGGGGTTAATTCACATGGTGATGATTGTACATATACAGCTGTCTCATCTTATGCAGTGTATCCAAGTAAGAAAGTACCTGACATTAAAGAGACCTACTGACAGTTTACTAAGCTGATCCTCATTACACCCCTCAAGACCTCAAAGTACAGCAAAATGTGGAGGCCCCTATAATAAAACTCTGCACTGAGTGTCTATTATAGGTATTTGTAGGTGTAGCCTAACACATACTAGAGGAGATATACTAAGTAAAATGTCCGAGAGTACACAAGGTGGCAAGTTTAGGATGCATCTTAAACACTTTTTAATTATATCTTGAGGGTTTGTAATGTACTAAAGGGATGGGGATTGTAAGATGCAAGACTGTTCTCACAAAATATTTATGTAGCTATATAAGATATGACTTGAAAAAGAGAACAAAACTGATCTAGTACGGTAAGCGCATAATATCTTATATCCCAAGTGCAAAATTTTGATATACTTTAAACCATTTCTTTGTCATGATTGATAAATCACTCCTATTGACATCATAATGGACTATCCTGAACTTGCCCAGTAGAAGTGCCATTAAGGAATTATCAAATCACCAGGAGTCATCCAGCGAAAATGAAGACACAGGACATGTAGGACATTTCTCTATATATACAGCCCCATTATACAGTGATACATAAATAGACTATGCATATGCTGCATTGAAGGACAGTACATGCATGTGTGTATCCATTTGGGTCTAGTTCACCAAGCTGAAGAGTTCCTAAAAAAATTATGCTTAATAGCGTTTTCCAGGGAGAATATTACTGATGACCTATCCTCAGGATAGGTCATCAATAGTTGATCGGCTGGGGTCCATGGCTCAGAACTGCGATTGATAAGCTGAGCGGGCACAAACTGACAGCCCCGCAAAATACACAGAGGTCAGAGCGGAAGCATTGCAAGTCTCTGCGCCAACCTCTGTGTAGTTGCTGGTGCTTGTAACTGCAAGCATGGTTTTCATAGAAATCAACGCAAGCTGTCTAAGTTGAGGGTCTGCCTATCTGAAATGGCGTCTACTCATCCCAGCTGTAGGTCCTCCTCCAGTAAATCGTCCGTTGGGTGATCTCCTTGTAGCCATTGAGTGATCTCCTTCCAGTTGTTGGGCGATCTCCTTCCAGCTGATGGGCGATCTCCTTCCAGCTGATGGGCGATCTCCTTCCAGCTGATGGGCGATCTCCTTCCAGTTGTTGGATAATCTTCCTTTAACTCAGCTGCTCTGTGATGTTCTCCTGGCTCCTCCTCTGCTGTTTGGACTGCTGTCCACTGTGTCACGGAATATATTGGTTAGTATTGCATTATGACATCATAATTCCTTTGTGACATCATCATTTCAATGCATTGCTATGAAGCTAACGTAGCATGTGGGCGGGCTGAAAAAGGGGAGGGGCTTATAGGCTTGGAGCTGCTTATTGGAGAAAATCTGATAATGTCACTTTGCTGGGGAAGGCCAGCTTAGCACTCGACAAAGCTGGGTTGATACTGGGGTTAATTCACATGGTGATGATTGTACATATACAGCTGTCTCATCTTATGCAGTGTATCCAAGTAAGAAAGTACCTGGCATTAAAGAGACCTACTGACAGTTTATCTAGCTGATCCTCATTACACCCCTCAAGACCTCAAAGTACAGCAAAATGTGGAGGCCCCTATAATAAAACTCTGTACTGAGTGTCTATTGTAGGTATTTGTAGGTGTAGCCTAACACATACTAGAGGAGATATACTAAGTAAAATGTCCGAGAGTACACAAGGTGGCAAGTTTAGGATGCATCTTAAACACTTTTTAATTATATCTTGAGGGTTTGAAATGTACTAAAGGGATGGGGATTGTAAGATGCAAGACTGTTCTCACAAAATATTTATGTAGCTATATAAGATATGACTTGAAAAAAAGAACAAAACTGATCTAGTACGGTAAGCGCATAATATCTTATATCCCAAGTGCAAAATTTTGATACACTTTGGGACATCATAATGGACTATCCCAAACCTGCCCGGTAGAATCGTCATTGAAGGGGTTGTCTCTAGAGATGAGCGAACGTACTCGGTAAAGCACTACTCGTCCGAGTAATGTGCTTTAGCCGAGTATCTCCCTGCTCGTCCTGAAAGATTCGGGGAGCGCCGCTGCTGACAGGTGAGTTGCGGCGGGGAGCAGGGGAGAGCGGGCGGGAGAGAAGGAAAGAGAGATCTCCCCTCCGTTCCTCCCCGCTCTCCCCTGCAGCTCCCCGCTCCACGGCGCTCCCCGAATCTTTCAGGACGAGCGGGGAGGTACTCGGATAAAGCACATTACTCGGACGAGTAGTGCTTTACCGAGTACGTTCGCTCATCTCTAGTTGTCTCGCAAAAGCAAGTGGGGTTCAGCACTTCTGTATGGCCATATTAATGCACTTTGTAATATACATCGTGCATTAAATATGAGCCATACAGAAGTTATTCACTTACCTTCCCTGCGCTGGCGTCCCCATGTCCATGGCTCTGTCTAATTTCAGCGTCTAATCTCCCGATTAGACGCGCTTGCGCAGAAGGGTCTTCTCCCATCTGTTCGGTCCGGCACGTGCGGCATTCTGGCCCCGCCCCCTTCTAGCATCATCGCGTAGCTCCGCCCCGTCACATGTGCAGATTCCAGCCTCCTGATTGGCTGGAATCGGCACACGTGAAGGGGGCGGAGCCAGAATGTCGCTCGTGCCGGACCGAACAGATGGGAGAAGACCCTTCTGCGCAAGCGCGTCTAATTGGGAGATTAGACGCTGAAATTAGACGGAGCCATGGAGATGGGGACGCCAGCGCAGGGAAGGTAAGTGAATAACTTCTGTATGGCTCATATTTAATGCACGATGTATATTACAAAGTGCATTAATATGGCCATACAGAAGTACTTAACCCCACTTGCTTTCGCGAGACAACCCCTTTAAGGAATTATCAAGTCACCAGAAGTCATTCAGTGAGGATAAAGACACGGGACATGTAGGACAATTCTCTATATATACAGTCCCATTATACAGTGATACATAAATAGACTATGCATATGCTGCATTGAAGGACATTACATGCATGTGTGTATCCAATTCGGGTCTAGCTCACCAGGCTGAAGAGTTCCTGAAAAAAATATGCTTCAAGAAGTTTTCCAGGGAGAATATTACTTAGAATAGGTCATCAATAGTTAGTCGGCTGGGGTCCGTCACTCGGGACCCCAACTGATCAGCTGAGCGGACGCATGCTGATAGTGCCGCAAATACACAGAGGTCAGACGGGAAGCTTCGGAAGTCTCAACGGATCAAAGAAGTATTGATGATCTATGCTCATGATAGGTCATCAATAGTTAATCAGCAGGGATTCATTGCTCAGGACTCCAACCGACCCGCTCATTGTAAGCCTACTGACAGCACTGTAAATATACAGGGGTCAAAGAAGTAGCCACTGCTCCAACCTCTGTGTAGTGGCCAGTGCTTGTAATTGCAAGTGCAAATTTAATTGAAAACAATGAGAACTGTGCCTGCAGTTACCAGTGCCAGCCATTATACAGGGGACAGAGCAGCAACGATGGGCCCCAACCGATCAACTATTGATGATCTACAACGAGGATAGGTCATCAATAATATTTTCCATGGTAAGCTCCTTAAAGGCCAGGAGTAAAGAGAGCATATTAATGTTTTAGTAGTATTACTAGTAAGACAAGAATAGATGCAGCATACCGTATATTCTTATGACGAAGACAGCAAGAGTGGTGAATGGCTGAATATACAGGATAAGGCCTTATTCACATGACCTCATAAAAATCGTGAAAAAAATAACGATCATCTGAAGCGTTGGATTTCAATGTATTCATTCAGAGGCTGCATAAAAAAATGCAAAAAATAGCACATCTGCAACTGTTTTCGGTCACTGATTTTATAAGCAGTGTCTAAAGACAGGTCTTGCCCTATCTTTTGCTGAGATACACTGGAAGCTCCCATAGACTTCTATGGGAGCTGAAAAACAAGGGAGGGGTAGGGAGTTTAACTGCGTCCAACAGTCGGAAATGAAGACAGCTGGCTCTATGTTAGCATTAGAAGTCATTCCAAAGATTTCTGCTGGTCGAGGGATTTCTGTACAGCAACGTTGTTTTACCGATAAGCTGCAAAGAGGCCTAAAAGAGAGATCAGAACAAGAATGACTGATTGTATATAGAAACAGATATATGAGATATGATGAAATATTAGAAGATGAAGTGAAAAAGACTTCGGCTTTAAGAAAGATTGACTTTTAAGTACTGCACAGCCAAGCACATGACGGGGGAGATCGCTAGTACTCACTAGTGTTACTTAGTAAGAGCTTAAACAGACAGGTGCATGCGCTAATATACTTGCAGCTATAATGGGTGCATGCGATAATACACTTACCACTATAGAGTGCAGTAGTGCATTAACCGAGGGGAAAAGCGGGGGGGGGGGGGGGTTTGACTATTCAAACTCCGTGCTATTGCCCATGTGTTTAAACCCTCAAGCAGATGGACTTCACAGATCGACTTACAGTGTAGCATGACAGCATACTGTGAGGGTTAAGGGTCCGGCACACTGGCGAGAGCGATATCAGGCTCAATATCGCTCCCGCAATCTTTCTGAAAACCCCTGGATGCTAGGCGTTTTCACATGGAAATAGCCTCACATCACTGTGGGGTTCCCCTCATCTCTGCCGCAGCTGTCACAGCTGCAGTAGGGGATCATGACCTTTTTGTATTGTCTTTAATGGTGCCGACGCTGCTGCCGTCGGCCCCATTGGAACCAATGGGAGATATCGATTTTTTTTTTCCTGCAGCATGGCAGGAGTAAAAACATCCCAAATTAGAATGAAACCATTGAAATTCATTGGTTTATTAATTATGCATTTTGCATTCACTCCTGATTTTCTCCCTAATAGAGAAGAACCAGGAGATGACCCCGTACAGAACTGCCAGAAAACCCAAAAACAGAGGATGTGGAGGGGAGTTGGGAACACCGAGGGCTCCTACACACGGCGTATTTCAGCGTGTCTTTGCGCAATGGAAATTTGCATGCACAATACTCAGAGAATAAAACCCATTGATTTCAGTGGGTTCATTCACATTTCATTTTTTTTTGCATGCACGCAAAAAATTGAACATGCTCATTTCTGCACACCAAGGGTCCCTATAGAAGTCTATGGGAGGTGCGCAAATATGTGCTCAAAGCATGCGCAAATGTGTAATATTCTGCACAATTCATTGAAAAAAAACCACATCTGGACCACATTGAGCTAAATAGCCATTTATATCAGGGCTTATTTACACGAGCGTATATCGGCTGGCGTTTTCACGCTTCCGTCTTAGCAGTCCCCCCTTACCGCCTCTCTCCTCTTCTCCGAGCGGTTTGCAATAGGAGTGGGCAGGGCGGGGGTGGAGCTAAGCTCCTGCCACTTGTACATAGCCAGCAATGGGAGTGGGCTGGAAAGAGCAGAGCTTATCTCCACCCTGCCCACCCCCTCCCATTGCAAACGCTGGAGTGGAGGAGAGAGGCAGAGAGCCGGTGAGGGGGATGGAAGGTGGAAACTGCTTAGATGGGAGCGTATAACGGCCGGCCGATATACACTCGTATAAATAAGCCCTCAGGACATGCAAGTGTCCCGTGTGCGAAAAAACCAGCCATGCTTGTACAAATAGTACAGTAGAATATGCCAATATGAGCGCAAATCAGCCCCATTCATGGCGCTGAAGCGTGCGCATGTGTGCATACGCTTATGTGGAACCGCCCTAAGGTTGCTTTCAGTGGGTTCGGTCACATTTCGTTATTTTGCGTGCTCATTTCAGTCGCGCGAAAATAATAGAAAATGTTCTATTTTTCTGCGTATTGCTGCACCAAAGGTCCCCATTAAAGTCATTGAGGGGTGCACAATATGCAAGGAGAGATGCCTGAAACAATGTGTAAATGCACAAGGAAAAAACACCCTATTGGTTATATCTCCTGTATGTAGACAACGATATCCACAGCAGTTAGGGCTTCCTCACAGGAGTGTATATGCAAATATGGTTGCCACAGTGCATGAACGAGGTCGGTGAGGAAGATCTGCGCACATGACGGCACATAGTACTGCAGTTTTTGCGCATGCAGGGCTAGTTCACACATGCGCACGACGCACCCTTTCCATGGATTAAAGGGCTATTCAGCCTAACGAGGTCCAGATGTGTTCTTTATCCGCGTCTTGCTTAGTTTTTTGCACTTCCACTTGCTTATTTACTCACCTCCCATAGACTTCTATGGTGGCCTTTGCTGCACAGTTCCTACACTTTTCCATGTGTGCACATTGCAAGCACAAGCGAACCAATGATAATGAACCTATTAAAATAAATGGGTCCTATTCTCTGTGTTTGGCGCAAGCAGATTTTGTGCACGCAAATACCTGCAAAACACGATCGTCCAAAGAAGCCCCTATGATACAATTTAGCGTAGATGCGCACATGTTCTGTATAAATGAAGGACGGGTTTCTTAGGGTAAAACTTGGTCTGGAATCGCGCTGGCCAACATGCGTATTTCATGCTGATGCAAAGCGTTTTTCATTCTAAACCACCTTGCATTGCTTCTGTGAAATTGTGATCCTCGGGCGCGTGTTTCAGGTGCGTCGGAGAATCGCAAGTGTTTCCTATTGATTTCACTGGCGGAAACATCACACAGCCTGTGAGTGTCATGGCAAGTCTTTTAAGGTTCCATTGAAAAAAATTGTGCGAGGCTTTTCACTGCACCGTTCTGCTACAGTTACATACAGCATGGGAAACAGTAAAAGTCAACCGGTCAGGCATGCAGGCATTAGGCAGTCTAAGACCCCATTTACACTGACAGATGATCGCTCAAACGACAGTTTGAGTGACAGTTTTGAGCGATCATCTTTGCATACCTTATAGTAGCTAAGGAACAGGACACAGCCATGGCCACTAATAGAACAATACAGCTGTTTTGCATAAGCAAACAGCTATATTGTTCTGCAAGCCTGCAGCCCATGCCCCACTGTGAATTCACAGCAAGACACAGGCACAGAGAATCTTATCAGTGCAGCCTGGTCTGATAACAACCAGCTGCACCCATAACAGCTGATCACTCAATTTAAGAAAAATTGAAGTGAGCACTCAACGACTCATACACGAAAACTGCACGATGTTAGTGCAAGGAGACACCAAATGCATCTCAATGCAAAAGGCGGCTTTGAGCGATTTTTTTAAGCGATACAAGTTGTGTCTTAATAGGCCATTACAAGATGTGGAATGAGCAGTATTGTTTTATTATCTAGCTACAAGTGCTTTAATTAGATACAAACAGCTCACAGGTTCAGTTTAACCCCTTAAGGACGAGGCTCTTTTTTTTCTGTTTTTTTCCTCCCCACTTTTTAAAGATCTTTACTCTTTTATTTATCCCACAACATAGATGTCTGAGGGCCTGTTTTCTGCTGGACAAGTTGTATTTTTGTATGGTACTATTTAATGTATCATATAGTATACTAAAAGACTTTTAGAAAAAATTCTAAGTGGAGTAAAATGGAAAAAAGTGTAATTCCGCCATCTTTGTGTGTGTATGTGTGTGTGTGGGGGGGGGGTGCTTCTTTCTATCGTGTACACGCTACTGAGAAAAAAAACATGATAACTGTATCTTATGGGTCAGAGTGATCACTAATATAGTTTTTTTTTTCCTTTATCACCTATAAAAAATGAAATATCTTTGGAAAAAAACAAAATTTACTTTCTGCCGCCATCTTCTGACAGCCATACCTTTTTTTATTTTTATGTCGACATAGTTGTGCGAGGGCTAATTTTTTGGGGGACTTCCTGTAGTTTCTATTGATACTGATTTTGGAGTACATTCGACTATTTGATCAGTTTTTATAACATTTTTTACATGACCAAAAAAGCACAATTCTGATATGTATTTCTGACAACCTTCCCCATGCGGGGTTAATAATGTGTTACTTTCATAGATCAGACTTTTATGGATGCAGCGATACTGAATAGGGTTTGTTTTTTTATTTAGATTTTTTTTTATTAAAAAGGGTTTGTTTTAAAACTTTTATTATATTTTACTATAAATAATTAATAAAACTTTTAAAAACTTTTTTAAAGTCCCCACAGGGGACATGTACTTACAGCAGTTTGATCGATCCCATAGTATGATGTAATACCATAGTATTACATTATACTGCAAACTGACAGCCAATCAAGGCAACTAAAAGGCATCATGCGATAAGATCACGGGGGCCGTTTAGGACCCCATAACTCTGATCAGAGCATTTATGTCACTGTCAGAACCAAAGGCTGCATTTAAGGGCTTATTCACACAAGCGTCTATCGGCCGGCCCATAAAAACGGCCGGCCGATATACGGTACCATGTGATGCACGTGGCTGCGTATACGCTGTCGAGCAGGGGAAGACAGCTTAGCTGTTTTCCCCTTCCCTCCCCCTCGCCATCTCTCTGCAATGGCAGGAGGTGGGACGGGGCAGGAGCTAGTGTGCTGAACTCCCGCCCCTCTCCGCTGTTTGCAATGGGAGTGGGGGTGGGGGCGGGGCTTAGCTCTGCCCCTGTCCCATCCCTCGCATTTCAAACAATGGCAAGAGGCGGAGAGGAGAAGAAAAGGGGGACGCAGTTTAGCAGTCATGTTGCTAAACTCCCTCCCACCTCCATTTTTCTGCAGCTGTCATTATGTTCCATAGGAATCAATGCAGCTGCCACCAACGTAAATACGCTGATGTAATCCAATGCATCGGCGGGGCAGCATATATCAACTAGGGGGTGAAAACCCGGCTAATATACACCCATGTGAATAAGGCCTAAAGGTTAACAGCTCTGATTAGCGGTAGTGCTGATTGTAGCTATTGCAGTTGGGTGTGGGCTGTAAGAAACAACCAGCACTCATCTTGTATGGAGCGGGATCGAACCCCTGATTCCTCCTCCATGCTAACCCTGAGCTTCCACGATGTAACTATACGTCCCGGAGCATTAGAAAGCTGCATCAAAATCTGCAAAAGAAAACTGAATCTGTAATCCAAATCGCTTCTCTGAAAAGACCCATTCATGTTAATGAGTCCAAGTTGTGTCCAAGTTTGCTTAGTTACAAAGTCGGACAGAACTTGCATGAAAGTATCGCCCGTGTATAGGAGCCCATAGTGTCTCTTTACACCTGAGATCAGATCAGACGGGAGATTGTAAGTACAAGGACACTTTAATGTGTTCTAGGAAATATTAGATTTCCATGTAGGTAGATTATGTGATAAATGTATTATATGTAATGCTCATTATGTACCGAGACATTTTAAAGGCTTATTCAGACGGGCATATATTGGTCGGGTTTTCACGCCCGGTCGATATACACTGCCCCTCTCTGCAAGGGGATGTAGTGGGACAGGAGTTAGTGCACCGAGCTCCCACCCTTCTCTGCCCCTCACGACTTTTTGCAATGGGATGGGCGGTGCTGGGGTGGAACTAATTTCTGTCCCCGTTGCGCCCTCTTACACTGCAAACAATGGCGAGGGGCGGAGCGGGAGCTCAGTGCACAAGCTCCTGTTCTGTCCTCCCCTTGCAGAGAGGGACAGCATATACCGTTTGGGTATGAAAACCCAACCGATATACGCCCGTCTGAATAAGCCCTAAACTTGACAAGCACACTCAGCCATGTACATATGTGAGTCCTCAGAGGTGCCAGTGCTAGGGGCTTCCTTGTAGGCTTTTACTCCACAGTAAAAGCTTGTTAGTACCAGTTTACCACCCACAGCTGCCATGGATCCCTGCCAGATACTGCATCATACTTTTCCATGTTTCCTTTGCTTCTAGGAGGGTAAAACAACAAAAACACATTAATGTAACAACCAAAAAGGGAAAAAATGAAAACCTCAGCGCTGACAAACGGCTTAGTTTTCTCTATGTGTCTTGGAGGATGGAAACGAGTCAAGTGTTAATTCCTGTGCTGGAGACATAAATCGTCACATTTCTTAGCATTACAAGAAAGGGAAGGGTTTAGGTTAAATTGTAATTCTTAACTCCTTATCAGCCCATAGTGTTTTTACGTCCTAGCAAAGTGGGCTTTAATCCCTGAGGACGTAAAAATGTGTCCTGCAGGGATTAAAGCCACGTGGGCTAGGGATGTGATAGCTCTATGCTGTTGGTGCCCGCAGCTAACTGATAGCATGGAGCTGTCATGCAGGACTGTGGGCAATCCCCCCCGGCAATGCGATCGGCATTAAAATGCAAAAAAGTTTTTAAAAAGTTAAAAAGATTCAGCTGTCCTTATGGATAGGATCTATGGGGCAGCTGAGAATACTCACCCCCGTTCTCCACGCTCTCCCTCGCTAATCTGGTCCTTCGGAACCAGATCACCAGCCAGACGGATGATGTCACGGTTATGCGCAGAAGGCTGGGAGCTCCGGCAAATTTTAAATCTTCTGGCTCCCGATCTCCTGAAGGTAGTCGGGAACCTGGAGATGTCAGCGGGACCACGGTGACCGTTCCACAGGCCCGTGATCGCCGCGATCCAATGGATAGCGGCGATCACGAAAAAGTTTTTAAAAAGTTCAAGTTTCACCTCGCTTCATGGATCGGATCCATGGGGAAGTTGAAAATACTCACCCCGGGTCCTCCGCGATGTCCCGGTCTTCCGGGACCTGCAGTCCCCTTCTGCGCATGAGCGCCCGATGTCATTCATCGGGCACATGCACAGAGCGGCTCGAGCCCCGGGAAATTCAAAATCCCTCTGCTCCTGGCTACTATGTAACAATATGCAGATAATAGAACCCATTGTTTTTAAGGGATTCATTCACATTTCTATATTTTGCGCTGGCATTGCATTCACATAAAAAAAACACAGCATTTGCACACTAAAGGTCTCGCTATAAGTCATTGCCCACAATACATAAGGAGATGTGTGACATGCTGCATAAGGCGGCCTGCACATGACCGGATTTGCAGTGCGTAATCTGGGGGTGGCGTCCACCGACGGAATCCCCAGCAAATAGTTGCCATTTACATGCTACGCAAAAGAACATTTTCCTGCCCACGAGCGGAAAATCACAGCACTTTCTATTTTAGTGTGGGCTGAGCACGGATCGCTTCCATAGAAGTCAATGGAAGCCGTCTGTCCCGAGGCTCTTCTACAATGATCATTGCAGAAGGGTTGAGGGATTTGCGTCATCGCCTAGCGACAACACGGGAGGACCTGTACCGCGCATGTCCAACGGCTCGCCGTCCGAAACATTCACGGGATAGAAGGCCGTCTGCACTGACAGCAAACATGGGGTCACCAGTCAGGCACAGGGATAAATCGGGGACAATAGCCCTCTAAGCTCAACTATCTATAGTTCTTGTGGGGGACAGTACCCCTCTAAGCTTCAATAGTCAAAGAGATGAATAGAGAACAAGGCATGGCCGTCAGCCCTGATGGTGGAGTGGCGGCACCACAAGAACTGTAGCTAGTTGAGCTTAGAGGAGTATTGTTCCTGATCTATCTAGCGCCCTAAAGAAAGAATAGGGTACAAGGAAAAAAAGCCCTGATGCTTCAGTAGTTTGGTATGTAGATTGAACACAAAGGAACTTACTTCATAGAGGTGCTACCTTGGAATCCTACCACTATGACCCTATCCTCTGCATTACTACACGCCAACCAGGATTTTAGGGGTGTCATTTCCACTGGCACCCCTACGAAGTAAGTTCCTTTCTGTTCAATCTACATACCAAACTACTGGAGCATCAGGGCCTTTTTTCCTTGTACCCTATTGTTTCTTGCCCTCTCTGGTATTTATACCTAGAGCCACCCTGTGACGCTCTCCCTCCTTGGGAAGTCATCCAGACCAGTGATTTGGATCAACACATGATATTATCCGCTATCCAGGACCATTAGACGAACTGAGACCTTCCTGTAGGGTCCGGTTACATCTGGGGTGAGTCCCATCCTATTTTTTCCAGTACTCCTTTGTTTATTTTCTCTTTCTCCACCTTTACATTGGAGCGCCACTAATCTCACACCCCTTATTCTAGCGTCCTAAAGAGTTGGAGGTCCAACTGAAATGTATTGAACCTTTTTCGGATGTAAACCTACAATTCTTACTTTGACCACATCCTGGCGGGAATCTTCCCTAAGATGTGATCCATAACCAGATATCTATCTATGCTCTTTCATCAAGCTAATTTTCTCGGTTATTGCTGGTTTAAAGCAGTACTGAAATCCATTGACTAGTCTAAATGGGTCTTCCATTGAAAGGATAAGCCATTGAGATATCCACTATTTTAGCAGTCGGGCTGGATGGGACTAGGGGGTACTTATTGGTTTATCCCAGAATAACCGATCAAGAGTAGATATACGTACATTAGTGACCGACTGACGTGGTGTCCAGTATCATGAGTTCTGACCACACAGTTTTACACCCACGTATTTAGTAAACTGGATGATTTGGGTACCTAGTTATCGAGTTTTCCTTGTACTCACAACAGCAGGCATCGTATTAGAATTTATTGGGCTCCTGAGTGAAATACATGTGGATACAATTGTTGTGTTTCATCTGTCTGTGTGTCTTAATAGTTCATGGCCCAGAATTTTTATCTAATCTATATATATAAAATTGAATGTATGTCTGTCTGCGTGCGTGCGTGCGTGTCTGCGTGCGTTTGTCCTTTATGCGCTACTACACCATTCATCCGATCGCCATGAAACTTTGGGAAGTTGTTAAGTACACTCCTGGGAAGATTATAGGCATAGTACAAATATCCTACGATAAATGGCGCGCGAGCGTCGTCGAAAGTTACGCCCCCCCCCCACGTAGATCGAATAAGTAAGCCACCTGCTATTGTGATGTCATCACTGATGTCATCAACATCGGACGCCCTTGAACATGGTCTATTCTGAAAGAGCCCTGCCCATTTCTGCCACATGTACACATACCCCAGCGGTAATAGTGACACCTTCACCCCAGCGATAATAGTGACATCCCACAGCAGTAATAATAGTGACACTCCCCCCATTAGTAATAAGAGTGACATACCCCAGCGGTAAACCTCAGTGGTCGCTGCTGCCGTCATCTAGATATATAAAAACGTAGTATGTATGTATGTCTTCGCAGCAACGCGCGACGGGTACGCTATAAAGCTGCATTGTGATGTCATTAAGGCTCTATTATAACACGTACAGCTTGGAACCACTAGAGCACGCCAGCCATTTACAGTCAGTCTCCATTGGAGTTGGAAGTGGGCAAACATGTACTAGGATATCTTCCCAAGAAGCCACAGCAGCCGGATAAATTGGATGTTCCACACAACGGGCAGATTCTGACTGCTTTTTGGACGCGGAAATACTGCAGAATGTCCTCAGCGGAGATTTCTGTGGAAAATTCTGCAGCATTTCCGCATCTAAAAAGCAGTCAAAATCTGCACCCGGTCTATTCTGAAAGAGCCCTGCCCATTTCTGCCACATGTACACATACCCCAGCGGTAATAGTGACACCTTCACCCCAGCGATAATAGTGACATCCCACAGCAGTAATAATAGTGACACTCCCCCCATTAGTAATAAGAGTGACATACCCCAGCGGTAAACCTCAGTGGTCGCTGCTGCCGTCATCTAGATATATAAAAACGTAGTATGTATGTATGTCTTCGCAGCAACGCGCGACGGGTACGCTATAAAGCTGCATTGTGATGTCATTAAGGCTCTATTATAACACGTACAGCTTGGAACCACTAGAGCACGCCAGCCATTTACAGTCAGTCTCCATTGGAGTTGGAAGTGGGCAAACATGTACTAGGATATCTTCCCAAGAAGCCACAGCAGCCGGATAAATTGGATGTTCCACACAACGGCTATTTTATTCAGCCTGCAAGGGGGAAGCAGCGGCCTACAAAACCTCAGTGGTCGCTGCTGCCGTCATCTAGATATATAAAAACGAAGTATGTATGTATGTATGTATGTCTGTCTGGGAAATTCAAGGGGAAGATGTCCTGTTGCCACGGATTCCAATTATCCCAACAGATATGCCATTTGAATTCAAACGTTTACCGTTTCCGGTGCGACTCGCTTTTGCAATGACCATCAACAGAGCACAAGGACAATCGCTGCAAGTGTGTGGGCTAGATTTGGAGAGTTTTCGCAGCAACGCGCGACGGGTACGCTAGTATTTAATAAAAACTGATTTAATAAAAACTAATTTTAGGGCACTTCACTGTGGGATGTCGCTATTACTACCGGGGCCCGCTGTGGGATGTCGCTATTACTACCGGGGCCCGCTGTGGGATGTCGCTATTACTACCGGGGCCCGCTGTGGGATGTCGCTATTACTACCGGGGCCCGCTGTGGGATGTCGCTATTACTACCGGGGCCCGCTGTGGGATGTCCCTATTACTACCGGGGCCCGCTGTGGGATGTCCCTATTACTACCGGGGCCCGCTGTGGGATGTCCCTATTACTACCGGGGCCCGCTGTGGGATGTCCCTATTACTACCGGTGCCCGCTGTGGGATGTCCCTATTACTACCGGGGCCCGCTGTGGGATGTCCCTATTACTACCGGGGCCCGCTGTGGGATGTCCCTATTACTACCGGGGCCCGCTGTGGGATGTTGCTATTACTACCGGGGCCCGCTGTGGGATGTCGCTATTACTACCGGGGCCCGCTGTGGGATGTCGCTATTACTACCGGGGCCCGCTGTGGGATTTCCCTATTACTACGGGGGCCCACTGTGGGATGTCGCTATTACTACCGGGGCCCGCTGTGGGATGTCGCTATTACTACCGGGGCCCGCTGTGGGATGTCGCTATTACTACCGGGGCCCGCTGTGGGATGTCGCTATTACTACCGGGGCCCGCTGTGGGATTTCCCTATTACTACGGGGGCCCACTGTGGGATGTCGCTATTACTACCGGGGCCCGCTGTGGGATGTCGCTATTACTACCGGGGCCCGCTGTGGGATGTCGCTATTACTACCGGGGCCCGCTGTGGGATATCGCTATTACTACCGGGGCCCGCTGTGGGATGTCGCTATTACTACTGGCGCCCGCTGTGAAATGACACTAATACTACTGGGGGCCACTGTGAATTGTCACTATTACCGCTGGGGCCACTGTGAATTGTCACTATTACCGCTGGGGCCACTGTGAATTGTCACTATTACCGCTGGGGCCACTGTGGGGGGAGTCCCTGTTACCGCTGCGGGTGCCGTAGGGGGGGTCACTATTACCGCTGTAGTATGTTTACACATGGCGGAAATACTGTAGAATATCCTTAGCGCAAATTTTTGTGGCAAATTCTGCAGCATTTCCGCATTCAAAAAGCAGTCAAATTCTGCACGCTGTCTACTTTGAAGCGGCCCTGTCCTTTTTGTAACGACGGATGTAAAAATCATACGTCGGGATAAGCCCCGCCCCCTGACATAATGGCCCTTTGCGATAAATAAGTCTGTCTCTAAAAGGTTCACCATCACTGCCCTACAGTTAGGCCAGTGTATGGCACCTTTTTGTGGTTTTAAGTGAGACCTTACAAGGGTTAATAGACAAAGTGTGATGTGATATTATGTGGATGGGTAATATACAGCGCATAAGATGTAACACAAGCGTACCGTATATGATGTTATGAAGTGTTATGGCGCGGTAAGTGTAATGGCGCAGTAAGCCATGGGCCGGAGCAGCAGTACAGATTAGTGTGACGCAACATGATTTAAGAAATGTGTAACCTCTAGATCATCTTTGATGTGTTTTACGTGCCCCATAAGTGAGGACGCTGCTCCTACAGGCCATTGGAGGTCGGGCCTCTGGCCAATATGATGTTGTATTTAGTGGTCACACCACAAGTAATGAAATGTAAGATGATGCTGATTAAGGGCGCCTGCACACGAACGGAAATTCCGTGGCGGGATTTCCCATGGGATTTCCGCCGCTGGAAGCCTGCATAGGATTGCGTTAACAAACGCAATCCTATGCAGACGGCCGCAGTTTGGCCGAGCGAAATCTCACGCGGCAAACAAACCGCGGCATGTTCTAATTCTGTACGGGGCTCACAGAGGCCCGCGCAGAAACGTCACTCACCCACCGCCGGCTCCGGTCTGCGCATGCGCCGGCTGCTCAGCAAGCCGGCACATCAAACAGCCGGAGCCGCGGGCGCGGGTGAGTACGCGCTGGTCCCTGCAGGCGCTCGGGTCGGGTCCCGCTGCGAGAATCCTCGCCGCCGGATCTGACCCGCCCATCTACAGGCGACCTAAATAAGAGAAATGCCAAATCCCTTCATGCTGCCAGGAGGAATTATAGAGGAACAGCTAGAGATGTAAATGTCAGTAAGAGACGCCAAGGGATGAGAAGTACTTTCACTCTAAAAGTGCTATAGCCTTCAGGTCTTAAACAGAGGAGCGCTAATTGCAATACGTTCGCCCCCGTCGCAATCTTGCAGAGAAATCGCCATGAATTAACCCTTTGCAATCCAATTGTGGATTCAGGATTTCCTAGGGGGCTTTCTCTTTCCTTCATTATACAATATCGCCATCTGCTGGCTAGAGCAAGTACTGCAGCATGTGACATGCCGGAGAGCCCCTTGACAACTGAGGGGCCAGTAATCTACAGTAAGAATACCCTGCAGAACGTCTTTCAACATTGGAGCTGTACAGGCTTCAATGAGAATGTCTTTAGACGTCAGACAGTGGACTGGAAAGGGTTAAATGACTAATTGACTTAACACGGTGTTGGTGATCGAGGTTATGCGCAGCATTTAGCACAAGATACAGCAGGTCCTATTATTTTGCACCCGTGAAAACAGCGAGCCCCAAAAAAAAGAAGTGAGAAGTAACTCATTGTAGTCAGTGGGCTCCACTGTCCGTGTTATGCGCGTGGGATGTTCCTGCATGATAAAAAGAGCAAAAACACTCATCTGTGTAAGCCGTAAGGCTAACTTCACACGGGCAAGTGCGATACAGAGACATAAATCACAGCCAGATATCGCGCTTGCCGACAAGCTAGGCGGTTTTATATGAAAACCGCCTCACATCACTTTAAGAAATCTCCCCCCATTGTTCTTGCTGTGCCCACAATACATATACAGTGGAACAGGGAAAAACCTCCGGGGCACTACAAGTCCCAGCATGCCTACAATACTGAACAGTGAAAGAGGGAAGAATTGTGGAGGGACTACACATGCCATCATACCTACAATTAGTGTATAGTGTGGCATGGGGAGAACCACTGAGGCACTACAAATCTCAGCATAACTACAACTAACATACAGTAGAACAGGATAGAATTGCAGACGCACTACAAATCCCAGCAGGACTACAATAAATGTACAGCGGAACAGGGGGTAGAACTCTGGAGGTACTACAATTCATTAACAGATAGGGAATACGGTAGAAATGTTGAGGTACTACAGGTCCCAGCATGGCCCCAACTATGAGTCTGTTTGGGCAGAACTGTCATATCATCGTAGAGGAGCCATACTGGCCCATTCAATCCAGGGGCAAACTCCTTCTAAGTCAATAAGATACATTCAATAAACATGTTTTCATAAGAAGAACAACCAGCTAATAGTGTGTGTAATACTGTAGTATCAGCCGGTCTGCTGCAGCACTAACCTTTTATTACTTAGTTTTGCACAACTAGGGGAATTTCACAGATTGTTAATTGTTATGCATTGGAATACTTCTGTAATTTGCCTGTAAGTGTATCCGGCCGGAGGGGAGCAGCTTGGGGTATCACAGTGGCCATTACTATGGCTCCCACCCGGCTGCACTCCAGTGACAATGTGGTGGGGGGACTTGGTGTTGGGTGCAGGTCTCTGCTCCTGGAGGGAGGTGTAGCATGGTGCAGGTTCCCCTTAGTGGGAAGGAGCTCCACAACTCAGGGATAAACAGCAAAACTTACTTTTTATTAAGCTTCAGGCAAACAAGATGTTCCATCCAGTCCATTTCCATCCGGGTCCACAGTTTGGTGGCTGGAGATGCCGCTTTTCCTACTAAGAGTCCCATGTTGCTTGCCAAGATTTGTCACCGGGACCCTGGGAAAGACTTTAGCATTGTATCTGGCACCCATCACTGGGGTGAGGCTGCATGTAGCCATCCCTCAACCAGCTCTCTGCACTTCTGGCCGCACCTGTCCTTCCATCAGCTACATCTGAAGGTTCTAGAACTGAAAAGTTACTTTTGGGTCCTCCCAGCAGCATAAAGCTGAGGGGCTAGACAGGTGCTGAATCACTGGGCTACTCTGCCCCTCTGCCCTAAACTCCTTGCTTCTGCCATCACTAACTCCATTTGTTCAGGCCTTACAAAAAGCATATTACAACTATTAACCCATTATAACATGTAAATCCTGAAACATGTATCCATTCCACCCAGTCATCCCAGAATTGTACCAACACCTAGCAGTATCTGGGTTACTGCATAAGTGTAGTACTGAATGGCCCCATGCATAAGACCGGGTGTAATAGAGACGTACTGATGACAACCTTGGTGCATTTTGTTACGCCCCGGTCTTCCATACCTACCGCACCCATTGACAGTATACTGGGGGCTGCACAGTTTCCATGTCTGTCAGTTTCCCAAACTATTGTCTCGGATTTTCATTGGAATCAGTGATGGAGGCTCTGGATGGAACTTCAGACGCTGATGGGAGTTATGATATCACAGGAGTGTGTGAGATGCTAGAAAGCTATACAGCAAAAGGTTTATTACAAAAGGAAACATTTAAAAGTCATGGACACCTATGTGGGGGCAATTATTTCACTTACATTAATGTACTTTCAGCCCACAGTCATTTTTGCAATAGGGCTTAACACCTTAGGCCCAATGTCCATTGATGGATTTGATTTGCGTGGCACCAACGCGGAAGATCCGCAGTTCACGCCGCCCACAGGGAAGCATGGGAGTCGGCATCTCAATTAACAGATGTGGATTTGTTCTCCGGATTCCGCATGCAGAAAACAAATCCCAGCATGCTCCATTGTAGCGTGGATTCTGTGCGGACGGCTTCCTCTAAAGTCAATAGAAGCCATCAAATCTGTGGCTGGTCTGCAGTTGACACTGCAGACAGACCGTGGATTCCGCGGTAAGAGCAGGACCATCCACAGTACAGAAAAAGAAAGAAGATGTGAGGTACACGCAGACACCGCCGCTGGCAGGGTTAGATTCCGCTAATGGCTCCTGCATGCGACATCCGACTCGCCCGTGGACATGAGGCCTTAAGGACACACAACCTTTTTTGGCATTGGGCCGCAAAGAGTTTTTATTTTTCTGTCGACATGGCCGTATGAGGGCTTGTCTTTTGCGTGGCAAACTGCAGGTTGTAATGGTACCATTGTTGGGTACATATAATATAGTAAAACTTTACACATTTTTTTTGGACAGTAGGAAGAAAAAAAGACTCAATTCTGCCATTGTTTTTTTTCTTAATTTTTTTTTACCGTATTAATTATGCAGTAAAATGACATAATGCATTCGTTTCTACATGCCGGTATGATTACGATGATACCACATTGTAAATGGGTTTTTTTTAGTTTTCTTCCACTTTTGCACAATAAAATCTCTCTTTTTTTTTTTTTTAATTACAATTTTTTACATCGTTGCATTCAAAGTCCCATAACCTTCTTATTTTTCCACGGACAGAGTTTTGTGAGGGCTTACATTTTGGGAAACATATGGCCTCTATTGTGTTTTTTAAGAGGTAAAATGAACAAAATAAGCATAGTGCCTCAGTTTTTTAGGTTTTTTTTTAATAAATTTTTTCTGTGCAGGATAAATAGTGTATTCTATTTATTGTGCAGGTCATTACGGATAAGATGATACCAAATATGTGTGTATAATATTAGAATTATGTATTATATATTGTTATTAGAGATGAGCGAGCACCAAAATGCTCGGGTGCTCGTTACTCGGGACGAAATTATCGCGATGCTCGAGGGTTCGTTTCGAGTAACGAACCCCATTGAAGTCAATGGGCGACCCGAGCATTTTTGTATATCGCCGATGCTCGCTAAGGTTTCCATTTGTGAAAATCTGGGCAATTCAAGAAAGTGATGGGAACGACACAGCAACGGATAGGGCAGGCGAGGGGCTACATGTTGGGCTGCATCTCAAGTTCCCAGGTCCCACTATCAAGCCACAATAGCGGCAAGAGTGGCCCCCTCCCCCTCCCAACAACTTTTACTTCTGAAAAGCCCTCATTAGCAATGCATACCTTAGCTAAGCACTACACTACCTCCAACAAAGACAATCACTGCCTGCATGACACTCCTCTGTCACTTCTCCTGGGTTACATGCTGCCCAACCCCCCCCCCTTCCCCCGCACGACCCAGTGTCCACAGCGCACACCAAATTGTCCCTGCGCAGCCTTCAGCTGCCCTCATGCCACGCCACACTCATGTCTATTTATAAGTGCGTCTGCCATGAGGAGGAACCGCAGGCACACACTGCAGAGGGTTGGCACGGCTAGGCGGCGACCCTCTTTAAAAGGGGCGGGGCGATAGCCCACAATGCTGTACAGAAGCAATGAGAAATATAATCCTGTGCCACCGCCATCAGGAGCTGCACACGTTGGCATAGCAATGGGGAACCTATGTGCCACACACTATTCATTCTGTCAAGGTGTCTGCATGCCCCAGTCAGACCGCGTTTTTTTATAAATAGTCACAGGCAGGTACAACTGGGAATCCCGAACTCCGCAATGGGAATTCCGTGTGCACCCACAGCATGGGTGGCTCCCTGGAACCCACCCGCTGTACATAAATGTATCCCATTGCAGTGCCCTGGACAGCAGAGCTAACGTCAGATTAAATGCAGGTGGGCTTCGGCCCAAACTGCATGCCCCAGTCAGACTGGGGTTCTTTAGAAGTGGACACATGTAGTTACAACTCCGTGTGGACCGACAGCATGGGTGGCTCCCTGGAACCCACCGGCGGTACATAAATATATCCCATTGCAGTGCCCAGCACAACTGATGTAACGTCAGCTGTAATGCAGGTGGGCAAAAAATTAATTGGATTACACTGTAGGCGAGGGCCCCAAAAAATTGGTGTACCAACAGTACTAATGTATGTCAGAAAAATTGCCCATGGCCAACCAAGAGGGCAGGTGAAACCCATTAATCGCTTTGGTTAATGTGGCTTAATTTGTAACTAGGCCTGGAGGCAGCCCAGTTAAAATAAAAATTGGTTCAGGTGAAAGTTTCAACACTTTAAAGAGCATTGAAACGTATAAAAATTGTTTACAAAAATTATATGACTGAGCCTTGTGGGCCTAAGAAAAATTGCCCGTTCGGCGTGATTACGTGAGGTTTCAGGAGGAGGAGCAGGAGGAGGAGGATGAATATTATACACAGATTGACGAAGCTAAAAGGTCCACGTTTTTGATGGTGATAGAGAACAATGCTTCCATCCGCGGGTGCAGCCTACGTATTGTTTAGGTGTCGCTGCTGTCCGCTGGTGGAGAAGAGAAGTCTGGGGAAATCCAGGCTTTGTTCATCTTGATGAGTGTAAGCCTGTCGGCACTGTCGGTTGACAGGCGGGTACGCTTATCTGTGATGATTCCCCCAGCCGCACTAAACACCCTCTCTGACAAGACGCTAGCCGCAGGACAAGCAAGCACCTCCAGGGCATACAGCGCGAGTTCAGGCCACGTGTCCAGCTTCGACACCCAGTAGTTGTAGGGGGCAGAGGCGTCACGGAGGACGGTCGTGCGATCGGCTACGTACTCCCTCACCATCCTTTTACAGTGCTCCCGCCGACTCAGCCTTGACTGGGGAGCGGTGACACAGTCTTGCTGGGGAGCCAGAAAGCTGTCAAAGGCCTTAGAGAGTGTTCCCCTGCCTGTGCTGTACATGCTGCCTGATCTCCACGCCTCCCCTGCTACCTGGCCCTCGGAACTGCGCCTTCGGCCACTAGCGCTGTCGGATGGGAATTTTACCATCAGTTTGTCCACCAGGGTCCTGTGGTATAGCATCACTCTCGAACCCCTTTCCTCTTCGGGTATGAGAGTGGAAAGGTTCTCCTTATACCGTGGGTCGAGCAGTGTGTACACCCAGTAATCCGTAGTAGCCAGAATGCGTGTAACGCGAGGGTCACGAGAAAGGCATCCTAACATGAAGTCAGCCATGTGTGCCAGGGTACCTGTACGCAACACATGGCTGTCCTCACTAGGAAGATCACTTTCAGGATCCTGCTCCTCCTCCTCCTCCTCCTCCTCTGGCCATACATGCTGAAAGGATGACAGGCAAGCAGCATGGGTACTCTCAGCAGTGGGCCAAGCTGTCTCTTCCCCCTCCTCCTCATCCTCCTCATGCTCCTCCTCCTCCTCCTCAACGCGCTGAGATATAGACAGGAGGGTGGTCTGACTATCCAGCGACATACTGTCTTCCCCCGGCTCTGTTTCCGAGCGCAAAGCGTCTGCCTTTATGCATTGCAGGGAACTTCTCAAGAGGCATAGCAGAGGAATGGTGATGCTAATGATTGCAGCATCGCTGCTCACCATCTGGGAAGACTCCTCAACGTTTCCAAGGACCTGGCAGATGTCTGCCAACCAGGCCCACTCTTCTGTAAAGAATTGAGGAGGCTGACTCCCACTGCGCCGCCCATGTTGGAGTTGGTATTCCACTATAGCTCTACGCTGCTCATAGAGCCTGGCCAACATGTGGAGCGTAGAGTTCCACCGTGTGGACATGTCGCACAGCAGTCGGTGCACTGGCAGATGAAACCGATGTTGCAGGGTGCGCAGGGTGGCAGCGTCCGTGTGGGACTTGCGGAAATGTGCTCTGAGCCGGCGCACCTTTCTGAGCAGGTCTGACAAGCGTGGGTAGCTTTTCAGAAAGCGCTGAACCACCAAATTAAAGACGTGGGCCAGGCATGGCACGTGCGTGAGGCTCCCGAGTTGCAGAGCCGCCACCAGGTTACGGCCGTTGTCACACACGACCATGCCCGGTTGGAGGCTCAGCGGCGCAAGCCAGCGGTCGGTCTGCTCTGTCAGACCCTGCAGCAGTTCGTGGGCCGTCTGCCTCTTCTCTCCTAAGCTGAGTAGTTTCAGCACGGCCTGCTGACGCTTGCCCACCGCTGTGCTGCCGTGCCGCGCGACACCGACTGCTGGCGACGTGCTGCTGCTGACACATCTTGATTGCGAGACAGAGGTTGCGTAAGAGGAGGAGGGTGGTTTAGTGGAGGAAGCATACACCGCTGCAGAAACCAGCACCGAGCTGGGGCCCGCAATTCTGGGGGTGGGTAGGACGTGAGCGGTCCCAGGCTCTGACTCTGTCCCAGCCTCCACTAAATTCACCCAATGTGCCGTCAGGGAGATATAGTGGCCCTGCCCGCCTGTGCTTGTCCACGTGTCCGTTGTTAAGTGGACCTTGGCAGTAACCGCGTTGGTGAGGGCGCGTACAATGTTGCGGGAGACGTGGTCGTGCAGGGCTGGGACGGCACATCGGGAAAAGTAGTGGCGACTGGGAACTGAGTAGCGCGGGGCCGCCGCCGCCATCATACTTTTGAAAGCCTCCGTTTCCACAACCCTATACGGCAGCATCTCCAGGCTGATCAATTTGGCAATGTGCACGTTTAACGCTTGAGCGTGCGGGTGCGTGGCGGTGTACTTGCGCTCCAACACTTGCACTAGTGACGGCTGGACGGTGCGCTGACAGACATTGGTGGATGGGGCCGATGACAGTGGAGGTGAGGGTGTGGGTGCAGGCCAGGAGACGGTAGTGCCTGTGCCCTGAGAGGGGGGTTGGATCTCAGTGGCAGGTTGGGGCACAGGGGGAGAGGCAGCGGTGCAAACCGGAGGCGGTGAACGGCCTTCGTCCCACCTTGTGGGGTGCTTGGCCATCATATGTCTGCGCATGCTGGTGGTGGTGAGGCTGCTGGTGGTGGCTCCCCGGCTGATCTTGGCGCGACACAGGTTGCACACCACTGTTTGTCGGTCGTCTGCACCTCGGCCTCTGCAGGGTGGCATGGCGCGAGGGGGCGCTATGGGAAACAGTTGGTGGATTATTCGGTCTGGCCCTGCCTCTACCCCTGGACACCGCACTGCCTCTTGCAACCTGCCCTGCTGCTGCCCTTGCCTCCCCCTCTGAAGACCTGTCCTCAGTAGGTGTAGCAAACCAGGTGGGGTCAGTCACCTCATCGTCCTGCTGCTCTTCCTCCGAATCCTCTGTGCGCTCCTCCCTCGGACTTACTGCCCTTACTACTACCTTACTGATAGACAACTGTGTCTCATCGTCATCATCCTCCTCACCCACTGAAAGGTCTTGAGACAGTTGCCGGAAGTCCCCAGCCTCATCCCCCGGACCCCGGGAACTTTCAAAAGGTTGGGCATCGGTCACGACAAACTCCTCCAGTGGGAGAGGATTCGGAACCCTTGCTGCCCATTCTGGGCAGGGGCCCGGGAACAGTTCCTGGGAGTCTGCCTGCTCCTCAGAATGTGTCATTGTAATGGAGTGAGGAGGCTGGGAGGAAGGAGAAGCAGCAGCCAGAGGATTCAGAGTTGCAGCAGTGGACGGCGCAGAACTCTGGGTGTTCGATAGATTCCTGGATGCACTTTCTGCCATCCACGACAGGACCTGCTCACACTGCTCATTTTCTAATAAAGGTCTACCGCGTGGACCCATTAATTGTGAGATGAATGTGGGGATGCCAGAAACGTGCCTCTCTCCTAATCCCGCAGCAGTCAGCTGCGATACACCTGGATCAGGAGCTCGGCCTGTGCCCACACCCTGACTTGGGCCTCCGCGTCCTCGGCCGCGTCCACGTCCTCTAGGCCTACCCCTACCCCTCAACATGGTGTATTACCAGTAGTGCAGAAAGAGAACGCTGTAATTAAATGTGCCGCTTATTGGCCTGTGGTTGGAAGCTGACTTCGCTTACGGAACGCACAGCAGAGCCAGGAAATAATTTTGCGCAAGCCTGCTGTAACACTTAGCTGGCTGCGTATGAATTAGGAGGACAACTACCCCCAGCACAGACCCAGTACACTGAGGACAGTCACAGGCAGCCCAAATAGATTTTTTTTCCCAAATGTTTTTGCAAAGGCCCACTGCCTATATTCAATAAATATGTCTTCTGTCCCTGCCTCACCACTACTGGCCCTGGAGTATGTATAATTACTGCAGGGCGCAATGCTCTGCACGGCCGATATACAAAAAAAAAAAATGTGCAACACTGCAAAAAGCAGCCTCCACACTACTGCACACGGTTAGATGTGGTCCTAAGAAGGACCGTTGGGGTTCTTGAAGCCTAAAATACTCCTAACACTCTCCCTATAGCAACTCCAGCAAGACAGCACTTTCCCTGATCTCTGTCAGAACGCATCTGTATACTCGGGTGACACCTGATCTCGACAGCCACTCACTGCAGGGGGGTGGTATAGGGCTTGAACGTCGCAGGGGGAAGTTGTAATGCCTTCCCTGTCTTTCTATTGGCCAGAAAAGCGCGCTAACGTCTCAGAGATGAAAGTGAAAGTAACTCGAACATCGTGTGGTACTCGTCACGAGTAACGAGCATCTCGAACACGCTAATACTCGAACGAGTATCAAGCTCGGACGAGTACGTTCGCTCATCTCTAATTATAATACATTGCAGTACTTTTGCAGTGCACTGCAGTATCACTCACAATAGCAATCATAAGCCCCGGCAAGAACAGATACCGGTGGCTGGTGTCCAGTTGCTATTGCAACCCATCAGCCCTTCACATGCCGCAATGTACATTGATCGTGGCATATAAAGGGTTAAGAGCAGGAGTTTTACATGCTATTGTGTCACACAGCCAGGATGTAAGAATATGTCGGGTGGCATTAAGGGGTTAACTAAAAATTATGCACAGTCGCCTTCTGCAGCTTCTACATATCAGTGTATGTCTCAATAGGAAATCTGCTAGTGAGGCTGGACTGATGCTTAGGGTTCTCTTACAAGGACAGATAGTCGCCCGAGCAATTGCTCAAAATAGCAATTATAGGCGACTGTCATCCCGTCTAAACATGGGACTTGATAGGGTGAGTAACATAGAATTGCTCAGCTGTCAAAAGTGCAGGAGAGAAGAGATAAGGGCTGAAAGCGAATGTCCCTTTTACACGGGACGATTATTCAGATTACCGCGCTCCTGAGGAATCCCATTAATATTATGCTGCGGATTTTGCAGTAGAATTTTCCGCTGTGGAAAATCCACAACTTTTCCACTGTGCTTAAACAACCCCCAAGGCTGGGGCCACATGAGGCTGATTTGCTACAAATGTCTGCAGTGAATGTTCTGTAGCAGATCAGCAGCAGGTGGTCAGCCCCAAAACCTGCATCCTTTTCCTGCAAGTTGTATTGTGCATTTTTGTGAGGAATTCACCCCCTCATTAAGAAGATATGAATTCAACAACAGAAATGGCAATAAAATGGACCTTCTGTGGATTTAAATTCTGCACTGCTTGTCAAGTTCCGCAGAGGCTTTTTGTGGATTTCTTCTCCAGCTTGTGGAGGAGATCTTAAGAACCTCATCCACATTGTTGTTGCAAAAGCTACGGAATTTCCGTACGGAGGATCCGCAAGAAAATCCTGCAGTAAATCCGCGCTGTGTGGACCTAGCCTAAAAGAGTTTTCCAAGTAGCGCCTGACCAGGATACATCAGGGGTGGAGCGGAAGCGCAGGTTCAACCCCTGTGTAGTGTCCGGCGCTCATAATTGCAGGCGCAGCTCATATTGAAGTTATAATGGACTATCCTGAACTTGCCCAGTAGAAGTGCCATTAAGGAATTATCAAGTCACCAGAAATCATTCAGTGAGAATGAAGACACGGAACATGTAATACAAAATAAGACAATTCGCTATATATACAGTCCCATTATACAGTGATAAAGTCATATTTTTAATACTCACCTGCTCCCTGACTCCCGCGATGATCGCTGCTGAAGTTGTACAAAAATGTGACTCTTTTCAGATTGCCGTGCACACGCTCAACCCATACAAGTCTATGAGAGAGTGCAGGCACGCCAATCTGAAAAGAGTCACATTTTTGTGCAACTTCAGCAGTGGTCACTGCCGGAATCAGGGAGCAGCAGAGTATTAAAAATCCATCAGCTGTCGCCTCATCCTAAGGGTGGATTCAGGCAACCATATATCGGCTTGGTTTTCACACCGAGCCGATATACGGTGTCCTCATATGCAGGGGGGGAGGAGGGAAGAGCCAGGAGCAGGAACTGAGCTCCCGCCCCCTCTCTACCTCCTCTCCACCTCCTCCCCGCCCCTCTGCACTATTTGCAATGAAAGGAGGTGGGACAGGGCGGGGCTACG
Organism: Eleutherodactylus coqui; assembly: GCF_035609145.1. Taxonomy (NCBI): domain Eukaryota; kingdom Metazoa; phylum Chordata; class Amphibia; order Anura; family Eleutherodactylidae; genus Eleutherodactylus; species Eleutherodactylus coqui. Next base: position 96,800,584 of record NC_089840.1, read on the forward strand.
TGCCGAGAATTAGCCCCACCCCGTCCCGACTCTCCCCATTGCAAATAGTGCAGAGGGGCAGAGAGGGGGGCGGGAGCTCAGAGCACTGCTCCTGGCTCTTCCAGGCTCCCCCCCCCCCTGCAGAGAGAGACGACGTATATCGGCTGGGCGTGAAAACTTAGCCGATATACGTTCGTCTGAATCCAGCCTAACAGCAGCACAACTTAGTTTATGGTGCTGCAGGAACGTGGCAGGTTCCCCTTAGTGAACACCTGGATGCCTCTAATATCATACAGAAGCATACTGTTTTTCGGTCTGATTCCATATGAATTCACCAGAAAATAACCATTGCTCCATGAGATGCTGTATTATGGATCATTCCTTCCCAGAAGCATTGGGGGACATTCAGGACGGCCGCGCCGCTGGGAGCATTGTTCACTAGAAGTATGCTTTTTTTGTAAAAAAATATTGCAACTTTTTCAGTTTTATGCCACACACTGCATTGTTTGAGAAGGGGAGCGGGATTTGCTGACCATCGGTGGCCTTGACAGATTTACTGTACTGTACCACAGAAAGCAACAGAAATACACTGCAGCTAATACTTGCGCAGATTTCGTTTTTTGACACATGGATGGCCTGAGATGTGATAAATGTATTAAGACACACAGTCATGGGAATCTTATGACATCTGGTGCATCAAGGTAGATCAGTGCTTCCCAACTCTAGTCAGGGACCCTTAACAGGTTAGGGTTTTCAGGATTTCCTCAGTATTACACAGGTAATCATTGTCTTCACCTCAGACATTGCCATAAGTGTTCTTACTATAGGATATTCTGAAAACATCACCTGTTGGGGTCCCCGAGGACTGGAATTTGGGAAACACTGATGCAGATGAAGGATGGGAGACTTTTCTGCATAGAGCAGCTGGCTAGAACAACTGTCACATAAGAACATGACTAAATTGAGTGTGATTGTACAGTTACATCGCCTCATATGGGACACTTGTGGTAACATCTCAAAAAGATGTGATACTTCACAATGGATAACAGATGGAGCCTCTGCCTAAGTTGAGGGTCTCCCTACCTGGAATGGAATCTTCTCATTCCAGCTGTAAGTCCTCCTCCAGTGAATCGGCTGTTGGGCGATCTCCTTGCAGCCGTTGGGCGATCTCCTTGCAGCCGTTGGGCGATCTCCTTGCAGCCGTTGGGCGATCTCCTTGCAGCCGTTGGGCGATCTCCTTGCAGCCGTTGGGCGATCTCCTTGCAGCCGTTGGGCGATCTCCTTGCAGCCGTTGGGCGATCTCCTTGCAGCCGTTGGGCGATCTCCTTGCAGCCGTTGGGCGATCTCCTTGCAGCCGTTGGGCGATCTCCTTGCAGCCGTTGGGCGATCTCTTTGCAGCCGTTGGGCGATCTCTTTGCAGCCGTTGGGCGATCTCTTTGCAGCCGTTGGGCGATCTCTTTGCAGCCGTTGGGCGATCTCTTTGCAGCCGTTGGGCGATCTCTTTGCAGCCGTTGGGCGATCTCCTTGCAGCCATTGGGAGATCCCCTTCCAGCCGTTGGGAGATCTCCTTCTAGCCGTTGGGAGATCTTCCTTTAACTCAGCTGCTCTGTGATGCACACGACAAAGCTGGGTTGATACTGGGGTTAATTGCACATGGTGATGATTGTAGATATACAGCAGTCTCGTCCTATGCAGTGTATCCAAGTAAAAAAGTATCTGACATTAAAGAGACCTACTGACAGTTTTTATCTAGCTGATCCTCATTACACCCTTCAGAACTTCAAAGTATAGCAAAATGTGGATGCTCCTATAATAAAACTCAGCACTGAGTGTCTATTGTAGTTATTTATCGGTGTAACCCAGTAGTAGCGAACCTATGGCATGCATGCCAGAGGCGGCATGTAAAGCCCTCCCTGCTGGCACGTGCCGACGTCGTCCGTCCACCACTTTAGTGAATACCGGGAGGGGACATGGCTCCCTTGCCGGTGTTCACTCAGCTACGCTGCTAGCGGCACTGATCCCCGCGCACACTGTGACTTCAGTGTGCAGCTGGGATCTTCCTTCTCCCACCCCTGACGTCTCCTCTTAGGTTCCGCGAGAGCATAGGAAGAGGTGTCTGGCAGCACACTGACATCACAGTGTCTACCTGGGATCAGCGCCAGCAACAGCGCCGATCAGAGGAGGAATGGGTAAGTATACTGGGGCTGCTGTGGTATGTCACTAATACTACTGGGGGCTGCTATGGGGTGTCACTATTACTGCTAGGGGCCACTGTGGGGTGTCACTATTACTACTGGGGCCACTGTGGGATGTCATTATTAGTACAAGGCTGCAGTGGGATGTCACTATTACTACTTGGGGCCGCTGTGGGATGTCACGATTACTAATTGGGGTCACTATAAGATGTCACTATTACTACTCAGGCCCCTGGGGGATGTCACTACTACTACTACTGGGGATTGCTGTGGGTGGGTTACTATTACCGCTTGGGCTGCTGTGTGTGTGTGTGTGGGGGGGGGGGGGTCACTATTACTACTGGGGCCATTGTGGGATTTCACTATTACCGCTTGGGCTGTCACTTACCACTGTGGCTGCTGTGGGATGTCACTTTTACCACTGGGGCTGCTGTTATTTGGAAAAGAGAACAAAACTGATCTGATATGGTAAGCATATAATATCAAATATCCCTAGATGCAAAATTTTGATACACTGTAAACCATTTCTTTGGCACTATTGATAAATCACTTGTATTGTTTCCAATGGAACATCATAATGTATTATCCTGATCTTGCCAAGTATAAGTGCCATTAAGGAATTATCAAATCACCAGAAGTCATCCAGTGAGGATAAAGACACATGACATGTAGGACAATTCTCTCTATATATACAGTCCCATTATACAGTGATACATAAATAGGCTATGCATATGCTGCATTGAAGGCCATTACATGCATGTGTGTATCCAATTTGGGTCTAGCTCACCAAGCTGAAGAGTTCCAAAAAAAATATGCTTATGGGGGTTTTCCAGGGAGAATATTACTGATTACCTATCCTTAAAAAAGGTCATCAATAGTTGATCGGCTGGGGTTTGTCACTCGGGACCCCAATTAATCAGCTGAGCGGACGCATGCTGAGAGTGCCGCAAATACACAGAGGTCAGACGGGAAGCATCAGAAGTCTCAACGGATCAAAGAACTATTGATGATCTATCCTCATGATAGGTCATCAATAGTTGATCAGCAGGGATTCATTGCTCAGGACTCCAAACGATCCGCTGATTGTAAGCCTACTGACAGCACTGTAAATATACTGTGTAGTGGCCAGTGCTCGTAATTGCAAATGCAGATTTAATTGAAAACAATGAGAACTGTGCCTGCAGTTACCAGTGCCAGCCCCTATACAGGGGTCAGAGCAGCAGCTTCCACTCCCAAGCCATGGACCCCAACTCATCAACTATTGATGACCTATCCCGAGGATAGGTCATTAATGGTATTTTCTCCGGAAAGATCCTTTAAGGCCAGGAGTAAAGAGAACATATTCATGTTTTAGTAGTATTACTAGTAAGACAAGAATAGATGCAGCATACCGTATATTCTTATCATGAAGACAGCAAGAGTGGTGAATGGCTGAACATACAGGATAAGGCCTTAGGCTGCATTCAGACGACAGTATATCGGCTCGGGGGCAGGGCTAGGTTCTGAGAATTAGCTCCGCCCCCAGCCCGCCTCTCCCCATTGCAAATAGTGCAGAGGGGCGGAGAGGAGGCAGAGAGGGGGCGGGAGCTCAGTTCCTGCTCCTGGCTTTTCCATCCTCCCCCCTCTGCACACGAGGACAACCGTGAAAACCGAGCCGATATACATTCGTGGGAATGCAGCCTGATTCACACAACCCTCTAAGAATCGTGAAATAAAATCGCGATCATCTGAAGCGTTGTATTTCAATGTATGCAATCAGAGGCTGCATAAAAAAATGCAAAAAATAGCACATCGGCAACTGTTTTTGGTTGCCAATTTTAGACGCAATGTCAAAAGACAGGTCTTGCCCTATTTTTTGGTGAGATACACTGGAAGCTTCCATAGACTTCTGTGGGAGCTGAAAAAAATAGGAAGCGGTAGGGCGTTTACGTGGGTCCAATGGTGGGAAAAGAAGACATCTGGCTCTATTTAACCATTAGAAGTAGAGATGAGCGAGCACACTTGTCCGAGCTTCATGCTCATTCGAGTATTAGGGTACTCGAGATGCTCGTTACTCGAGACGAGCACCACGCGGTACTTGAGTCAATTGCATTTCCTTCCCCGCATGTTTAGTGCCATTTTCTAGCCAATAGACATGCGGAGAAGGCATTACCACTTCCTGCTGTGACGTGCCAGCTCCCCCCCCCCCCCACAGTAGTGAGTGGCTGGGCCGATCAGGTGACCACCAAGTACTTAAACTGGTCCCGCCCGCGGCTCGCCTCAGCCGCATGCTGGCAGAGGTTAGGGAAAGTGCTGCTGCTGATATAGGGACAGTGTTAGAGTAGGATCCTGTCGTCAAGAACCCCAACGGTCCTTCTTAGGGCTACATCTGACCGCGTGCATTACTGTTGTGGCTGGCTGGGAGTAGTAATGCACCAATTGTTTTTTTTAAGCATCTCGGGGCGGTGCAGGCCATTTTAGCTATAGCATTCTCAGTCTGCAGTGTATTACGCAGACTTTAGGGACAGAGCTGCCTATATAAGGAAAGTTTTACAGGACTCCTGATCCTCTGTGCAAGAACCTCAACGGTCCTTCTTAGGGCTACATCTCACTGTGTGCATTATAGTTGTGGCTGGCTGGGAGCAGTAGTGCATCAATTTTTGTATTACACATCTAGGCCTGTTCCCAGCCTTGCGGTTATAGCGTTCTCAGCCTACAGTGCATAACGCAGAATTTAGGGACAGAGCTGCTTCTATAGGGAAAGTTATACAGTCCTGATCCTCCGTACAAGAACCCCAACGGTCCTTCTTAGGGCTACATCTGACCAAGTGCTTTACAGTTGTGGCTGGCTGGGAGCAGTAGTGCACCAACTTTTGTATTACGCATCTAGGCCTGTTCCCAGCCTTTCCGATATAGAGTTCTCAGCCTGCATTGCTGTACAACTAGCTCTCACCGTGAAACTGCACTCTAAAATTTCCTAGCCTAGTGCAAAGCAGTTCAGTTATACCGTTTTGTGTCTGCAGTGCATTAGACAGAGGTCTCACCGCTAAACAGTACTGTAATATTTCCAGGGCCACTGCAAAGTATTTTAGCTCTGCTGCTGTGCAGAGCATCTCACAATACCCTTTCCTTGGTGGGGTTGAGATAGCCGCAGTTACTAGCACTATCCACTGGCTTTAGAGTCTTCTCCCACTCCATACTCCTCTCTTATCTACAAGTCTCTGCAGGTCCTGTCGCGGATGGCAGAAAACGCGTCCAGCAATTTATCAACCACCCAGTCTTCTACGCAGTCCACTACTCCCAGCCTAGGAACTGCAACTCTGAATCCTCTGGCTACTCATCCTTCCTCCCAGTCTCCTCACTCCATTAAAATGACATATTCTGAGCAGGCAGACTCCCAGGAACTGTTCTCGGGTCCCTGCCATGAGTGGGAAAAAACAGTTCCTCTCTCACCAGAGGAGTTTGTCGTGACCGATGCCCAACCTTTGGAAAGTTCCCGGAGTCCGGGTGATGAGGCTGGGGACTTCCAGCAACTGTCTCAAGAGCTTTTTGTGGGTGAGGATGATGATGAGACACAGTTGTCTGTCAGTGAGGTAGTAGTAAGGGCAGTAAGTCCGAGGGAGGAGTGCACAGAGAATTCAGAGGAAGAGCAGCTGGACGATGAGGTGACTGACCCCACCTGGTTTGCTAGGCCTACTGAGGACAGGGCTTCAGAGGGGAGGCAAGTGCAGCAGCAGGAAAGGTTGGAAGAGGCAGTGGAGTGGCCAGGGGTAGAGGCTGGACCAGAGTGAAGAATCCCCCAAATGTTTCCCAAAAGCACCCCCTTGCGGCAAGCCTCAAGGGAAAAAGGGCTAGGTGTTCAAAGGTGTGGATGTTTTTAAATAAGAGCGCGGATGACCGACAAACAGTGGTGTGCAACATGTGTCGCACCAAGATCAGCCGGGAAGCCACCACTACCAGCCTGACCACCACCAGCATGTGCAGCCATATGATGGCCAAGCACCCCACAAGGTGGGACGAAGGCCATTCACCGCCTACGGGTCACACCACTGCCTCTTCCCCTGTGCCACAACTGCCACACAGATCCAATCCCCCTCCCAGGACACAGGCACGAGCGCCTCCCGGCCTGCACCCACACCCTCACCTCCACCATCCTCCACTCCATCCAGCAATGTCTCTCAGCGCAATGTTCAGTTGTCACTAACACAAACGTTGGAGTGAAAGCGGAAACATGCCACCACCCAACCGCATGCACAAGCTTTAAATGTGCACATTGCTAAATTAATCAGCCTGGAGATGCTGCCGTACAGGCTTGTGGAAACAGAGGCTTTCAAAAACATGATGGCGGCGTCCATCCCAGCCCTACACCAGCACGTCTCCCGCAACTTGGTGGAGGCTGGGACCGAGTCAGAGCCTGGGACCGCTCACGTCCTACCCACACCCAGAATAGCGGGTCCTATCTCGGTGTTGGTATCTGCGGCGTTTTATGCCACTTCCTCCAAACCTTCCCCTTCCTCCTCCTCCGCCACCTCTACCTCTCAATTAAGAAGTGTGAGCACGTCACCAGCAGTCGTTAGTGCGCAGCAGCACAGCGGTGGGCAAGCGTCAGCAAGCCGTGCTGAAATTAATCAGTTTAGGTGACAAGAGGCACACGGCCCCCAAGCAGTTGCAGGGTCTGACAGAGCAGACCGACCTCTGGCTTTCGTTGCTGAGCCTCCAACCGGGCATGGTCATGTGTGACAACGGCCGTAACCTGGTGGCGGCTCTGCAGCTCGGCAGCCTCACGCACGTGCCATGCCTGGCCCACGTCTTCAATCTGGTGGTTCAGTGGTTTCTGAAAACCTACCCCCACTTGTCGGACCTGCTCGGCAAGGTGCGCCGCGTCTGCGCACATTTCTGCAAGTCCACCACGGGAGCTGAGGACTCTGCAACTTGGATTTTAGCTGCCAAAACACCGACTACTGTGCGACGTGCCCACATGCTGGAATTCTACACTGCATATGTTGGACAGGCTGTACGAGCAGCGTAGAGCAATAGTGAAATATCAGCTGCAACATGGGCGGCGGAGTGGTAATCAGCCTCCGCAATTCTTTACTGACAGGAGTGTATATGCAAAAATGGTTGCCACACTGCAAGAACGAGGTCGGTGAGGAAGATCTGCGCACATGACGGCACATAGTACTCCAGTTTTTGCGCATGCATGGCTAGTTCACACATGCGCACGATGCACCCTTGGATTAAAGGGCTATTCAGCCTAATGAGGTCCAGATGTGTTCTTTATCTGTGTCCTGCTTAGTTTTTTGCACTTCCACTTGCTTATTTACTCACCTCCCATAGACTTCTATGGTGGCCTTTGCTGCACAGGTCCTACACTTTTCCACGTGTGCACATTGCGAGCACAAAACAAACCAATGATAATGAACCCATTGAAATAAATGGGTCCTATTCTGTGTTTGGCGCAAGCAGATTTTGTGCGTGCAAATACCTGCAAAACACGATCGTCCAAAGAAGCCCCTATGATACAATTTACCGTAGCTGCGCACATGTTCTGCATAAATGAAGGATGGGTTTCTTAGGGTAAAACTTGGCCTGGAATCGCGCTGGCCAACATGCGTATTTCATGCCGATGCAAAGCGTTTTTCATTCTAAAACACCTTGCATTGCTTCTGTGAAATTATGATCCTCAGGCGTGTTTCAGGTGAGTCGGAGAATCGCAAGTGTTTCCTATTGATTTCACTGGCGCGCACATCACACTGTCTGTAAGTGTCATGGCAAGTCTTTTAAGGTCCCATTGAAAAACATTGGCATAAAGGCATTAGACAGTCTGAGACCCCAGTTACACTGACAGATGATCGCTCAAAAGTCGCTCAAATGACAGTTTGAGTGACAGTTTTGAGCGATCATCTTTGCATACCTTATAGTAGCTAAGCAGCTACTATACAGTCTATCTATCTAAATGGGCCATTACAAGATGTGAAAGGAGCAGTATTGTTTTATTATCTAGCTACAAGTGCTTTAATTAGATACAAACAGTTGATTCCATTTAACCCCTTAAGGACAAGGCTCTTTTTATCTGTTTTTTTCCTACCCACTTTTTAAAGATCATAACTCTTTTATTTATCCCACGACATAGATGTCTGAGGGCCTGTTTACTGCGGTACAAGTTGTATTTTTCAATGGTACGATTTAATGTATCACATAATATACTAAAGAACTGTTAGAAAAAATGGAGTGAAATACAAAAAAGTGCAATTACCCCATCATCTTTGGGGTGGGGGTGGGGGGCTGGTTTCTACCGCGTACACGCTACAGCAAAAAGAACATAATAACTTTATCCTATTGGTCAGTATAATTGCTACAAGACCAACTTAATATAGTTTTTTCCCTTTATTACTTTATATACTCGAGTATAAGCCTAGTTTTTCAACACATTTTTTTAGTGGTGAAAAAGTCCCCCTCGGCTTATATTCGAGTGCGGTAAAAAAAAAAGCAACGCAATACTTACCTACCATCCGGCGTCTGTGTCCCCGGAGCGATGGTTTCACAGCCGGCTCTCAATCCAGTCACAGCGCTTACTTACACAGCGCTGAGGGCGGCGGAATTCAAAGCCGAGCAGGGAGATGACAGTGGGAAGAATCCTTAAGCAGCTTGCCGTACAGCTGGGAAGACCATCACATCGGGAACACAGACACAGCTGGGAGGTGAGTATTACGTTTTCTTTGTTTACCCAGTATATACTCGAGTATAGCTAGGCTTATACTGAAGTCAATAAGTTTTACCAGTTTTTTGTGGTAAAACTTATTGACTCGGGTTATACTCGGATCGGCTAAAACTCGTGTATATACGGTACTTATATCTATATATTATAACTAATATCTTTGGAAAAAATTTAAAAAATCTCTGCCGCCATCTTCTGACAGCCATAACTTTTTAATTTTTTTGTCGACGTAATTTTGCGACGGCTCATTTATTGCGCGACGTCCTGTAGTTTCTACTGATACTATTTTGGAGTACATTTGAACATTTAATCAGTTTTTAATTCCACTTTTTACATGACCAAAAAAGCACAATTCTGATATGTATTTCTGACAACCTTCACCGTGCGGGGTTAATAATGTGTTACTTTCATAGATCAGAGTTATGGATGCAGCGATACCAAATAGGTTATCTTTTTTTTATTAGGATTTTTTTTTTAATTATAAATATAGGAAAAAGTGTTTGCTTTAAAACTTTTATTATCTTTTACTATTAATAAAGCTTTTTAAAACTAATTCTTACATCTTTTTAGTCCCCACAGGGGACATGTACTTACAGCAGTTTGATCGATCCCATAGTATGATGTAATACCATAGTATTACATTATACTGCAAACTGCCAGCCAATCTATCAAGCCGGATCACAGGCTTTTACAATGCCCCCAGCTTCCATGGCAACTGATCATGCGATGAGATCACGGGCGCCGTTTAGGACCCCATAACTCTGATCGGAGCATTTATAGGTCACTGCCAGAACCAAAGGCTGCATTTATTCACATGAGCGTATATTGTCTGGCCCTTAAAAACGGCCGGCCGATATACGCTACCGCGTGATGCACGGGGCAGCGTATACACTGTCGAGCTGGGGAGATAGCTTAGCTGTTTTCCCCTTCCCTCCCCCTCGCCGGCTCTCTGCAAGGAGAGGAGGCAGGATGGGGTGGGAGCTAGTGTGCTAAGCTCTCGCCACTCTCTGCTGTTTGCAATGGAAGCCGTTGGCGCAGGAGAGGGGCTTAGCTGCACCCATGCCCTGCCCCTCCCATTTCAAACAGCGGCAAGAGGCAGAGAGGAGAAGAAAAGGGGGCAGCGTTTAGTCATGCTGCTTAACTCCCTCCCACCTCCTTTCTCCGACAGCTGTCATTGCCTCCCTTCGGAATCAATGCAGCTGCCGCCGCCGTGAAGGCGCCTAATGCTACTTTTATACTGCTGATATACGCCCCTGTGCACTGATGCATTGTAAACCAATGCATCAGAGGGGCAGCGTATATCGGAAAGGGAGTAAAAACCTGGCTAATATACGCCCATGTGAATAAGGCCTAAAGGTTAACAGCTCTGATCAGCGGTAGTGCTGATTGTAGCTATTGCAGTTGGGAGTGGGCTGTAAGAAACAACCAGCACTCATCTTGTATGGAGCGGGATCGAACCCCCGATTCCTCCTCCATGCGAACCCTGAACCTCCACGATGTAACTATACGTCCCGGAGCATTTAGAAGCTGCATCAAAATCTGCAAAAGAAAACTGAATCTGTAATCCAAATCGCTTCTCTGAAAAGACCCATTCATGCTAATGAGTCCAAGTTGTGTCCAAGTTTGCTTAGTTACAGGTCAGACGGGAGATTGTAAGTACGAGGACACTTAAATATGTTTGAGGAAATATAAGATTTCCATGTAGGTAGATCATGTGATGAATGTATTATATTTATTGCTCCGTACTGGTGTATCTTGCCGCCACCAGTCCTGGTGGAGACAAGATTGACAGGGGGGTCACGCCCCCTGTAGCAAATTGGCTGCAGAGCTTGTTAACCAGCAGGTCTTGGCAGGCCATTAAAGTTTGTCTTTAAAATCCAAACAGCAGACCCTGCTGCAGCCCCATGTGCAAGGGAAGGGGAGAGTGGGGTGTGCAGCAGGGATTCTACAGTGCCGTGCGTCTGCGTTTTTGGCGGCCAGCCCCCCACACGTCACTGTAATCTTGCTGCGGACTTGACACTGGCGCCGCGCAGCACCCCAATGTCATTTTCACCTGGCCTTGCTGTTCGGAGCGGGCGGTCCTGGCCCCCCTTGACAGTGGAAGCTCGGCAGCAGGGAGCAGGAGAGTACAGCATCACGAGGAGACACCGAGAGGCGGCGTACGAACTCCCTGCACTGCCAGCACGTCGGAGCAAATGGCGACGCCACCGGACAGTGAGGAAGCAACGTGGGCGCCGGGTTTAACTTAGGAAGGAGGATGTGGAGGCTCTGGGGAAGGCTTTAGGAGTGCAGGGTCACAGCGCCGGGGAAGGCTGTGAGGAAGGCTGCAGCATGTGCACTGATTTTTGACGACCCGGCTGCTTTAGGGTGAGGGTTCATTGTTTTCAAAAGCTTATATTATGAGCTGAAAATGATGCCATGTTACAGCCATCAGTCTAAACTTGCAATGACACCTAAAATCAATGTACATGCTGCTAGGACCTTCCAGCTTTGACCCAATCGGGAGGTGGGGGTGTGACAGGGGCGTTCCCCCTAGCTTCTGGTGGCGTTAAGATACACCAGTACCTTAATGCTCATTAATTACCGAGACATCTTAAGGGCTTATTCAGACGGGCGTATATCGGTTGGGTTTTCACGCCCGGCCAATATACGTGCCCCTCTCTGCAAGGGGAGGAGGCCAGACAGGAGTTAGTGCACTGAGCTCCCGCCCCTCACCACTGTTTGCAATGGGACAGGCAGGGCTGGGGCGGAGCTAAGTTCCCTATTCCGCCACCTCCCACTGCAAACAATGGCGTGGGGCGGAAGCTCAGTACACAAGCTCCCAACCCGTCCTCCCCTTGCAGAGAGGGACAGCATATATCGTCCGGGCTTGAAAACCCGACCGATATACGCCCATCTGAATAAGCCCTAAACTTGACAAGCACACTCAGCCATGTACATATGTGAGTCCTTGGAGGTGCCAGTGCTAGGGGCTTCCTTGTGGGCTTTTACCGCACAGTAAAAGCTTGTTAGTACCAGTTTACCACCCACAGCTGCCATGGATCCCTGCCAGATACTACAACATATTTTTCCATGTTTCTTTTGCTTCTGGGAGGGTAAAACAAGCAAAAACACATATTAATGTAACAACCCAAAAACGAAAAAATAAAAACCTCAGCGCTGACATACGGCTTAGTTTTCTCTATGCGTCTTGGATGACGGAAACGAGTCAAGTGCTGATTCCTGTGCTGGAGACATAAATCGTCACATTTCTTAGTATAACAAGAAAGGGAAGGGTTTAGGTTAAATTGTAGTTCTTAAACCAAAAGAACACGGCTAGCTTGTCTCCTGTATCTGGTAATTCTGCGGCCGCTTTATAGGCTGCGGACACCTTTGACACGGAAAAAATGATTTTTATATATGTTAGTGGTGACTTTGAGTTAAGAAGAAAGTTGCAGTAAGTTTCCAGCTGCAATCCTCCTTCATTCATCTTCATACTCCGGGATGTGCTGCTAGTTGTTAGTTTTAACCTTTCACACGGGATGGAATTGGTCTGTGCAGACATTTCTGCGTCACAATGTTATTCCTATGGGGCTTGATTTCCGCACCTGTTAAAATCCGCGCGTCTTTACTTAAAAAGCGGAAGAGTAAATTCTGCAAGGGAAAACGCTCCAAATTCAGTAAGACATTCCACAGAACGCATTCTACGCAAAATGCTCCTTCACACGGGCGTTTTTGAGCATGTAAATTTTACACGCGCACTACGCAGAGAATAGAACCCATTGATTTTAAGGGATTCATTCACATCTCTATATTTTGCGGTGGCATTGAACTTGCATAAAAAACCCCCACAGCATTTGCACACTAAAGGACCTCATATAAGTCAATGCGTGTAATACAAAGGAGATGCGTGATACACTGCGTAAGGCCGCCTGCACATGACCAGATTTGCATGGTGTAATCTGGGGCTGGCATCCGCCACCGGAATCCCCAGCAAATACCTGCCATTTACATGATACGCAAAAGCCCATTTTCCTGCCCACGAGCGGAAAACCGCAGCATGTTCTTTTTTAGTGCAGGCTGAGCACAGATGGCTTCCATTGAAGTCAATGGAAGCCGTCCGCCCCGTGGCTCTTCTGCAATGAGCATTGCAAAAGGGTTGAGGGATCTGCATCATAGCCTAGCGACGGCATGGGAAAACCTGTACTGCGCATGTCCAATAGCTCGCCCGCCGAAACATCCACAGGATAGAAGGCCGTCTGCATTGACAGCTACGCGGGGTCACTGGCCAGGCACAGGGTCTGATTCCACTGCGGTATTCCACAGCCAGAATCCGACCTATTTGTGTGCAGATGGCCAAAGTCCTCTGAAAAAAGCACCCATGTGAACCTAATTAGTAGAGATGAGCAAACGTACTCGTTTCGAGTAATTACTCGATCGAGCACCGCGATTTTCGAGTACTTCTGTACTCGGGTGAAAAGATTCGGGAGGCGGCGTGGCGGAGCGGGGGGTAGCAGCGGGGAACAGGGGGGAGCCCTCTCTCTCTCCCTCTCCCCCCCACTCCCCGCTGCAACCCCCCACTCACCCACGGCGCCCCCTAAATCTTTTCGCCCAAGTACGGAAATACTCGAAAATCGCAGCGCTCGAGCGAAAAAGGGGCCTGGCCGAGTAGGTTCGCTCATCTCTACTAATTAGCCATTTCAAGTGATGAATCTTGTTTGCTTCATACAAATGAATATGCACTGCAGGTGGAGAAATTACAGTAATATAAACGGTTACGCACGCATCATTCGTGCCACGAAAACGCTGTGTTGAGTGCGCACATGAGCATACGCTGGTGTGAATGTCCCTCCCAGTAGTACATTCTGGAAGTGATGTCTGGGTATCCATGATTCCGCTGTCCTCACTAGTATGATTAGTTAAAGTCCCTTCGGTTTCGGGGCGTTGCTCAGATGAAAAGGTAGCTTTACACGAAAAACCATTAGCGGAAAAAAATATCACTGAAATGAGTGATTTTCAAGGATAGTTCTGTGTAAACACGGGAGCTGACAGGGCACTTGGCGAGAAATCACTCAGTGGTCAATAGCGAGCGTGTTCTTGCTCTTGGTGCAGACAGGCGGCTGTTCATCTTTGAGCAACTGCTGGTTAATAGTGAACGGATGTGGTTGGCCGGAAAATATCTCCAGCACACTCCGCCACCATTCACTGAGCCGCTATGGTGTGACATCATAGGCGCGATAGGACTTTGGACAACTGTTGGGCGATTTCCTCCTCACTCCCCCTTTGGAGGGAGTCCTCAAAGGGCCCAACCTTTTGTACCTTGTGAGTCACATCCAACTTTGAGTGATAGTTGAGAGCCATCCATCATAGCGGTACATATTTTCATAGGGGGCGGAAATGCTGCAGAATTTCCGCAACTGCAAATTTTGCGGCAAATTCTGTAGCAATTCCATGTAAGGAGGAAGAATTGCTGCCGCTGTGTCAAAGTGGCCCCGTTCCTACGGACTCCTGAAGGGTAAAGTGTCACCGCTCCAGTCTTTGAGGTGCGTGAGGCGTGAGAGCTGAGGCAGGGGAAGCAGCAAGAAACTAGCAGGCATTGGAATCGTAGCAGTGGCCACTTCACAGGGCAGCGCTGTCCTCATGCTGGGACAGCAGCAATGGAGAGACTACCATCAGCCCTGAAGACCGGGGGGCAAAGAAACGGCACCAACGGCCGAATGTCCAGACTCCTGGGGTGAAGGGCCCCACTGCACATAGGTGGAAAGGGAGACTCCATTCTCACACTGCTGGTCACCACGGCAGTGATGCAAAAAAATCAGCATGGATGCTGCAGCTGGGAAGTGAAATGGGTTGCAAGAGATGATTTGTACAAGTGTGAGTGGACTTCAGCCCTCCCTGCTGGCACGCAGAGCCGTCAGCCACTCACGCCTCTCCTGACGTCTCGTCTTAGGTTCTGCGAGAGCAGGGGAGAAGGTGTCCGACAGCACACTGATGTCACAGTGTGCATCTGGAATCAGGGCTGCTAGCAGCGCCGAGAAGAGGAGCAGCCGCGCTTCCACGAGGAGGAGAGGGCAAGTATACGTATGTGTCTCAGGGGGGCACTATTACTACTAGGGGCCGCTGTGGGGGACACTATTACTACTGGGGACCAGTGTGGGATGTCACTATTACTACAGGGGGCCGCTGTGTAATGTCACTATTACTACTGGGGGCCGCTGTGTGGGTCACTATTATACTGGGGACCGCTGTGGGATCTCACTATTACTACTGATTCACTGAGGCAGAGAGAACTCAAAAGAATATTAGCCCAAATCCCAGACAAAGTGCCCTATAATCAGTTTTTATTAAATATTAGATTAAAATACTGGGCCACAAACTATTAAAACACACAGACAGGCGAAACACAAAAATTCTATCCACGTGTACTTCACTCAGAAGCCCAATAAATTCCAATGGGAATACATGGGTGTAAAACCGAGAGGTCTTAACTCATGATACTGGACACTACGGTATTCAGTCACTGATGTACGTATATCTACCCTTGATAGGTTAAACCAATAAGTATTGCCTAGTCCCATCCAGCACGATGGCTAAAATAGTGGATATCTCAATGGCTTATCCTCTCAATTGAAGACCCATCTATACTAGTCAATGGATTTCAGTACTGCTTTAATCAAGCAATAACCAAGAAAATTAGCTAGATATCTGGTTATGGATCACACCTTAGGGAAGAATCCTGCCAGGATGTGGTCAAAGTAAGAATTGTAGGTTTACATACAAAAAAGGTTCAATACATTTCAGTTGGACCTCCAACTCTTCAGGAACCAGGTGGTCAGATTATAAGGGGGAAGTGTAATGTAACTGTAACCCCAACTTAATTGTTCCCAAGCACATTAGTGACTGACTGTATAGTATCATGAGTTATAACCGCACGGTTTTCCACCCACGTATTTAGTAAACTGGATGATTTGGGTACCTAGTTATCGAGTTTGCCTTGTACTCACAACAGCAGGCATCCCATTAGAATTTATTGGGCTCCTGAGTGAAATACATTTGGATACAATTGTTGTGTTTCATTTATCTGTCTGTCTTAATAGTTCATGGCCCAGAATTTGAATCTAATATTTAATTAAAAAATTGATTTTAGGGCACTTCACTATTACTAGTGGGGGCCGCTGTGGGATGTCACTATTACTATTGGGGCCACTGAGGGATGTCACTATTACTACTGGGGCCACTGTGGGGGGTGGTTACTATTACTACTAGGGCCACTGTGGGATGTCACTATTACTACTGGTGGCTGCTGTGGGATGTCACTATTATATTTGGGGTCGCTGTAGGATGTCGCTATTATACTGGGGGCCGCTGTGGGATGTCACTATTATACTGGGGGCCACTGTGGGATGTCACTATTATACTGGGGGCCGCTGTGGGATGTCACTATTACTATTGGGGCCGCTGTGGGATGTTACTATTACTACTGGGGCCACTGTGGGGGGTGGTCACTATTACTACTAGGGCCACTGTGGGATGTCACTATTACTACTGGTGGCTGCTGTGGGATGTCACTATTATATTTGGGGCCGCTGTAGGATGTCACTATTATACTGGGGGCCGCTGTGGGATGTCACTATTACTATTGGGGGCCACTGTGGGATGTCACTATTACTATTGGGGCCACTGTGGGATGTCACTATTACTATTGGGGGCCACTGTGGGATGTCACTATTACTATTGGGGGCCACTGTGGGATGTCACTATTACTATTGGGGCCACGGTGGGATGTCACTATTACTATTGGAGCCACTGTGGGATGTCACTATTACTACTGGGGCCACTGTGGGATGTCACTACTACTACTGGGGCCACTGTGGGATGTCATTATTACTACTGGGGCTGCTGTGGGGTGGCGCTATTACTACTTGAGCCACTGTAAGGTGTCACCATTAGTGATGAGCGAGTATACTCACTAAGGGCAATTGTTCGAGCGAGCATTGCCCTTAGCGAGTACCTGCCCACTCGAGACAAAAGGTTCGGGTGCCGGCGGCGGGCAGGGAGCTGCGGGTAAGAGCGGGGAGGAACGAAGGGGAGATCTCTCTCTTCCTCTCCCCCCTCCCCCCTGCTCCCAGCTGCTGACTGACGCTACTCACGGCTCCCCCGCGCCGCCACACGAACCTTCGGTCTCGAGCAGGCAGGTACTAGCTAAGGGCAATGCTCGCTCGAGCAATTGCCCTTAGCGAGTATACTCGCTCATCTCTAGTCACTATCAATACTGGGGCTACTTTGGAATGTCACTATTACTACTGGGGGCCACTGTGGAGTGTCACAATTACTGCTGGGGGCCGCTGTAGAGTGTCACTTTTATCGCTGGGGCCGCTCTGGGTGGTCACTATTACCACTGGGGCCACTGTGGGGGGGGGGGTCATTGCTGCGGCTGCCATGGGGGACACTATTACTGCTGCAGTATGTTTACACGTGGTGGAAATACTGCAGAATGTCCTCAGCGCAAATTTCTGTGGCAAATTCTGCAGCATTTCCGCCTCCAAAAGCAGTCAAAATCTGCACCCTGTCTATTTTGTAGCGGCCCTGTCATTTTTATAACGATAGAGGTAAAAATCATACGTCGGGATAAGCCCCGCCCCCTGACATAATGGCCCTTTGCGATAAATAAGTCTGTCTCTAAAAGGTTCGCCATCACTGCCCTACAATTAGGCCAGCGTATGGCACCTTGTTGTGGTTTTAAGCGAGGCCTTACAAGGGTTAATAGACAAAGTGTGATGTGATATTATGTGGATGGGTAATATACAGCGCATACGTTGTAACACAAGCGTACCGTATATGATGTTATGAAGTGTTATGGCACGGTAAGTGTAATGGCGCAGTAAGCCACAGGCCGGAGCAGCAGTACAGATTAGCGTGACGCAATATGATTTAGGAAATGTGTAACCTTTGGACTTTAGGATCATCTTTGATGTGTTTTACGTGGCCCATAAGTGAGGACGCTGCTCCTACAGGCCATTGGGGGTCGGGCCTATGGCCAATACGATGTTGTATTTAGCGGTCACACCACAAGTAATAAAATGTAAGATGATGCTGATTAAATAAGAGAAATGTCAAACGCCTTCCTGCTGCCAGGAGGAATTATAGAGGAACAGCTAGAGATGTAAATGTCAGTGAGAGACGCCGTGGTATGATAGTACTCTTAGAGCGAAAGTACTTATCGCCTTAAGGTCTTAAACAGAGGAGCGCTAATTGCAATACGTTCGCCCCCGTCGCAATCTTGCAGGGAAATCGCCCGCCATGATTTAAATGACTAATTGACTTAACACGGTGCCGGTGATCGAGGTTATGCGCAGCATTTAGCACAAGATACAGCAGGTCCTATTATTTTGCACCCGTGAAAACAGCGAGCGCCAAAAAAAAGAAGTGAGAAGTAACTCATTGTAGTCAGTGGGCTCCACTGTCCGTGTTATGCGCGTGGGATGTTCCTGCACGCTAAAAAGAGCAAAAACACTCATCTGTTTAAGCCGTAAGGCTAACTTCACACGGGCCATAAATCACAGCCCGATATCGTGCTTGCCAACATGCTAGGCAGTTTTATATTAAAACCGCCTCACATCACTTTAATAAATCTCCCCCCATTGTTCTTGCTGTGCCCACAATACATATACAGTGGAACAGGGTAAAACCACCGGGGCACTACAAGTCCCAGCATGGCTACAATGACTGATCAGTGAAAGAAGGTAGAATTGTGGAGGGATTACAAATCCCATCATACCTACAATTAGTGTACAGTGGGGCATTGGGAGAACCACTGAGGCACTACAAATCTCAGCATAACTACAACTGATATATGGTAGAAAAGGATAGAATTGTGGACGCACTACAAATCCCAGCATGACTACAATAAATGTACAGTGGAACAGGGGGTAGAACTCTGGAGGTACTACAAATCCCAGCATGACTACAATTCATTAACAGATAGGGAATAGGGTAGAAGTTTTGAGGCACTACAGGTCCCAGCATGGCCCCAACTATGAGTCTGTTTGGCAGATTTGCCGTCCGCGAGCGGAGACTCACGGTGATTCTCTGCTCGTGGACACGGGGCCGGCGCTTTCCGTAGCAAAGCTATAGAAAGCTTCAGACGGCGTGGACAGGGGGCCTAATACTGTATTATCAGCCAGTCTGCTGCAGCACTAACCTTTTATTAGTTAGTTTTGCACAACTAGGGGAATTTCACAGATTGTTAATTGTTATGCATTGGAATACTTCTGTAATTTGCCTGTAAGTGTATCCGGCCGGAGGGGAGCAGCTTGGGGTATCACAGTGGCCATTACTATGACTCCCACCCGGCTGCACTCCAGTGACAATGTGGTGGGGGGACTTGGTGTTGGGTGCAGGTCTCTGCTCCTGGAGGGAGGTGTAGCATGGTGCAGGTTCCCCTTAGTGGGAAGGAGCTCCACAACTCAGGGATAAACAGCAAAACTTACTTTTTATTAAGCTTCAGGCAAACAAGATGTTCCATCCAGTCCATTTCCATCCATCCGGGTCCACAGTTTGGTGGCTGGAGATGCCGCTTTTCCTACTAAGAGTCCCATGTTGCTTGTCCAGATTTGTCACCGGGACCCTGGGAAAGACTTTAGCATTGTATGTGGCACCCATCACTGGGGTGAGGCTGCATGTAGCCGTCCCTCAACCAGCTCTCTGCACTTCTGGCCGCACCTGTCCTTCCATCAGCTACATCTGAAGGTTCTAGAACTGAAAAGTTACTTTTGGGTCCTCCCAGCAGCATAAAGCTGAGGGGCTAGACAGGTGCTGAATCACTGGGCTACTCTGCCCCTCTGCCCTAAACTCCTTGCTTCTGCCATCACTAACTCCATTTGTTCAGGCCTTACAAAAAGCATATTACAACTATTAACCCATTATAACATGTAAATCCTGAAACATGTATCCATTCCACCCAGTCATCCCAGAATTGTACCAACACCTAGCAGTATCTGGGTCACTACATAAGTGTAGTACTGAATGGCCCCATGCATAAGACCCGGTGTAATAGAGACGTACTGATGGCAACCTTGGTGCATTTTGTTACGCCCCGGTCCTCCATACCTACCGCACCCATTGACAATATACTGGCGGCTGCACAGTTTCCATGTCTGTCAGTTTCCCAGACACGACAGCACAGAATGTTGTACTATTGTGTCTCGGATTTTCATTGGAATCAGTGAAGTTATGGACACCTATGTGGGGGCAATTATTGTCACTTACATTAATGTACTTTCAGCCAACAGTCATTTTTGCAATAGGGCTTAACACCTTAGGCCCAATGTCCACGGGCGGATGTGATTCGCAGAATTCGCGCGGGGAACCCACGTGGAAGATCCGCAGTTCAAGACGCCAATGGGGAAGCATGGGCGTCCGCACCTCAATTAACAGATGTGGATTTGTTTTCCGGATTCCGCATGCAGAAAAAAAATCATAGCATGCTCCATTGTAGCGTGGATTCCGTGCGGACGGCTTCCTTTGGAGTCAATAGAAGCCATCCGATCTGTGGCCCGTCCATGGTTGACACTGCAAACAGGCCAAGGATTCCACGGTAAGAGCAGGAGCATCCACAGTGCAGAAAAAGAAAGAATATGTGAGGTACATGCAGACACTGCTGCCGGCAGGGTTAGATTCCGCTGCTGGCTCCTGCATACAACATCCGACTCGCCCGTGGACACAACCTATTTTGGCCATAGGGCCATAGGAAGTTTTTATTTTTCTGTCGACATGGTTGTATGAGGGCTT
Organism: Eleutherodactylus coqui; assembly: GCF_035609145.1. Taxonomy (NCBI): domain Eukaryota; kingdom Metazoa; phylum Chordata; class Amphibia; order Anura; family Eleutherodactylidae; genus Eleutherodactylus; species Eleutherodactylus coqui. The sequence goes on from NC_089840.1 coordinate 96,821,224, forward strand.
GTCTTTTGCGTGGCAAACTGCAGGTTGTAACTGTAACATTGTTGGGTACATATAATGTATAGTAAAACCTTTATACATTTTTTTGGTCTGCAGGAGGAAAAAAAACTCAATTCTGCGATTGTTTTTTTTTTTTTTTTGAAAGTATTAATTATGCAGTATAAATGACATAATGCATTAGTTTCCACATGCCGGTATGATTACAATGATACCACTTTTTTTATTGTTTATTTTTAGTTTTCTTCCACTTTTGCACAATAAAGCCTCTTTTTTGGAAATTACTATTTTTTTACATCGTTGCATTCAAAGTCCCATAACCTTCTAATTTTTTCAGTATCGCTCACAATAGCCACGGCAAGAACAAATACCGGTGGCTGGTGTCCGGTTGCCATGGCAACCCATCAGCCCCTCACATGCCGCAATGTACATTGATCGTGGCATGTAAAGTGTTAAGATCGGGAGTTTTATATGCTGTTGTGTTAAGTGTCACTCAGCCAGGATGTAAGAATATGTCGAGTGGCGTTAAGGGGTTAATTAAAAATTATGCACAGTCGCCTTCTGCAGCTTCTACATATCAGTGTATATAGACACTGCAGTCTATGTCTCAATAAGAAATCTGCTAGTGAGGCTGGACTGATGGCTTAGGGTGCTCTTACAAGGACAGATAGTCGCCTGAGCGATTGCTCAAAATAGCGATTATAGGCGACTGCCATCCCGTCTAAACATGGGACTGGACAGGGTGAGTGACACAGAGGTGTTCAGCTGTCAGAATTGCTTGGTTTTTAGCTCGCCTTAAAACCAAGTGACTATCAGTCCATGTGAACAGGCAGTTGTTCATCTATGAAGGACTTCCTGTTTATTCAGAGTGAAGGCAGGTGGCAGGAAGAGATCTCTCAATGACTGTCTCTCCTCGTGAAAGCATAGGAGCGAATCATTGGGATGGCTGTGTGTCCGACAGTCATCTTGCTTAGAAATACCCTTAGTTTCTCTCTGTTCTCTCTTCTCTTCCCGTTCTTATCAGCTAAGTTATGACTGCAACAAAGTTTTAAAAGTTCAGGAGAGAAGAGATAAGCGATGAAAACGAATGGCCCTTTTACACGGGACGATTATTGTCCAGAATCATTCAGATTACCGCGCTCCCATGGGAATCTGACTGATATCGTTCCGTATAAATTAATGCAGTGTCTGAACCAGAGTTGGTCAGTTGTTCAGATTCTGAATGCAGAAAACTGAACAACGTGCTGTTCACTGTAAACCGCAGTCCTTCACATCTGCTTACAGTGAATTGAGGCAGGTGAGGAAAGTACGCTCCCTGTCCCACTTTGCCTCCATGCTGACAGCGCTCTGAGCGATATCAGCCATACTCCCATGTACCAGCACAGCAGCGAGCGTCATTGGGACAAGTGTTGGGCATCGTCTGCCCGTCCACTCCTCCTGTGTAAAAGGACCACTAGCCATTAGTTCAACCTCACTGATTTCTTACTGAGTGAAATGGTGCAAAATACTGAATGAAACCTGAGTACTGAAAACATGATTATCAGTCCACAATACATGCACTGAAGGGAAGAAAAAATCTTTCTTCCCAGAGGGGGGTCATAGTTTTGAAAGTCCTATCTGAAGGTTCTCTTCATGCCTAATGTACTGCAACAGTTTGAATAATGACATTTGAATCTTGCAGTTTTTGTCACCTGCGCAGATATGTATGCCTTAATGGTGTCAGACGACTAGAGTTCTGATTTGTAAAACACAATAGCCAACTTGACTGAAACAGAGTTCCCCCTCAGACCTGCAGCGTTCCCCCTCAGACCTGCAGCGTTCCCCCTCAGACCTGCAGCGTTCCCCCTCAGACCTGCAGCGTTCCCCCTCAGACCTGCAGCGTTCCCCCTCAGACCTGCAGCGTTCCTCCTCAGACCTGCAGCGTTCCCCCTCAGACCTGCAGCGTTCCTCCTCAGACCTGCAGCGTTCCTCCTCAGACCTGCAGCGTTCCCCCTCAGACCTGCGTATTGTCATCAACCCTCCAGAATGAAAAGCTGGACTTAAAGAAGTTATTAGATCTTGAATATGTTACTAAATTTTCACAAATATACAGATAGAGCATGAATTTGGCATTTAACATGTCGGACTATAAAGCTGTACATCAAATTATCACGACGGGTCATTCATGTTAATGATTGCTACATCTATAGAAAATGTATGACATATTAATCCCAATACATCTAGACAGAAAGAATAAACCAGTATTTCCCAACTTTTTTAGCTTGAAGGCAATCCTGGAAGAAAAGCTTTACTGCGGACACCACAACCATAAATGAGGTTTGGTCAGGGGGTGTGGCTTATTACAACATGTAATTTTACCTCCGATATTCTGGGCCCCCGGCAATCTATAGTGAGCACAGCGCTCACTACAGGCCACCTGGTGTACATTGAAGGAGGCACTGAGAGCACAAAGACTTCGCAGGTGAAAAGGAGTGTGGTATCCTCTGAACTGAGCTGCGGAAGCACAGTTGATTTTGAGTCAAAATCCACACCGATGGTGCATATTTTGACTCTGCGTCTTTTGTGGAAATGCTGGAAATTTTTCAGCAGAATTTTCCGCTGTGGAATATCCGCAACATTTGCACTGCATTTAAACATAGTCTGAGGCTGGGGCCACATGAGGCTGATTTGCTACAAATGTCTGCAGTGAACGTTCTGTAGCAGATCAGCAGCAGGTGGTCAGCCTCAAAACCTGCATCCTTTTCCTGCAAGTTGTATTGTGCATTTTTGTGAGGAATTCGCCCCCTCATTAAGAAGATATGAATTCAACAACAGAAATGGCAATAAAATGGACCTTCTGTGGAATTAAATTCTGCACTGCTTGTCAAGTTCCGCAGAGGCTTTTTGTGGATTTCTTCTCCAGCTTGTGGATGAGATCTTAAAAATCTCATCCACATTGTTGTTGTTGCAAAAGCTACAGAATTTCTGTGCGGAGGGTCCAAAAGGAAATTCTGCAGTAAATCTGCGCTGTGTGGACCTAGCCTAAAAGAGTTTTCTAAGTAGCGCCCGACCAGGATACATAAGGGGTGGAGCGGGAGCGCGGGTTCAACCCCTGTGTAGTGTCCAGCTCCCACAATTGAAGTCAATGGAAGCAGTAATTGTAATTGCAGGCATAGCTACTATTGATTTCAGCACTTTATGTGAGAATTTTGACTGCACCCAAGTGCGATATATATATATATTTTGTCACTGCAAATTTTTGACTCATGAGTTTTGCGTGTGTCTCACGAAAGTAGATGCGCACCAAAAAAGCTCTTCTGACTGAGCCCTAAAGGGGTTGCTTTCAGCCTGGAATGAGAAGACTGCTTAGCTTGCTTCTCAACGCACTGTAGTTGCCGGTTTGAGCGTTTACACCTGGGGACCAGTGGAGAAGGTCAGCATAAAACTTACATTCACAGACTCTGCAGGTCAGGTACTTTGAGCCCATAAGCTTAGCTTACAGGGTGCAAAGTAGCTAACAGATTCCCTTTAACTGCACAAAATGTTTAATTTGCTGCAGTATTTTATGCTTTATCATATAATTATATATATTAGCACAGGATCTGAAAGCGTCAGCTAAGTAACATGAGGTTCAGTCAAGACTTTTCCTTACAATAGATGTTATTTTTGACACTGCCAGCTTTGAAGTCTTTAGGTTACTTAGACACTAAAGTTTAGAAATAGTAAGTTAAAATAACAGATGGTCTAGGATAGGTCTACTAGGTCGGTACAGCTGCAGACAGATACCTGTGGTGACAAATACTCAAAGTTCTTTCCAGCAAAGAGACTGCAGACTGGAGATTTTTTTCTTACTGAAGGATTAGGGAAAACGAAAATAAATCAAATAACATTGATAGTTCTATAGTAGTCATGAGGAAAATGAGTTTGTACTATATATCTAGTCACACAACAGGAAAGCTTAAGAGCCTCTAACAACTTCAAAGGGATATTCCTGCCACAGACATTTATATTATACCTACAGGATATGCCATAAATGTCTGATAGATGTCTGGGAAGATTTAGTGTATCCTGCACTGAACAGGGGGTTGGACCTGATGACCCTGGAGGTCCCTTCCAACTCTACCATTCTAGGATTTTATTATTCTATGTGGGTGCCACTCCGTCCCCAGTCACACCAGGTGAGATGGCTGAACTTTTTCGACCCCTGTTCTTGACATAGGCTGTGGGACGTGCACCTATGAGACATATATGCCATATCTTGTGGATATGCAAGAAATGTCTGTGCTGAGAACAACTCTTTTAATATCATTATCCAACTATGAAAATGTTTTCCAAATTAGCAAATTATTTAATATCCAATCACATGGTGAAGAACTGTTGTATTCTTTCTTAGACCATACAGGAGTTTGTCTTTTTTTAGACCTTATGCACACAAGCATAATATGGCTTCATACAATCTCTGAGTTGTATACAGTAATAATACAGGTAGGATATGCTTTTATGAGACCCTTATGTACTTCCATACATGTCTTATTTTTTATGGAAGAATACAGGGTTTTATTGTGTCAAATTTTATATAAATTCAACAGATAAGCACTTGTAGCATGTTCCATTGGATGCCATATGCCATGACTTAATAAACCATAGTAGACAGTAGACCTGGAGGCCTTTTGTTAGGGCATAGTACCCATTGGCATTCCGCAATTACGCCACAAGTGGTAGATGGATGACAGAGGGAGCCCCCTCCCTCTGTCATCCATCTCCCTTTTGTATGCCAGCCTCTTATATGCCACAGTCGCATTGACCATGGTATCTAGGGGTTAAATAGCCGGGGTTGGAGTCCGATACGACTATTTGAGCTGGAGCCTGGCTGTCATTAGACATCTGAGCTCCAACTATTCCCAGCATGGGATTTGCCCCATAGTATTTTGCAAAAATGTACTCTACATATCTATCGTTTTCATATACTTCAGCCTTTAATTGAATTCTTTGCTTATTCTAAGCTGCTCCTTGGCTACTATAAAGGAAGAGAGAAATTCAATCCGCCTCTACATTTGCAAGTGTATCTGCTAACTTCTTTCAAAAATCAAAGTATAGAAAAGCTCTTTAATAAATGAAACGTAAAACATTATGAGTTTTATTGCAACAGATCATCCATCAAAGTTTTCAAAGAATAAGTTACAATAAATGAGATTTTCAAAGAAAAATGTAACGTAAATGAAGAAAATATGTAGGTTTCAATTTATCTCCCAGCATACTGATAGATCAACAATCACGCTATTTATTAAACTGAGCCGTACAATGGAAACAGCATGGTGTTCATGGAAATCTATTATAGATTGGCAGTGGTACAGGGGAGTTCATTTACTATAGTGGGGAAAAAAAAAAGAAAGAGTACTTATTATTTTGCCTGTACTATATTTTTATACATTGGAGTTGTATTGCAGCATTTTATCTTCCCTAGAGCAATTCACAGAAAATTCGGTTAATGATTATAGAAGACCTCCAGCAGGGAGACTTTAGGGCAGATGTACCAATGGTTTTACACAAGTTCTCTAGCATAAATCACTGGAAAAATATGGTGCTTAAATTAGACTGTATATGTATGAAGTCCTTGCACTACTTTTTCCAATGCCTGTGTGGCACATTCTGCACGTCACATGTTGAGAAATGTGGCGCAAACTACATTAGTGTAATAGACTGGTGACTCACTCAGATGAGTCTCAGGTATGTTGTTTTATGACTAAAGGCCTGGCATGTTCTTATTATATGCCCACAGGGCCAGATTATACAGAGGGAAAGTATAAAGTATACCAAAGCATTTTAAAAGCCATCAAAAAATGTGTGACATCCCTAGTGGACTAAATAAATATCGGAATAAATGTTAATGTTTTTTTTTAAATGAAAACATGTACAAAGTAAAAAAACAAACAAAAAAAATTGTTTTGCTTTATTTTGTAGAGGTGAAATAAAATCGCACACAGGGTATCACTGCAATCATCACAACTCAAATAATACCACTACATTATGATCACATATTACCATTAGTGATGAGCGATTATTACAATAATCAGGTCAGGAGGGTTCAGACCGCTTTTCAAAAATAATCGGTAATTGGGACAACCCATTCCAGATTCCCATTAAAATCAATGGGTGTAAAAATTGGGTTCACTAAGTTGACCTCAAGAAGGTCCCTAATTCAGCCTAATTGCATGGGAATACAGCCATACATCGTGGTGCCTCTTCAATGATTTTGGCTTAGTGGTTAGCATTGTTGCCTTGCAGTGCTGGGGTCCTAGGTTCAAATCTTATCAAGGACAACATCCGAAAGGACTTTTAAAATCTTCATAGCGATGTTGCCCTTGGTAGGATTTGAACCTATAACTCCAGCAAGAATAAACACAAAGGGAACATTAAAATCCAATACAGATGTTGTCTTTTAACAGATTTGAACCTAGAACTGCAGCACAGCAAGGCTGAAAAGCTAACAACTGAGCCATCGTACTTCTTCTTCCTTCTCTTGTCTCCAGAGGAGGAGAAGAAAAAGAAGAATGACAATAACGAGAACATTCAAACGGCATGCAGAAGTTTTCCACAGTCAGACATGAACCTAGAACTAGAGATGAGTGAAGGTACTCGGTAAGGCCGATTTCGCAATCGAGCACCCCGATTTTTGAGTACTTCACTACTCGGGTGAAAAGTCCTCGGGGGCGCTGTGGGTGAGCGGGGGGTTGCAGAGGGGAGTGGGGGGGAGAGGGAGAGAGAGAGGGCTCCCCCCTGTTCCCCGCTGCTACCCCCCGCTCCACCACACCACGCCCAACCACACAGCGCCCCCGAGTACTTTTCACCCGAGTAGTGAAGTACTCGAAAATCGCGGTGCTCGATTGCGAAATCGGCCTTACCGAGAACGTTCGCTCATCTCTACCTAGAACCCCAGCACTGCAAGGCCACAGTTTTACCTACTGAGCCACCAAGGTACTTCCTTCTCTGGAAGAGGAAGAGAAGAAGAAGCAGAATGAGAATGAAAAGAAGAAAATCATCTTCTCCTCCTCCTTCTTCTCGTTTCCCTGGTCCTTCCTCTTCTCCTCTTCTGGAGGAGAAAGAGCAACAAAGGCAGAAAGATGAAGAAAGATGAACAAGCATGGTGGCTTAGTCATTAGCACTGTTGCCTTGCACTGCTGGGGACTTATGTTCAAATCTGACCAAGGACAGCATCTGCATGGGCTTTGCATATCTCATTCTTCTCCTCCTCTGGAGTAGAAGGAAGAAGTGTGATGGTTCAGTTGTTAGCACTGCTGCCTTGCAGTTCTGTTAAAGGACATACTTATGGAGTTTTTATACTTCCTTTTAGTTTCTTATTCTCCTTCTCCTCCTGTGTAGAAGAAAGAATACGTGTGGTGGCTCAGTTCAAATCTGACCAATGACAACATCTATATACAGTTTTTCAAAGTCCATGCAGCTATTGTCCTTGATGAGATGTGAACCTAGAGCCCCAGCACTGCAAGGCAACTGTGCTAACCAATGAGCCACATTCATTGTACAGGAACCAGCAATGACAAGGTGTAGCTATACTCCCAGGCAACTAGGCTGCATTAGGGACCTTCTGGAGACAAAATTAGTGAACCCATCCATGTTTACTGCCATTGACTTTAATGGGAATCAGAATCGGATCGTCCCAATTTTTTTTCTGCAAAACTTGGTCCGATTACTCCCGACAAGAGATGAGCGAGTATACTCGCTAAAGGCAAGTGCTCGAGCGAGCATTGCCTTTAGCAAATACCTGCCCACTCATGACGAAAGGTTCGGGTGCCGGTGGCGGGCAGGGAGCTGCGGGGGAGAGCGGGGCGGAACAGAGGGGAGATCTCTCTCCCTCTTTCCCCCCCGCTCCCACCTGCTGATTGCCGCTACTCACCGCTCCCCCGCGCCGGCACCCGAACCTTTCGTCTCGAGCGGGCAGGTACTCGCTAAAGGCAATGCTCGCTCGAGCAATTGCCTTTAGCGAGTATACTCGCTCATCTCTACTCCCGACTCGATTATTCCAACTACCAATCACTACCTATTTGTTTCCTTTTAATTCTGATCCCAATATGAAGTGACCGGAATAAAAAGCTATGACTTCTTGAATTGTTTGGAAAATAACATTTATTATAAAATGTACAGTACAATGATCATAATAATATAAACACAGTTTTTCAGCAAAGTCTTTTAAAGACCAAATAATTTATAGAAATGAGACAGGGATCGCAGTAATTTTTGTCTCATGGTTAGATTACTAATATAAAATGTATGCAAAAAGCACTAACCGCAGTCATAGTTTTCTGTTGCATATTCATAAGTTCATATATCTCAAAGCCCAAATGGGAATTGAGAATGGTGACTTTCAGCATGGCGGAACATTAGTTATTCAGTATGTGAATGCACACATAACAGTCACGAAAGAGAAACTATAGCGAAAAGGAAAATTGCTTCTGTAGGAAAACATGATGGATTACTATTACTATGGCGATCTTTTGATAGAAGCACGTTGTATTTTTCGCAATAGATTTCCTTTAAAGCTAGTGGTATTGGAACAGTAAAGAGGTAAAGGAAAATAAAACATCTTCAAACAAAGAGCAAAACACATATAACTGTAGTATGTGTATAATATTAATACTTTTTTGGTAGTAAGGTGCAGATCAAGTCAATGTGATACTGTATCAATCAGAAATATGAATGGTGAATACCGTGATTGAGTTTCAAAAGCCTTAAAATCTGATATATTGTACATCTATGCCTTTCGTCTCATTCATTGTATTTTTGGTTTGTACGTTTGGTTTGTATAGCAAAATTTAGCTGAATTCTGATAACTTGCTGCAACAAGTTATCTTATCTCAACACAGCAAAAGTTGGTGAAAAACTATTGAGGAGACAAGAAAATTTTTTTTGCCACAGTTGAACACATTGAGTGTCAAGTTAAGCTTTGATAATTCTGTAGGTTGGTATACCATATACTAATCGGAGGATGTCTGTAATAACTGATACAGTATACTTTGCACTTGTATGGCAGTCATGGGCTTTTACCTGGACAGTTGTTCTCATTTGTCTTAATATACATGTATATAGGTTGTTTTTGTGTCACTGCCTAATATATTTTTAGCTGTGCATTTATAATAACCTGTATCTCTCTTTGAAGAATGTTGAATAACTAATGTCCCTTGGGGATGCAGAAATTTGTTTCCGTATAAACGAGATTGAGCTCCTGCGGTCAAGTGAGATTTATCCGGAAGCTCCCAGGTTATTTCAGCTTTTGGTATCCCAATTGACATGCAGTTTAACTGAACAGAGCTTCCTGGTCGGGCATAAATAACGGGTGCAGGGCTAGTCGTTATACGGGGGGGATAAGCAATAACTATCACCGGAACGTTCATTGTTGATGAACCATATTGTGTTTTTGCTTTACACTGATAACTTCCTCTGTCATATACAGTAGAGTCTCTTACAACAAGGGTGCCATTTTGTAGCAGAGAAATGCGACCTTTAACCTGTGGACCATCAATAACCACTCCATTGGGTAATGTCCAAGAGATATGAGGCCTTGTTTCTCCTTGTGTGATGCAGTGAAGTTGCAAAGTCTCTCCGTTGATGATACTAACTAAGTTATTATAATTGTTACTTATTAGGGGTTTACGGCCAATTTCCAAAGTGACCATTCTGTCAGCAGATCCAGCTACATTTACAGCTCGGCAACGATAGGTCCCTAGATCTGCAGCTGCTGTAGAACCAATGTGTAAAGTACCATCCTGTCTATGGAACATTCTATGGAGATGACTACCACTTATAAGCTTTGTTCCATTTGGAAGAATCCATATTATGTCAGGTTTTGGGATACCTATAGCTGAGCAATTAAGTTTAGCTGACTGGCCCTCAGCCACAACAACATTTTCATTGTCGTTGTTAAAGTGAGGTTTTACGGTTGGCTCAGTCACAGTCAGCTGTACAATTAACTTGGCCTCTCCACCCTCGTTTCTGCCAATGCATACTAACTGTACTGCATCTGTTTTCCGTAAAACTTTAATTTCAAGGGTTCCATTGCGATGAACTGTGATCCTGTTACCATAGTAAGGAGCAGGAAGAATTACTCCTTCAGGAAAAGCCCACATAACGCGAGGGGTTGGAATTCCTTCAGTCTTGCAGTCTATTAATAATCGAGTATCTTTCATGGCAGCTTCTTTTACGGTCATTATAGGATTGGAATAACCATTGATTTTAGGAGGAGAAACGTTGACATGAATATGAACCACTTTTTTATCCTCACCACCTTTGTTCTGTGCCAGACATGTGTAGTTTCCATTATCGGACCGTTGAGCCTTTTGGATAAGAAGAGTCCCGTCTTGGAAGATTTGATATTTTTCAGATGAAGCAGGTATAGGCCGATTTGCTGGTGAAAACCATGTTATTTTCGGGACAGGCTCACCTTTGGCTTCACATGAAACACTGACAACATCCCCATAGGGCACATTGACAACTGAGTAAGTTTTATTCTTAATAACTGCTTTTTGTGCCACTACTTTGACACTTACTCGCATTTCATCTTGTCCTATTTGGTTCACAGCATAGCATGTATAATCACCTTCCTCTTTCATTCCCACCTCATTGAAATACAAGGTTCCATTATTAAATACAACATATCGTCTTAAGCGTGACCCACTGTCATCTGATTGCATGACATTATTGACCATACTTCCATCTGGTAAACTCCATGAGATATCAGGATTGGGAACACCAGTTGCAACACAATCAACCTTCAGATCTCCACCATAGATAACTTTATGGTCCACATCATTTTTATGTTGAATTTTTGCAGCTTTCATCATCACATTGACTTTGAGAACCAAATAGTCATCTCCAAGTTTGTTTCGTGCCATACACAAGTAGTCTCCAGCATCTTTTTCAGTAACGGCATAGATAATCAGTGTTCCGTTTGAAAATGTCTTGATCCTTGAGTCAAAGCTATTCAAGATAAAATAGAAATATCACATTATTATATTTTCCCTTAAGCAAGAATTGTGACAATACAACATTTCATGTAAATATTGCTACAGAGGAACATGTGTGATTACACTAGGTAACAACAATTTTTTTGGTCCTAGAAATGTAATGCTACTTTTCTGGTGCCTAGGTCACATTTAACTGGTTATGTTTTTTTATTGAGTCATAACTTTGATTTTGTACCCATTGGCCCTTTAGTCTATGGAATAGGTTGAGGCCATGAGAAAACCAATGTGAATGCATTATTTTTCTGATTGTCTCCTGCAAATAACCAAAAGTATACTTCAGATTTCCAGGTAGCTCCAGACTTGCAAAAACAAAAAGATGCACACGCCATGTGCAATGACACATTTTTTACAGGGGCAGCACAATGACTCAGTGGTTTGCACTCTTGACTTGCAGCTCAGGTTCAAGTCTGACCAAGCACAACATCTTTGTGGAGTTTGTGTAGGTTTCCTCCCACAATTCAAAAATCAAACTAGTAGATGACTTAAGATTGTTGGCCTCAGTAAAGACAAATCCCTATATCAAGTGATGTACAGAAATGTGGAAAATGTATGTATAATATAAATGAGTAAAATGAATAGTTAAAATCTGCTATGCATGGATGTGATGCATGCAGTGATACACTGCATAGGATATAGGGCCAACTCAACTGGTACAAAGCTGTAGTTATGATGCAATAAAAGCACAAGACTAGTTATCTATGACCTAGTCAACACAAAACCAGCATTAAATTCCTGGGAACAAGCAATAAAAAATGTAATTTTTAAAACCTTGTGTATGAATTAATGTTAATGTTACTTAATTTGAATTAGGTGTACTGATTTTATACAAACAAGAAATAGGAAAAAATTAAAGACTTTATTGCACAATAGTTTTTTTTTAAATAAATAATTTTTCTGGCCACAAACCCAAAGTTTTAAGCTATTGATAGATAGTTTCTAAACATTTGTGACATGACATCAGGAAATAAGGGTTACAGCCTGGGAACAAAAAGTGTGTTACACATATTTTCTGTATTATATTCTTGATGGGCTGCTGAAGTTGATAGAACATTTTTGAGGTTAATGAACACATGAAAGTGTCATTCATTCTCACAACAATGTCATAGAGTACAGCCGGTTTCAAATCTGTAGTTATGGAGTTTAGAAAGGAAATCTGTTTATTAGGAACAATTGTTTCTGCTGCACAGACTTTGGTAAAGGGTAATGTGGGGAAACAAGAGTATACTGTATGTACCATACACACAGCCCCCAAAGTTCATAGATAGTTGGAACCACATCTTAGATTGGTCCTTTTTACTTTTTTCCCACAATTACTGGGAACGTACACAGCACTACAACATTAAGAAGCCCAATATGGAGAACTAACAATAGGAGGAACTGGTTTGTTTTTTGATGTAGGGCTCTATTCCTATTATATACTCCACTATAAAGAGACAATGATCATTTTAACATAGTTTATAAGGCTGAAAAAAGACATATGTTCATCCAGTTCAGCCTATTAGGCCTCATGTCCACGGGGAAAATCAGATCCGCTGCGGATTTGTAACGCGGATTTGGGCTGCGGATGCACTGTAATTGTCTTTTATTTTTCATGCGGGAGATCAATTGAGTTATGTGCTCTATGAGCTCCCGCACGTGTGATCCGCACTAAAATTGAGCATGTCCATTTTTTTTCATGCTCCAGAAATTTTTTAATTCACTTTTAAATACTATCCGCGGGTATTTATCTACCCGCGGATGGTCAATACATTCCTATAAGGCGCAGATCCGCGTGCGGGAAAAATGCTGCGGATTTTAATTCTTATTTTCCCCGTGGACATGAGGCCTTACCCTCCAATGTTGATCCAGAGGAAGGCAAAAAAACTATGAGGTAGACACCAATTTTTCCTGCTTAAGTGAAAAATTCCCTTCTGACTCCAATCTGCAATCAGAATAATCACTGGATCAACAAGCCTTCTGAAGTAATAGTATTATTATCACTGAATAGTATTATTATCATGGCAATGATCATATGGTTTTAGATGCATTTTAAAAGGGTGGTCCAAGTTACATTTTTACAGCACAATTCTGTTCCCCATATAGCAAAATAACATAAATATTCATCTCTTCCCGCTGCTCCTTGTGTCCCCCTGGTGTCACATTTATAGTCTACCCCACCCTGCTTATGGGACTTTACAGGCACTGCAGCCAATAACAGAGCTTAGGGCTCGATCACTGAGCTCTGTTATTGGCTGCAGCGCTTGTGAGGGCCTGTAAACTGGGAGGAACTAAAGGCTGTAAACAAACAGCATCAGAGGACCGAGCATTGGAGCAGGACACAGCGGGTGTGTGGAGTGTTGAGTATCAGAATGTTATTATACTGTATGGGAATCAGACTTTTGGACCTTGGTCAGACAAGCGTGTTTTGTGTGCGCCTATTGGAGCGCCACTTGCATGTGCCACTTGCATGTGCTGAAAACGTATGAACGGGCAATGTTTCATATGCACATCACATAAAACATTGCCCTTCACTGCAGGCTGCTGAGCTTTGAGAAGCGCAGCTGCTCCAGGAGGAGAGAGAAGAAGCCCCGCAGGGCTTCGGGATTTCCCCAAAGTAGAGAGAGTGAGTGGAGCTATGGGGGGTTTCCCCATAGCACGGAGAGACAGAGCGGGGAAAGAGTTGATCCCCCATTGCTCCGCTCTCTGTCCCTTGCTATGGGAAAAACTCCCGTAGGTCCGCTTACTCTCCCTGCTCTGGGGAGATCCCCCATAGCTCTGCTAAATCTCCCTGGTATAGGGAAATCCCGAGGGATATCGCCACAGTAGAGAGTGAGTAGGCGGAGCTTAAAAGAGTAGGCAGGGCTATTGGGATTCTCGAGAATCCCTATTGGAAACCATAGGGGGCAAGGCTAAAGGTACTGGGCTAGATGGTGATCCATTTAAGCCCGCTGCCTTCTCCCATGCTCTCGGGAGAAGGCCTGTAACCCTGCCCCCCTCTGTCTCCCTGCAATAAGAACATGCCTTACAGAGAGAGAGGTGGGGGGAGCCGCAGGGCTGCAGAAGGAATACCCCGCTGCTTACAGCGGAACATTTAAAAGGTTCTTCTGGCCAGAAGCACCTTTTAAATGCCCTGCTGTAAGCAGCGGCAAAGCTATTCTGTGTGCAGAAGTTTCCATTAACTCTTGTTCCCATAGGAGTCAATGGAAATTCCTGCCTGTCGCGCAACGAAGATAGTGCATGTTCTATCCTTCTTAGCTCACTGGTTGGACCAGCAGACTAATAAAATTAAAATTTAACCTTTATTAAATAATTGTTAAAATTCTATGAATAGACTAATCTTAGACACACAAACATATAAATTTCAATGGGATAATAAAAGTATATAAATCCCAGAAGGAGATGTCAGATAATGCCTGGCTAGGTTTGCAGGCGCTATGATCCTAACAGTTCAGTTTCTGATGCTCAAAACGCCACCACTGAATGGAACAGACGTTCCACCTGGTTTTGCTTATTAGGTTAGTAATAATATACCACACTCCTATCACAGCCAGTAGGAGGAATGAAAACGTTATGCTGATAATAGATTCGGTCGATCATCAGTTAGTGGATGCATACAGTTGCCCAGGAAGACAGTTTCTGTCTTTCTTAGGTGCGCAGCGTTTTACGCCCCTATTTCCTCACATAGGAGTGCTTCTATAGGAACCCATTGGTTCTTTTAAAAGTATTCATTTTGTGCAAGCAAAAAGCATACTTGTCTGACCGAGGCCTTACTGTAAAAATGTAACTTGAACCACCCTTTTAAGTAGGAGGGCTCACCAATACCAATCTCCCATAGGCTCCCATGTTGCCGCTGACACATACTGCATGAAATAAGTGTGCAACAAAGATTGCAGCATGTTCTATCTTGGAGCGTATAAGGCTCGCATACATGCCAACATAGTGTATGGTGATTGGTGGTGTACAGCAAATACGCAATGTCATTGCGTGCATGCTGCATACTGCCTTGCAGGCGGCATGCAGTGGACTATGCTTACGTGAGGCCGCCCTAATACGTAGTATGTCAACATATTTTGAATAGTAGAAGACAACAGTTTAAGTATTTAACAATATTGTGCAGTATATCAATTCCCATATTATATGTATGACATTCAAACATGTGCACCACATATGTTCAATCTACTAGATTATATCAAGCAGCTATCAGTAGGTGTTCAGCTTGTGGGATTCCTTCTAATCATGAGGCTGCTTTGGCTTTTCTCCTGCTCAATGGTGCCCATAATCACCCGCTGTGCAGTAAATTGCACTACTGGGCCATTTAAATGAATAGGGCTCTATTACAGTTCATTGTATAGCAAGTAGCAGGGAGCATCACTGTGCAAGGAAACACTGTGGCCTGTTCCTTTTAGGAATCAGCAGGCGTCTCAATAGTTGGACCCCTACCCAATTGGTAAAAAGTTGCATATCTGGGCGTTAGGTCATCAGTTACTATGGTTAAAATTGCTTTTCTGTTCTGACATGGAACATAAAAACTAAAATAACGGTGTGCGGGGTCCATCAAATGACGGACACCAGTGCCGCCCAACAAAGACCATTGAATATAAGGAGTTCCATCAGATTTCTATTATGGTGTCCATCATTTTACCAGAAACAATAGCAAAATCTCCAGCGCAATTTTTTTCTGGGGCAGTTCAGTTGCAATAATAACTGAGCCAAAAACTGCATTAGTGAAACCATGTGTGTTTTTACTATGTTTGTCGTAAAATGTGTCAAAAAACGCATGCAATTTTGCAAATGCACTTTTTGGTGCAGTTTTTATTGCAACCGAACTGCCCCATGTGAATTGTGCCTTAGTATGTTAACCCAGACAAGTTTAGACCTGTCTGGTGCTATTTCATTAATTTTCCTTAGCTTTTTCTCAGAGCTCTTTCACACAGGGAGCTACGTGCGCAAAAATCTCACGCGTAAAAAAACGCGGCTAATAGAACCAATGGTTTCCTATGAGAACATTCAGATGAAGGAATGTGAATGTACCCATAGAAAACCATTGGTTCTAATAGCCGTGCCTTTTTTAAGCGCGTGATTTTTACACGCGTAGCTTCCCTATGATAGAGCCCTTAGGCCTCATGTCCACGGGGAAAATCAGGCCCGCTACGGATTCTACATGGAGAATCCGCAGCGGGTCCCTCCTGCCCCGCGGACATGAGCGCTGAAAATAGGAATTTAAAAGAATTTACCCATCCGTAGCGGGCGGGGAAAGTCTTCTCTTCCTCACGGCCGGATCTTCTTTTTCGGCCGGCGGATGAACTCGTCACGGCTGCGGCACGTCGCCGGCACATCGCCGACGCGCCACGCGCATGCGCCAGGCGCATCCGCCGAGCCGAAGCAAGAAAGATGCGCCCGTGAGGAAGAGAAGACCTTCCCGGTCCGCTCCGGATGGGTAAATTCTTTTAAATTCCTATTTTAGGTCTCCCACGGATCCGGACGGCTTCCATAGGCTTCAATAGAAGCCCGCGGGAGCCGTCCCCGTGGGAGACCCGCATGAAAATGGAGCATGGTCCAGATTTTTTCATGCTCCATTTTTTTTAAAATCCCTTTTATTGACCATCCGCTGGTATTTATCTACCCCGCGGGTGGTCAATGCATCCCTATGGGGTGCGGATCCGCGGGCAGGAGAAGAGTTAAAATCTGCTGCGGATTTTAATTCTTATTTTGCCCGTGGACATGAGCCCTTAGTGTCCTGGATGAGCATCTGAGCCTTATATCGCTACCTCATCTACTTTATATACATCTTAGGCCACCTGCAGACGAGCGGGTCGGATCCGGCGGCGAGAATTCTCGCCGCGGGACCCGACCCGAGCGCCTGCAGGGATGAGCGCGTACTCACCCGCGCCCAGCGGCCCCGGCTCTTTCATGTGCCGGCTGCCGGGCAGCTGGCGCATGCGCAGACCAGAGCCGCCGGCTGCCTGAGTGACGTTTCTGTGCGAGGCTCTGCGAGCCCCGCACAAAAATAGGACAAGCCGCGGTTTGTTTGCCGCGCGACATTTCGCGCGGCCAAACCGCGGCCGTCTGCATAGGAAGAGGCCGTCTGGAGAAGTTCAACTGTAGTAGTATCTGAAACTATATTAGCTATATCTTTAATATATACACATAATGGTTAGATTTATTGACTTATCCACTGTCTTAGATTTACTACTAGATACTACAACATGTTAGTGTATTGAAATGGCTTATGGGTCAGAAACGCTCTTTTCTCCTTAGGGAGAGCAACTATATACTATAAATAAGTGAGGAGACTCAAATGGCCACGCACGCTCCTCTGGGTAATATGCAAATAAGGGAGATGGAATAAATCCTCCACAGTGCCACCTACTGAAAGGCAGCATTCCTTCGAGTCAAAGTGGGACTTTTTATACAAGTCTTGCTACAATGACTGGGAATCAAAAGCAAAGCCAGACCCCATGTACATACAGCTGTTTCCGGGTTATTGCCCATCATCAGTGTACAGTAGGAGTCTGGCTTTTGCTAGTGAGAGGCCAGGGACAGGGGTCAGAAACGCTCTTTTCTCCTTAGGGAGAGCAACTATATACTATAAATAAGTGAGGAGACTCAAATGGCCACGCACGCTCCTCTGGGTAATATGCAAATAAGGGAGATGGAATAAATCCTCCACAGTGCCACCTACTGAAAGGCAGCATTCCTTCGAGTCAAAGTGGGACTTTTTATACAAGTCTTGCTACAATGACTGGGAATCAAAAGCAAAGCCAGACCCCATGTACATACAGCTGTTTCCGGGTTATTGCCCATCATCAGTGTACAGTAGGAGTCTGGCTTTTGCTAGTGAGAGGCCAGGGACAGGGGTCAGAAACGCTCTTTTCTCCTTAGGGAGAGCAACTATATACTATAAATAAGTGAGGAGACTCAAATGGCCACGCACGCTCCTCTGGGTAATATGCAAATAAGGGAGATGGAATAAATCCTCCACAGTGCCACCTACTGAAAGGCAGCATTCCTTCGAGTCAAAGTGGGACTTTTTATACAAGTCTTGCTACAATGACTGGGAATCTTTTGATTCCCAGTCATTGTAGCAAGACTTGTATAAAAAGTCCCACTTTGACTCGAAGGAATGCTGCCTTTCAGTAGGTGGCACTGTGGAGGATTTATTCCATCTCCCTTATTTGAAATGGCTTATGACGCGCCTAGTTGAAGAAACCATTACCTGAAGAAGGAGTCCACCAGGCGTTTAGAAGGAAGCCTCCACATTATCCTTGGCCATGGATCACCAGCTGCAGTACAATCTAACCGTAGAGTCCCACCATAGAACACATCTGTTTTCTGGGGAGAACTTGCAGTGATCTTTGCGTTTGATGGAAATTTCCTTACATCTAGATATACTACTCTTCTGGCAGCACCTACAATATTTGCTGCTATGCACTCATACTTCCCAATGTCTCTTGGTGAGCTGTTACGTATGTAGAGTGTTCCATTGGGAAATACAAACAAGTTTCCATTTGCATACTGTGAAGGACGGACCTGTGTACCATCTAAGAGCACCCAACGAATAGTAGGTGGAGGAGCACCTTTGGCTGAGCAATGAATATAAATACTATGGCTCTGTGGCAATGAAATATTTTCCACTTTTTCCTGTTGAATTAAGGGAGGCAAGGGTGATACCTGAAGCTTTACAGTCAAACTGTCTGCGCCTGCCACATTGCCAGCAACGCATTTGTAGATTCCTCGGTCAGGAAATGTCACATCTTTAATGGATAAACTTCCATTGGAAAACAGCATGATACGAGATTCTGTAGTAGAGGCAGTGCGCAATATTCTCCTGTCTGGCAGAATCCAAGAAATATGGGGAGGAGGTATGCCACTAGCATTACAGTCCATTGTAATTCTATCGCCAAGATATACCAAAGTATCCTTGAAACGAGGTAGTAGTATTTTGGGTTGCTGAGCCACAACTGCTAAAGTAATGGTCATCTTATCTATACCATGCTTGTTCTGTGCTGTACACATATATTGCCCACGGTCCTGAAGCTGAAGATTCTGTATATGCAATGTTCCGTTATGCAAGACTTCAAAGCGTTGTACTTTGCTTTTTGAGGACATTATTGCACCTGAAGAAATAGAAAAAAATTCTATAAGCATAAATTTATCGTATTCAGATAAAGTTATATCATTTGCATGATGTCATGTAAGAATAGAGATGCCCTGCAGTGGCCAATATAGAAGAAATGGTAGGCTGCCCCCAGATTTCTCTGACTGGATGAACTTATCCATGGAGAATTCAGCCTCTTTAGGTAAAGGGGCTGTCCAGTTGGGACATATCC
Source organism: Eleutherodactylus coqui (assembly GCF_035609145.1). Classification (NCBI taxonomy): domain Eukaryota; kingdom Metazoa; phylum Chordata; class Amphibia; order Anura; family Eleutherodactylidae; genus Eleutherodactylus; species Eleutherodactylus coqui. Next base: position 96,840,542 of record NC_089840.1, read on the forward strand.
TTAACCCTTTGCAATCCAATTTTGGATTTAGGATTTCCTAGGGGGCTTTCTCTTTCTGCCACTATACAATGGCGCCATCTGCTGGCTAGAGCCAGTACTTCAGTATGTGACATGCCGGAGAGGCCCCAACAACAAAACGGACGGCAATATATAGTAAGAATACCCTGCTGGACATCTTCCGACATCTGAGCTGCACAGGCTTCAATCATATTGTAGGAAGACGTCAGACAGTGGATTGGAAAGAGTTAAAGTTCCGTTAAATCTGTCTTCAACACCTTCTGCTAGCATTTAATGGAGTACTTGCTAGGAGAACTCACTTGGTTCAGGAGAGACAATGTCAGCCATCACAAGGATGCATATTTTTAGTAGGAATATGGCACAAGCAGTAACAGTGATTTTTTTTTACCTGCTAGTAGCATATCCATTACCAAAAAGAGATATTTTTAACATACAACTTATGCACAAAATTGCTATTTTTATATATTTTTCCCTTACAATTTACTCCAGTAATAGTGAATAAAGAAATCTACTGATATTTGTAGGCTGTCAAAAAGTAAAGGGTATTTATTCTAATTATTACATTTATGAAGACCAAACACAGCCTAATTGTGCTTTTACTGCACTCTGGCTGAGGATGGGTACTTGTGGGCCTCTTTTTCTTGGCAGCCATGGAGGGTTAAAGTGGTGGAACCCCTATTTAATGGGTCATTAAATTAAAAAATTGCCTTTTTTTGAGCAATCTTTTTAATTACTGATGCTATTTTAACAAAAATTTGTAGTGACTTTGGATAAGAATAGTCAAAAACTTTACAAGAGATATTAAACATATAGAAACTGTATGTATTACCTGTAGCAAGCTTTGTCCAAGTAATGGAAGGCTTAGGTTCTCCAACAGTTTCGCATGGAAAAATAGCATCCGTCTCGAATGGTATAGATACAAACTGGTTACCAGTGGTCACAATTTTGGGTTTGCTTTCTTCGAATTTGTGGATAAATGAAGGATCCTTTGTAGAATCCACTTTATTTGTCGTAACACGAGGTCTTTGATTAACATTAAAGTAATGCCACAATGGCTGGACAGTAGAACTTGGCTGAGATGTACGACTTTGCATAAAGTAAGCAGGGGTTGTAGTAGATTTGGTTGTGGTAACAGTTTGGGTTACTACTTGAGCAGGTGAAGTGGTGGTTTTTATAGCACTTGATGCCGTTGTCCAGACTTTATTATTTCCTCTGGCTGGGACGAAAATAGTTGGAGGAATAGGCTTAGATGTAACAGTAAAATAAAAAAGCCTTGTTCTGTTAAAATGATATGGGATTCTTGGTTTGATGTAATATGGATTTACATGATATGGGATCTGTATTGAGGTACCTTTATTATCAGGTATAAAGTTGTTTCCATATGGTCTGTAATGGGGTGTAATTCTTTGTCCCGGAGTAAACTTATTTGGTGTCACTGGTCTTGGTCTATATAATGGAATGACTGTAGTAGTAGTTGTTGCCGGAGTCGTTGTTGACATGCGTGGAGTGTATACTTTCTTTTCCTGGGAATTTTGCACTGTGTGTGCGGTATAAGCTGTTATTTCTGGTTTATTGGTTATTACAATTGGCTGATTAGTAACATAGTAGCGTAGAGGTCCATGGGTTCCAATGTAAGATGGTCTTATATTTCCTCTAACTGGATTATAGTATGGTGGAACTATTCCATGATGGTAGTTGTTCACTATTCGAGTCTGATGATGATATTTTGGGTTATAAGGGAGACTGTTGTTTGATTTTGAACTATATGTGTCTTTAATCTGTTCTTGTTTAGACTGCACAAACACTTTATTCTGGTTGGAAGAATATGCATCTAACTCATTTACTCTCGAAGGAAGAGTATTTTTTTGCAATAATTTAGTACTCTGTGTAGGAGTAACTAGAGTTTCTTGATATTTAGTCTTAGGAAATAAAGGCTGTATTGGTAAATGTTGTGTGCTTGGAGATGTCACGTAGAAACGTGTGGTAGGAACAAAAATATTTCTAGTAACTGGATAAGCTGTCATATACTTGCCAGGATTGGGTGTTACATTCTGCTTATATGGATGGCTAGGAGTTGCTGCATTTGCATGGTAATTGTAGATTGTTCTTTGATTATTTTTGTCTTTAGCAGCAGCTGTGGTAGTTTTTTGAATTTGTTGTACTGTTGTTGACTGCCTGTATATAGTTTTATAGGTATAAGTTTCATATTTTATGGGACTATGAGTTCTAGCACTTAGGGTGGTCAATGTTGGAGGCTCTTCCGTAACAAGCACTGGAGATGATTCTGTTGCAATGGGAAGTTCAGGTTCTGTATGCTCTATTTCATTATCTTCTGAAACATTTGTTTTATCTGTTGCAGGTTGCCAATACTGATTTAAGTTTGTTTTGGGTGATTCTGTGGTGCTCTTTTTGTTCAGGAAATCTATTGTTTGAATGTTATTTTTTGCAATATCTACTGCATCATCAATAGATTTTAATGTGTAAAATTCTTTAGCATTATTTATATCCACAGTGTCCGAATTCTCAGTTGCTGTAACTGGAGGAGCAAGTGGTACTTCCACCATTGTGGCAGGTGTTTGAGTTGTATATAACACGTTTGCTGTAGTAGTAGTAGATGGAGCCTGTTTACCCCTTTCTGATGATGGACGCACTGCACGATAAGTTGTCTGAGTATGTGTTGGATGAGTTGTTATGCTAGGCTGATGCACAATATTATCTTGATTTGACAAAATTCTTGTAATCTTTTCTTTTTCAGTTATTGGTCTTTGTTCAGTTACCAAATTTAAATAGCTTTGTGCATAGGATGGTGTAGAAAGATTTTGGTTTTGGCGGTGTCGGAATCTGTTTGGTCGGAACTTTCGTCTCCCATTGTTTCTTCTTCTAGGATGCTGAATATAGGCATGTGTTGGAAAGGGAGTTGTTGTAGATGGTATCTGAGTAGTAATTGGCATATTTCTAGTAGTTGCTCTTGAGGCTGTTATAAAAGAATGTGGACTTGTGATAATGTTTAAATGTTGATCTCTTTCTACTGAGTTTTCCAGATCATTAGATATTTCTTCTGTTGTATGTTTATAATTCTCAGAATATGTATCTTCAACAGAATTTTTTGCAAGAGAATCAGTATTAGTTGTAAGAGGAGGGGACGCTGTAGAAGTAATGCCAGTAGATTTACGTATAATGCCATCTATGGCTTTAGAGACTATCTGATCACGTTCAGGAATGGTAGTTTTAGTCGAAGATGGAGACAAGTCAGTGTTTACTCGTAAATAATCATTATTACTGTTTTCAGTTATTTCTGATGCAGTGGGAAATCTATAAATTGGTGTTTTAACTGTAGATGTATGAACTATAACATGTTCTGTCGTATCCAAGCTAGGTGTTGTAGCCAATTCAGCTTCTTCCGTATTCGATATACTAGTAGTAGTTTTAATTGGCATTAAAGTAGGGTCTTCAATGTCATCTTCCTCACCTGCAAAATAAATGGAATCTTCTATATCTACATTTTCAATAGTTGACATATGGTTTGTTGAACTTAAAGTGTTAAGTAAAGGAGACAATTCTGTTATTGCTTCCTCTTGAATGTCCTCTACAAATGGAACTTCACTGTAATCATCCGTCTCTTCTTTAGTTACTGCCAAAATGTTGTCATCTACCTGCGTTGGGAAGTCTTGATACTGTGTAATAGTCACTTTTGGTGAAGATGTTATATGTAATATCTCATCATCTGCTGATGCCTCTTCCATATTACCTGCTATTTCTGTAATTGTATCCAATGGTTCAGATATCGAAGAAGGATTTGTGTCTTCATTCTTATAGTTTGGGATAGTTATGGCTATTAGGGTGGTTACAAGTGGAACATCAGTAGTTTTTAGATTACTTTTCTCTCTAACTTTAGCCAAAATACTGGCCCATTTCTGGGGATCAATCTGCTTATTACCTCCTATTATCCTTCTTCTGGATTCAAATTTTCTTCGTCCTTCAGCTATATTGCTGTCTTCATCTTTCTCTGTATTTTTCCAGGAAATCATTTTTTTCCTGTCTTTTCTGGTATTTTTGCCTTGGACTCTAGAAGCTTTACCTTTTCCAGTTTTTAGTCTGTCTTGAACATTGTACTTGTTTGTTTCCTCCTGCACATCCCTCTCACCAGATCCCCTATCATCCTCTACTAGATCATACTTGGGCTTTAAAGAAACCTTTACCAGAGGGCGCTTTTTAATTACTGTTACTCTATTTAATTGCTCTGAGTACTTTCTTAGTATTGTTACCTGCACACTATAGTGATCTGATCCATATTGATTGAGAGCAATGCACCTATAAAGGCCGCTATCAGTAAGCTTGGTAGTTGGAATTATTAATGACCCATCATTTAATAAGTATGCACCTGTTTTATTTGTGCCTGAATTAATGATTCCATTGTTTGGTAAAATCCAATTGACTTCAGCATTGGGATTTGCCACTGCACTGCATGGAAGAGTTAGAGGTTCCCCAACAGTTTTAGTGACCACTTTAATGTTGGTTTCAGATATCTCATTCGATGAAGGTTGTACCACCACTCTTACAGCCAAGGTATCAACCTCATGCTTTACTTGTGCAATACACTGATAGATCCCCGAATCTTGGAAATCGGCTTCTTTTATCATCAACTGTCCACTTGGAGATATAGAATATCTGCTGTCTTGATTAATGTATGGGGCTTTTAATGTTGTACCATCGGGTAAGGTCCATTCTATAGTAGGTGTGTCGGAAGACTTCACATGACAGGTCATTTGGCATACACTTCCTTTAATGACACTATATGATGTTTTAGTATTTTCATTCCTATTTATCATAACCCAATTATTCTTTGGATACTGAATATCTTTTGTATGAATTGATTGGGAGAGCTCAGTGGAGAAAGACAGGGTAACTTTCTTTGCTGTGCTCATTCTTCTATTTAGCTGAATCTTGATGACTGGTTGCATCACCCATTCAGGTTCTGCAGATATGATAGCTCGAACTCCTGTGTAATAATATGAGTCATGATCCAGATTCTGTTTGTATATGTAAGCTGCTTTAGAGCTGTCTGTAAAGATCAGTTCTCTTTCCAACTTCACAGGAACCTCACTGTAGTAAGCTATTAGTTTCCATAACTTTTCATAGTTTTCCCGAGTCATAGAACACTCAAAATCTAAAGTAAATGTTGCATTAACATCAATTTCCTCCTGATGAAGTTGGTTCCATTGAATTTTGCTATAGTCTTTGGTTTTCTTCACTTGACAATCCAAATTGACTTTGTTTCCATGCTCATCAGTCATATTTAAAGTAATTTGTCCAAGAAAATCTTTATTTAACTCTAACAATTGAAGGTCAGTGTCGTCATCTTCAGAATTACTATCACTGCTGTTAACCCTTAGTGGTGAAGAAATAGTAGGCCGTGAACAGGACAAATCTTTTAAACTCTGAATTTCTTGATCTTGTAGATGTCTCGGGCTGGAACACATTGCGCACAGCTGGCCGTTTTCATATGATTTGTCTTTCTTGCACTTCAACACACCTACAGGTATATGAAAAAAATAAATGTTTTTAATATAAAACACTTTTAGTTGATGCAATATTCTTACATTGAGAGAATAAACTCAAAATCCTCTGAATGGTGAAATACATAAGCATCAAAGCAAGCATTGTCTACGGGCTGCTCGTAGTCATTATTAGTGGGTAAGGTGCTTCCTTTGAATCTGAAAACATCTGCTGTACATTTCGTTAGATGACTACAGGTGCATTTATTAGCAAGCAAGGGCTTCAAAGGACGTCCAGGAACAGACCACTCCAATAATGTATGATTTGCCTTCATGAAAGATGATATGTAGTTGTTACCATCAGTTGACTCGACATAAAATGCAATGTACTGTTTGTAAATTAATGCCTTCTGATCAAAGCAGATTAACAAGTATATTTAAAATGTTGTACTATGTGCTACACATTAAATGGATAGTAAATAGAGATGAGCAAGCACGCTCGGATAAGGCAGTTACTTCTGGAGTAACTGCATTCTCATCAGAGCAGGCTTAGGGGGGCAACAGGGGTGAGCAAGGGGTGGCGGGGGGGGGGGGGGAGAGAAATCTCTCTCACTCTCCACCCCGCTTCCCCCCACCGCACCGCCGAGCCTGCTCGGACAAGAATGCAGTAACTTAAGAAGAGTGATGCTCACTCAAGTAACTGCCTTATCCGAGCGTGCTTGCTCATCTCTAATAGTAAACTCTAGGGTTACATAAAGCTCTGATGCTTCATTTGTCTGCATTGCATATTGTAAAAAATGCAATAGTTGATTGTGTATTTGTGCAAATGTCAAACCTCATTTTCCCTGAGATATTGGGAGACAAATTCTACACCCTATACACCGTAGATCATTGATGACCCTGTCAAAATTGATAGGATTTGCTGAGAATTCTGTTATATTTATATTCCAATTATGTTGGTCAGACATCACGTGACGCACTTACTAAGAAGAGGGCTTCCACCAACTTTGATTCACATTTTAGTTGTTGGTATTGGTAAGGTCTCTAATAAAACTTAATTTTTATTAAAATGCTAAAATTATGGGCTAATACAAACACACATATGTAGATAAGAATACTAAACTCCCCACTACCGCTTCGGAAACTTTATCATCACTGTCCAGAGCAGTATGGTGTCAGAAATTTCTCCTAAGTAGATGAGGCAAAAGAGGTTACAGGACAAGACGTTTAGGAAAGCAAGATAGTATGCAAATCCGTATACCGCATATACTCCAGCATAAGCCGAGTTTTTCAGCACAAAAAATGTGCTGAAAAAGCCCCCCTCGGCTCATACTCGAGTGAGGTAAAAAAAAAACAAAAAACTGCAAAACTCACCTCTCAGCCGGCAACTGTGTCCCTGGCGCGATATTATCCCCGACGATGTGCAAGGTGCTTCAGACTTCTCACCCTGTCATTTCCCTGGCTTGGTTTTCAATTCCCCTGCTGTCAGCCCTGTGTAACTAAGCGCTGTGATTGGATCGAGTGCCGGCCAATCACAGTCAGTGCTCGATCATTCAGAGCCATTCAGTGAATGACATCACTGAATGGCTGTGATTGGTTTATTGAGCGCCAGCTGATTGGCTGGCACTCGATTCAATCACAGCGCTTAGTTACACAGCGCTGACAGCGGGGGAATTGAAAACCAAGCCAGGAGGATGACAGCACGGAGAAGTCTGAAGCAGCTTGCTGCACCGCTGGGGACACCATCGCAACGGGGACACAAACACCGGCTGAGGGGTGAGTATTGTGTTTTTTTTTTTTTTTTACCTAGTATATACTCGAGTATAGCTAGGCTTATACTCAAGTCAATAAGCTTTACCAGTTTTTTGTGGTAAAACTTATTGACTCAGCCTATACTCAAGTTGGCTAATACTCGAGAGAATATATATATATATATAATATTTATTTATTTATATTTATTTAAGCAGAAGGTCCCTTGCAAGGTGCAGAGACTTACTAGTCAATTCATACAAATAGCCATAAAGAGCTCACAAGCTTTAGGGAAATAAGCCACTGTGACAAAATAGTAGGAACAGAGAGACCCCAAATCCTGAAGTGAAAGTACATTGATAACAGTCGATAGCTGAAACTAATGCGTTTCTCTAGTTTAGATCATCAGGAGAAAGAATAACCACTACAGTCATGTACTCAATGTACTGTCTCTTTAGATGATTAGTTATTTTTAAGCCAGAAAGATAACTTTTGCATCCAGACCCGAAGCAACTTGTTTGTACAACAGCTCAGTCTCTCAGTTAAACTGCATATAATACATTGACAATAATGTTATCATTACCAAAATTATTTCAGAAATAACTTACCATTGGACTGTTCATCCCATTCAAGTAACCATTTCAATTGACAATCACAGGCCAAAGGGTTGCCATGAAGATATAAGTTCTCTAGTAATGGCATTGTTTGGATCATGCCAGCAGGGAGAGTCTGAATCATGTTGTCTGATATGTAAAGATGCTTCAATGTAGATTGTCTAAAGTAGCCCAAAAAATTAAAAGTGCAGAAGGTGTTGACATGGAGCTGCTGAAGCAAGTTTCCTTCTAAATGAAGTAGTCGTAAGGCAATTAATCCATTGAATGCATTGGGATGTATAAATTCAACTTTATTATGGTCAGCATGTAATCTGGTTAAAGCAGAAAGACCATGAAATGTGTGGCTGGTAATCACTTTCAACTTGTTGTAGCTCATTTTGAAAACCTTTAGAGAGAACAAAATAAAGCATTCTATAAAATATCACATTAAATCACAGTATTAACCAGAGTTACAAAATTAGGCTTTTTTCACATCTGTACTATAGCTTCCGTTGATAACAATGGAGCATTGGATCCATCATATGACAAGTCTCAACATAGCAGATGGCTCTATTAGGCTTACAATGGGGTCCTTTAGTGTTCTATCTTGTTTTCCATAATTTTACGAATAGTGGTACATTTTGCCAACTCAGATGTGAAGAAAGCCCTATGTAATGTACAGTATGTCTATGAATCCGGTTACAGAGAACAAACTAATGGATTGTATACTAGATGGATCTTACCTAATCATATATTCAAATCCCTAACATTAAAATGGGTTGTCTGGTTTAAAAAACCTATTCAGATAAACTATTTGTGCATTCCAAGTTAATAGAGAGAGAGTCCTTGTTCTGGACCTCCATCAATTAGACTGAGCATAGCTTCTATGAGGAGTTACTCTGGAGAACACGGTATGTCTATGATCATAAAGCTTAAATTTAGTGCTGGAAGGCAACATTTGGTCATAGAGGAACATGTAATAGCATGATTTATACTGTTGTAGGTCATTATACATGCTGTACATTACAATACATGTCGTATGAAGCGTATTGGAAGATTACCTGTAAAGAACTCAAGTCTTTGAAAGCCCCGTTAGGAATGTTTTGAACATCATTACTGTGAAACAAAAGCATCTCTAGTTTGGATAATCCAGAGAATGCACGCTCAGGAATGGACTGGATGCTGTTGAACCTGAGAACAAACAGCATTGTTCAGCAAATGAGAATATACATTTTTTTTATATAATAATAAGAAAATTACTATGAAAATACAGACATTTAGTGACACAAATGTATAGGAAGAAACATCAGCCAGCACCTTAAGGCCCATTTAGACCCAACAATTCTCGCTCAAAAATCGCTCAAAGCCATCTATTGAGCGAAAATCGTTGGGTCTAACTGCACCGACATTGTACAATTTTCATTAACGATGAGTCTTATCAGGGCTGAGTTCTCAGCGGGATACTGCTGATACTATTGTTTCAGCTGGTATCCTGCTCGGAGAACTCAGCAGAAGTATGAAGAAGACAGCGCTCCAGCTGTCTTCTGCATCCCCCACTCGGAGCGCTCAGCTGTATAGCAGCTGCGCGCTCCATGAACACAGCAGGAGTATACAGAAAACAGCGCTCCAGCTGTGTTCTGCATACCATGCTCGGAGCACTCAGCTGTATATCAGCTTAGCAGGGTGTGAACACAGCAGGAATATACAGAAGACAGCACTCCAGCTGTGTTCTGCACACCGTACTCGAAGTGTTAAGCTGTACACCAGCTAATCGCTCCGTGAACACAGCAGGAGTATACAGAAGACAGTGCTCCAACTAACTTCTGAATACCCCACTCAGAGCACTCGGCTGTATACCAGCTGAGCGCTCCGCCCGTGAACACAGCAGGAGTATGCAGAAGACAGCGCTCTAGCTGTCTTCTGTATACCCCACTCAGAGCGCTCAGCTGTATACTATTGTTTCAGCTGGTATCCTGCTAGGAGAACACAGCAGGAGTATGAAGAAGACAGCGCTCCAGCTATGTTCTGCATACTTCGCTCAGAGCGCTCAGCTGTATACCAGCTGTGCGCTCCATAAAAACAGCAGGAATATACAGAAGACAGTGCTCCAGCTGTGTTCTGCACACCCCACTCGGAGCGCTCAGCTGTATACCAGCTGAGTGCTCCGTGAACACAGCAGGGGTATACAGAAGACAGTGCTCCAGCTGTCTTCTGCATACCCCACTCAGAGTGCTCAGCTGTATACCAGCTGAGCGCTCTGCCCATGAACACAGCAGGAGTATGCAGAAGACATACATTGCCCTGTAAATGCGCACAATGATTATCACTCAAAAGATTGCCTTTGAGCGAATTTTAAGTGATAATCATTGTATCTAAATTGGCCTTTAGTAAGACAAAACTTCTTTCATGATAACTGATATCAAAGTGTCCGAGAAATTACTCAAAGTGGACAAATATTAATTTTTTTTTGCTCAAAGGTTATATTTTTTAGGATTAAAGTGGTTTTCAAAGCAATTTCTATTAATGACCTATCTTCAGGATAAGGTCATCAATAGTTGATCGGCTGGGATCCACCACTCGGTACCTCTGCTGATCAGCTGTTTGGGCATCCGCTGTCAGCACCAAAACACAGTGCAGGAAGGGGAAACAGATAGCTTCAACCACTCTGTAGTGGATGGCGCTTTTAATTGCAGGCACGGTTCACATAAAAATCAATGAGAGCTGCGCCTGCAATTACTAGTGCGGGACACTACACAGTACGGTGGTCAGAGCTCTCTGCTTCTGCTCTGTACATTGTGTTATTGGCACTGAGAGCAGGTGCTCAGACAGCAACAGACAGCCAATCAACTTCTGATGACCTAGCTTGAGGATAGATCATCAATAGAAATGGCCTCTTTAACAAATTGTAAAAAGTTATTTGGTTTTGCCATAATTAAAAGTTATACCATGTTCTAATACTTTTTGCATCCATTTTCAAGATCTCTGCTTCTAGTAATTTTGTAATAATCTTCAGTATTTACTTCCAATGGATAACAATAATCATATAATGGACACATAAGCAGAGGGCTTGAAAACCATGGGGAATTAAAACTGAAACTTTACTGGAAAATGTATTAAATTGAAAGAGTTTTTCCTGGACTTTAATATTCATGGCCTATCCTGTAAGGGTTGTGCTGGCTGGGATCTGTTGTACCACATAGGTTTCTGGCAGCACAGCCCCACAGGTATGGAATGATTGTGCTGACTGGGTGTGGTGATCTCCTGATAGCCAACCCCCTAGGTCTTTGCCCACATATACCCAGCTCCTGGCAGTGTCTGTTTGGTGTCCAGGGTAAGCAGTCCTGTTGTCTGTGCTGTTGCAGCTTGCTGTGTGACTTGTGGCCTGTTGGCTGTGCTGTTGCAGCTTGCTGTGTGACTTGTGGCCTGTTGTCTGTGCTGTTGCAGCTTGCCATGTGAACTTGTGGCCTGTCGTCTGTGCTATTACAGCTTGCCATGTGAACTTGTGGCCTGCCCTCTGTGCTGTTGCAGCTTACCATGTGAACTCTGTCGGGGTGCTGCTGGATCATGTGTCTTGTTAGAGTAGGAACCGCAAGACACGAGGAGCCTTGATTGCGGGCTTGTGAGTGTAAGTTCATTGGCCAATGTACAAACGAATCCCTCGTATTATATAACAGCTATTCCATCTGCTTTAGCGCACAGGGATGTTTGGGGAGTGTGTTGGTCGTTTGTCCTATGTTATGGCTGGCCGTGAGTCCAGTCCGCAGTATGCAGTTTTTTGTCCCTATACTGTGTGTTTCGGGTCATGTTTGTGTGGGCCTCATGCTTATTTGCTCACATGAACATAACATATCCATAGGATACACCATCAATATCAAACTGGTGGGGGTCCAACTTCCAGTCCCCACACATCAGCTTGTTGAAGGGGCCAGAGAGCTCAATCAATCACTACACACTCTTAATTGTTTATCAGTCACCGCGGTGTACATTTACCTGGTGCTGCAGCTTACAGTAGCTCAGTCCTATTCAACTGAATGGAACTGAGCTGCAGAATCAAGCACAGGCACTACAAAAAGTATGGAGCTGTGCCTCGTAAACAATGGACAGACTGCAGCCATTGCCTAAGTACTGTGGATACTTCAATCAGCTGGTAATTGGGGTGCTAGGAGATGGTCCCCCACTGATCTGATAATAATGGCCTACCCTAAAGATTAAAGTCCAGGAAAGCCACTTTAATTATACTATGAATAAACTTTATTTGCTGAAACAGTGGTAGCCAAAGTCCTGTTCAATGGCGTATAAACAATGTAGGGGATTGCTGAGTTGGGAATACCCCTTTAATTACGTTGTTGGTAATGACGCTAATAAGCAATGATAAATGATAACATGTATAGTAAGATATTGTAACAGTTCAGTTCTCATAATAAAGCTACCAGAAGCCAGAAACTGCCCACATCCATTGTGAACACAAAAGGCACCCTTTTTTAGTATCTTGGCAGGGAATTGAGTGGAGATTTTCATAAATGCAAATTGTCATAAAAAGTTAACACCAGAATAAAAAGTGTTCGTACAAACCCTAAATTGATTCTTTCCACATGTTTGGGAATTTTTGTTGGTACTGTTACTAGAGATCGGAAAGTGCAGTGAACCTCAGAATTGACATAGCAGGCACATGGCTTTGGACAGGAAAAGGCACTGTGTGGAAACCTCAAGAATATTATAATTAACGGAAACAGCCATAAGTGTATCCTACAGCAAATTCCAGTTACCGTCTTCATTTTTGCTCCTGTAATACAAAATAACAAAAATATGTTAATTCTTCTTTAAAAGCACTGACCTAGCAGGTTCACCTCGGAGTACAGAATACTAAGTACATTTTTGCTAAAATTTGATATGCTACGTGGGACTTAATATAGGGGGTCTTGGGAAAATCCAGTGCAAACTAAAAAAAATCTACACACATTCTTCAACAATAAGACCACAAATAGTATTTATGTCATCCTAACTTTATGTCTGTGTAGGTTTTCATTTTCATGATTTAATAATAAGAATGTCGCAATTCGTTGATATCAAACTTGGGGCTTACACTCACTAGCCATCCAACTTCCCTGCGATGTGAGAGTGAATGAAAAAGCATTATAATGAAACCAATGATTTTCAATAGTTTCATTCTTATTAGCGATATTTTCACTCTAACCTAGCATTGCAAAGAAGAATGGGCGATATCGCCCATTGTTTTCAATGGGCCCGGCAGCAGCGGAGCTGGCCCCATTGAAATCAATAGAAGATCGCAAAGCAGGCTAGGAATTCCCCCCAAGAGAGAAGAGAGGAAGGGCAAAGCTACAGGGGAGCTGTGACAGATCTCCCCATATTTGGAGAGATAGGGGGTGGGGCTAGTGGGTTTCCCTGGGAGCGGGGGTTGGGCTTGAGAAGGGGTGTGGCTAGAGGGGCTATTATAGTAATGTCTTTAGCCAAGCGAGGGGGTAGAGCTAGCAGGTTTCACATCCTCTCAAGCCCCCCCACTTTGGGGAAACCCAGTATATTATTGATGATCTATTCTCAGGATACAATCAGCTGATTCCCAGCACTGCTGTCCATACGGATAGCACAGAAAGCTGATGGTGCTGCTCATACTCGAGTGGACTTAGTTTGCAGCGCAGGTGCAGCCCCATTGATTTAAACAGGAACTGCATCTGCACTACCAACATGCTCATTACAGTATGGGCAGCATGACCTCCTTTCTGCATTATCTCTACTGACAGCGATGCCGAGAATCAGCTGATTGGTGGAGATCTCAAGCGAGCAGCCCAGTCAATCCTGAGATTTCACTCTCAGTGTGTCCCAAAGTTGTGGCATAAGAATAATGCTACATGTAATAGTGTCCAGTTCATATTTTCCCAAACATCAATCACATAACATAGATGTCCATTTTTATGCATAGAGCATACAGTATGTGACTAAAACGTATGTGTAACTGGTTCCATATTAATGGTATGAGCTTGGTTTTGGTGTGGTAATTATGGTATGAATATGGTTCTTATGCTGCATTTGTGTTGTGAGTTTGGTTCAGGTGCTGCATTTAGGTACGCAGATTCAAGTTAATGCTATACCTATGTACCAAACTTTGTTTTAATGTTGCATTTCTGTTATGAACTCAGTTCTGGTGCTGTATTTATGTTATGAGCTTGGTTCTGGTGCTGTATTAGTTACGGGCTTGATTCTGGTGCTGTATTCATGTTAAATCAGTGGTGTAACTATAGGGGATGCAGAGGATGTGGGCCCAGAAGCCCAACCCCAGAAGCCTTAGGGAGCCCATAAGTCCTTTCTTCTTCATATAACAGAAAGATATGGGAATCAGGGTAGCGCCCCTACAGACATAAGTGGTATGATCAGAAATAGTGTGATATAATATATAATGGACTTACCCTGGTACTCAGTGAGGTCACTGGAGTGCCTCACCGGTACCTCCAAGTCCAGGAAAGCCTATAAGAGTGCTGGTCCTCCATCCCAATCCTTGATGGAGAGCAGCTCAGATCTTTGTGTTCCCCCTGTGTGGGGGACCCAATGATGTACAATGATGTATATACCAAGGGTAAAAAAAGAAAAATGATCCAGGCACTTCACGGGAGAGAAGTGGATCCACTCAGAAGTATTTTGTCCTAAGGTTTATTGCAACGCGCTTCAGCCCCTTCAAGGGCCTTTATCAAGCATACCTAGTATGCTTGATAAAGGCCCTTGAAGGGTCTGAAACGCGTTGCAATAAACCTTAGGACAAAATACTTCTGAGTGGATTCACTTCTCTCCCGCGAAGCGCATGGATCATTTTTCTTTTTTATCCTCGGTATATTCTTCTCCATATAGGGAGCCCAGTACTAGGAATAAAGCATTAGTTGGCGCCCTTGTTACAAATTTTGCATTGGGGCCCAGAAGCTTCAAGTTATGCCTCTGTGTTAAATAGATAAACAGGTTGAAGTTGGAAACATACAGCCGCCTACAGCCAAACAATGTCTACATACTGCAGCCAGTGATTGCACCATTTTGCTGATAATTTGTGCAGCTATTGGCTGCTGCATGTGGTCATGGTTTGACTGCATGTGGCCAGCTGATCATGCTTTCACCTTTTACTCATGGACAAGTGTTGTGTATTTGCCCCCCAAGACTAAAATTGGCCAGCCAGCCCCAGACGATAATAAAATCTCTGCCCATAAGAAAAGCAGATATGATAACAGAGTATTACGTGCAGAACAACATTGCCCACAGGGTAAAGCACATGAATTAATAGACAGTGAATCCTGAAAGATTAATAAAACATTTAAGACTCATGGTAATTATTCCTGATGTTTGATTAACTTCTCTTTTATTAAGATAGTAAATCTTATTATGACAAGCGTTTCATTAAATTAGAGTTTTACAATTTAAAAAAAGATATTGACAATAAAATAGTAAAATGGTTTTTCAGAAATTCAGACAAACCACAGAATGACTGCCAATCACGTTCCCGTCATGGTGCATACAGTATAATCACAGCATGTTATGTTTGTTTGTAATAGTTAATTACATGGGTGTTACATAACTGTACCATTATATCAGTGAAAATTGATGAATACTATAACATACTCCCTATGCTTTCAATGGGGTTGGTGCTGCAGCTGCCGGCCCCATTGAAAGCATTTGCGATATCGCAGTGTTTTTTTGCACTGCGCGGCGAGTGTTTTCACAACAACGCTAGTGGGTGTCCACCCTTACAGTAAAAAAAAAAGCAATATGTCATCCAATTACAGGCAGCGCTTAGCTATTCATTGACCAACGATTCCCCAAAAATCATGCTGCGGGGGTTGACTAAAAACCACTGCTTTCAATGGGGCCGGCAGCAGCAGCGCCAACCCCATTGAAAGAAATGGGACAGCATCCTGGACTTCTGTCACAGCTGTGGCAGAAGTCAGCGATATACTCCCTATGTTTTCAACGGGGCTAGCGCTGCTGCCGCTGGCCCCGTTGAAAACACTGAGCAGATTTCTTCTTTGCGATGCAAAGCTCTACTGAAGCATCGCAAATGAGTATGAAATCATTGAAAATCATTGGTTTTATAATCACCGCTGTTGCATCACAGGGGAAAAAAATCGCAAGTGGGTGTCCACCCTAAGGCTGCCTGTCAAAGGGCGTTGCGGTAGCCGCCGCCCGGGAGCAGAAGCCAGCAGACGGATCTCCGCGGTGAGCTTATCTGACAGATAGGCTCACGGCAGAGAATCGCGGGAATTCACAGCATGCTGCGATTTGCCACCCGTGAGCAGAGAATCGCTATGATTCTCCATTGGTAGACAGGGGTGCTGCACTTTCAATAGCAATTCTATGGAAAGCGTGCATTGCGTTCCCTACGGACGGATTATCGCCGCGGGGAATGCAATGCAAAACGCCCATGGACAGGCAGCCTTAGACTCACTTTTTGGGTAAATGCACACAGGCGGAAATTCCGCAGCGGGATTTCTCGCAGAATTTCCGCCTGAGCACGCTGCCATAGGATTGCATTCGATAATGCAATCCAAAGCAGACAGCCACGATTTGACCGATGTGAAAACTCGTGCGGTAAAGAAATCACGGCATGTCCTATTTCTGTGCCCAACCCGGCCGTCTGCAGGCGGCCATATTTTTGTTTATTGTACATTCAGCAAAGCATTGTTTGTTCAACTGAACTGGTGTAAAGCCTCTCGATAACAACAACAGGACTGTAGTGCTAAGGCCGCCTGCAGACGGCCGGGTCATATCCGGCAGCGAGAATTCTCGCCGCGGAACCCGACCCGAGCACCTGCAGAAAGCAGCGCATACTCACCCGCGCCTCGCGGCCCCAGCTCTTTCATGTGCCGGCTGACGGCGCATGCGAAGACCGGAGCCGGCGGTGGGTGAGTGACGTTTCTGTGCGTCACAGAGCCCCGCACAGAAGTAGAGCATGCCGCAGTTTGTTTGCCGTGTGAGATTTCGCGCGGCCAAACCGTGGCCGTCTGTATAGGATTGCGTTTATTAAAGCAATCCTATGCAGGCTTCCAGCGGCGGAAATCCCGCGTGAAATCCCGCCGCGGAATTTCCGCCCGTCTGCAGGCGGCCTAGGACAGATAAACCGAAGAGTGAGCAGACATTCAACAATTACCGAGAAATGCTAAAACACTTACCAAGAACACCAACACACATCAGCTGATGGAGTAACTAAAAATATGAGATATTAGTTAGTGCTTTGGCCAAAGTACAGAAGCTCACAAGCCCTCATCAAGGGTTCTTGTTGCCTTGTGAGTCCTTACTCTAACAAGACAACTAAAGCCCAAAGGGAGTCCTACCTCAAGCAGGCCAATCGTCCCAATAGGGATGGCCCCACACTGAAACATAGGGGCTTGACTCATGCAAATGGAAACTGGCAGAAACACAAGACAAGGGAAGGACAACATACAACTGAACAGGACAGTTCACACCTATGGTCTGGTCATCTACAACAGACACTGAACACGTCACTGTTCATACCAACAAACAGGCGAGGGAATTACAACATACCAGCTAAACACATCACTGTTCACACCAACAAATGAGGGAATCCCACATCAAGAACGTCATGAACACAAGCAACACCAAAGCACAACATGCAAGACTCCAAGCACCAGGGTTCTGAGGGAAGAAGATAAATGACCAACACACTCCAGCAAGAGGGGCTGGCATTTATATGCAGCAGACCGGTGGGGATTGGATGGCTAGAGAACTCCACACCATCAGTCAGCCAAATCAAACACACCTCCAGCAGTGTGGTCCTTGAAACCCAACAGAACCACAGTCCTCAGAGCACAACGTGACAAGTAGCAGTTGCCTGATGAAGCCTAAAGTCTACTGTGATATATAAGAAAACATTGGTATTATACTGTAAATGGCACATGATAAAAAGGAATCCTGTTATAGGTTTTGCACTGAGGCCATTAAGACTCAAATTAGGCTTCTTCTCTAGTAACTGCTATACATTTTTGCTTGTCTTCAAAATTCTATTTTACAGAACATACTGTAACTTCTCATAAGCACAAGAATGGACAGGTTACAGTTTCTCAGAAGTTCAACACACTCATCTTAGCGTACAAGTTTTCCTATAACACCCTTCTCCCCAAAAGACCAAATAGTTATTGACACAGAACCAGATAGGTACTTGATGAAATGCACAATAACCACTCACTGTTACGGTACTACTGAGTATAGTAATGGTAATTGTAATAGTATGGATAGAACAGACAAGTGCTAATGAATTTCATAGGAAGTGTATCAGCTACAGTATATGGTTGTAAATTACAGATGTGTAGACCTTCATGTCAGAGGATTGGAATGTGAAATGAGGATAATAGTAGTCTACTGTTGCATTAGAGCTGGTTATTATTCTATGTAAATATACAGATGAAATGGAGCCATTTACTGTGAAATTTCGAAACAATTGTCCTCTTCCCCTCTACAGACAGTATTTTGGAAATGCAATTCGTTTTAAAATGTGATCTTTATTCAAAGAAGCAGTTTTATCCATAAAGTGTAGCCAGAAAACAATTAGGAAAAGTTAATTTTCCAAAATATATTTGCCACCAAGAGGTAAGAGGAGCTGCCTTGGCAGAACACAATGTAATATTGACTGGGTATATAAAACGCAATACACATATTACCATTTGACAGGAGAGACTCGAAGTACTACAAATTAATTCAAATCTTAGCTGTACTTTGCTGAATGTCCATTGTATGGGTTTCATTTCTCTGTTGACGTAATGTCCAAATTAAGTTTCTTGAATGAATACAGTTTATAGGCACTAGGTTTCTGAAATATGTGATTAAATGCTTTTTGTTCCCAGACCTCATATAATTTATATTGCAAATTATAAAATTGAAATGGGATACCCTGCTAGAGTTCAGGACATTTCTATGAGTCTAGTGTTTTATACACTGGTCTTAGATAATTTTTGAGAGAGTAAGATGCACTAAATATAAATAGAATTGCAAGCCTCTTATTAATTTTGGGGTATTCTGCGCTTGCCATGCGCCACTTACTGAAATCCACTTTCTGAAATCCTGCTCAAACCTATCATAGATTTGCGCTACAGCCAGCCCCGCCCTCTCCTGCCAAGCTCCATTCGTTTTTTTACAGAAATAGAGAAAGCAGCGTAAAATGCCATAAAGTCGCAAAGTTGCAAAAGTTTGCAACTTTTCTAGGTCCGAATTCTGCAGTAAACATGTTTATGCATCCCCCCCCCAACAATATGGATTCCTGCTAATGGGAATGTAAGCACAAGGGTTTGAGAAGTCTACTAATCTGTACTAAACCATTAAGATCATGGAGTCTCTTTACCCTAAAGGTCCATTTAAACATAATGAGTGTTGCTCAATATCTGCTCAAAGGAACAAAAGTGCGCAATAATCGTTACACGATACACGAACCATCGTGCACTTTTTGTTTGCTTTTCAGTTGTCAATCATTCAGCCTGCATAAAAATCATCGCTGGTTCGCTCACTTCTCGCTACGTCTAAACACTGCGACGCACTAAACGAGAAGTGAACAATTCTCAAGGAAGATCTGCCTGACTAAACATTTGGCATCGTGTGAACAACTGGCGGTGACGACACTTGCTCGTGCGCGGTTTCAAACGAGAATCACCCCATGTAAAAGGGACATCAGGCCGTTTTCGGATGAGAACATGTTAGCTCTGTATTTGCTCTGTTTTTTGAAAACTGTAATACAGAGCAAATGAAAATCTATGTATCTATTCTCATGGCAGTATTTTGCACCACCATTTTTTTTAAAAACACAGCATGACCAATTATTCCGGTATTTGACTTTGCCTTACTAGTATTTTCTATTGGGTAAATATAGATGAGTATTTGCCCAATAGAAAACAAAATATATGGAAACAAATTCAGATCCAATAGTGATGAAATACTGATGACATACGGTTGCAATGCATCTGTAACACATGTATAATACAGAGCCATATTACAAATATGTTACAGTACACTTGTTTCAAATTGGCCTAATTGAACAGAACTTACACAGTATCATTGCCTGCAGCGTCATCGTGTCTGTAATTCTCTGTGGAGAAGCAGCTCTTATATTTTCCTCCATCTCCTCTCTGTGGTTGTTTTTCTTTTTCACTTGACATTATTAACAACATGACAATGTTAGCTGAAGACAGTTGTGTTT
The DNA here is from genome assembly GCF_035609145.1 of Eleutherodactylus coqui. Taxonomy (NCBI): domain Eukaryota; kingdom Metazoa; phylum Chordata; class Amphibia; order Anura; family Eleutherodactylidae; genus Eleutherodactylus; species Eleutherodactylus coqui. The sequence goes on from NC_089840.1 coordinate 96,860,590, forward strand.
TTGTTGATCAGTTAATTTTCTTAACCACATCTATTAAAGAAAACACAGGCCCAACTGTCTCCAGGTCATAGTGTTAATAAAGTCAACTGGAAAAATAATTTTAAATACATGTCTAGAAAAGTATATGTTTTCTTATTCTAAAACTATATTAAGAAAACTATAAAAAGCAGTAGAGAGAAGACAGCCCCTTTAAGAGGCAAAATTTGTGCATAAAAATCCATGCTGGATTGCTCCATGTGGGCATACTCTTATTGGCCTCCGTTTAGGCAATAGAAGACTATGGTTCTTCCCAAGCAGCTCCGTCTGAATCCCATTTTTGGGGATTTAGACATAACCCCAAGACCAAACTTGGGAACATCATAAAAAAACAAAATATGAATGGTCCCATGCATTGGTAGCCTGGCAGTAACATAGATTTGCTGAGTCTATGACATTCTGCTTACACCAGACCTTCTATTTGTAGCATCTCCCTGCTCTAGCTAATTGAGGCTCTTTGATACCCATATGTCGTTAATACAGAGTCCACAAGAAAAAAAATGTGGCATGCTCCAAAGCATGCAGTGGTATGTAGGTATTCTATGAACCAATGTTTCTAGAGTGAAGCAGTGCCTCGTGGAACTTTTGGAACTTCATGTGGTGCCATACAGGGTCTGTTGATGAGGCATGGACTGATGTAGGTTTAACCCCTCGCATAGCATGGATTTCCAAATCTGCAGTATGCTCAAAAATGCTATCCATGTGAATGGGGTTTTGAAAAGGCCACCTCATCAGAACATGGCCTTAGACTCTTTCAATCTTGAACCTGATGGCTGAAATTCTTGCCTTTGACAAACAAAGTGCTTGATAAGCAGAAAACAAATCTAATTGTTTTCGTTCTGTAATGTGAAGGTAACATAAGTGAGCAGTAAATATACAAATTACACATCCTAAAAGCTTTAAAGTCATGAATCTGACAGAGATATAATCAAGAAGAGTTCTGTTAGCCTAGTTAAACACCTTCTGCAGTCTCATACCTTTATAAGAACTCCTCAGCGACTGTTAGCAACCCCATAATCTGCAATAAAACGCTTGTTACTCCAACAATTATGTACTCATGTAACTGATATATTTTTATAATGTAATGATTTCATTATAACAACATGAATTGAAGTTATATTCCCCTAACTTGAAACAAAGGTGGAAATTACTCCTTTCACATTCCTACCAAATGATACTATAATACTGAGCATTTAGCTCACATTTATAGTTCATTTCTCCACATATGTTATTACATCTGAGACTTCATCCACTGAGCACATAATACTATAATGAAGGAGTGGGGAATACTGATAGATTGAAGCGTTGGAATTTAGGGCTAGCTCTAAATTCATAGGAGACTTCATAAAAGATTATATCAGCATTACTGTATATAAAACTTGATAACTACATATTTTTAAACCCAAGTCAACTGTTAGTTTCCAACACAATACATATATTTAAGGGGCTATGGGCACCATAGTTGGAGGACTTCTGCTTACTCTAAAAAACAATCTCAGTTAAGAGGTAGCAGACGTATTAGTCAGGTTTTTTGAAATGTGGTACCAGAGGGTGTAGACCGGGATGTTTTTATACAACAGAGCTGGGGTCAGGGTGTACAGAATACTTTCCAAACATAGATCAGGCCAAGGGATGGGGCAGGCAGCAGACAAGTAAAAGCATAGTAAATAATGAGCCAAGGTCAAGAATGGAGAGGTTAGGAAAGATGGGTGGTTCAGACATGAATCAAATACCAGAAGATCGGACTGAAACAAACTTGCACCTTCGCACAATACAGAGACTGGTTGCTTAGGCACCTACTGATATATGGGGTAGCCTTAAATAGTGTAGGACCTGTCAGGCTTGGTTGGGGACTATAACACACCTTTGGGGCACTAAGAAATCTGACACAGATAACATAGGGACATGGCGTTGGCCAGTCCTGATGGCAGGAAGAGTTTAGGGGACACTGCTGGTCAAGACCAGCAGCCGTAATCATATAATATAGTTGGTGTAATATAATCATCTGTAGAGTAGTAAAATCATAAAAATAACCTAAACATGTTTAAGAATTTTATATTGTAAATAGCAATTTATTAAAAGTTTTAATATCCCTACATGTTTCAAATCACAGTTAGCGTTTATCAAAAGCTTTATAGACTTACATCAACTGTTTTCCAGATGTATATTATATACATGGAGTTAACTGGTGGAGTTCCAAAGAAAATAAATACGTATGTTTGCACCTCCAGTATAGTCAAATGAAAGAATATATAGTGACATCATGTTACATAATATCGTTAGAACTCTGTTGATGTATTAGGTTTTGCACTTCTTCATGCCTCTGCACTGCCAAATTAATATTCCAGCTTTGAAGATCGCCATATACCCTTTCGCACAATGACTTCACCCAATCAGAAAGAGAGACACATGCAGCTGGCTAATAAACAGGATCATACAGTTAACAGTGAAGAATGTTTTGGTTTCTCGTAAACTGTCTGCCAGATGGCCAAAAGTGAGCTACTGTTTCCAGGAGGACGGTTTAGTCCAGTTGGTACATATGCTTATGACACCATCTGTTGTAGACTTACTACATGTCAATGAGGCAACATGATTCCATTCTATTTTTAACTGATTTCTAAAAAGCGTATACTTTTTCTAAAATGTATGTGGTCAACCGACGACAACATAAAGTTGATGAATCATGAAACCGCAAATGTTTTCCAAAACTTTTTATTTCTACCCTAACACTCATGTATGAAGTTTAAGGAATTATATAAATGTTATTAACCACCTTGACCACAGAATTACAGCTGGTTTTAGGTGACCACATTTTTAATTGGACATTCAAGGTTCCATTTAAAGAATAATATTAACTATTTATTTCCTGTTTATTGTATAGCTTCAACATAGTCGACAATATCAGAAGTCAATGGGAGTTATGGACAGAACAGTCTGCTTGATTGTTTCCATTATATTGGCCACCTCTGGCTGCAGCATATAGGCAGGTATTCCTATCTCAGACATTATTGGCAGAGATAGGAATAACCTTTCAAAAAAACTCCAAGTTAAAGGGGAATTGCTGTCTTGTAAAGTGTCGGGCTGCAGGACGACAGAGGCACAACAGGTTGCTACACAGATTGTATTTATTTTGCCCAGCCATATTAATGGCAGGTAAAAAATAATTGACAGCTGTGAGTTGGCCAGACAGCAACCCCTCAGTGCATTCACTATATCCACAGCTCACTTCGGGCAACCTCCATGCTGTCATCAAAGTGTGACCCTTGAACACTTTCCCCAGAGTCTGCATTCCTGCCAGCCTGTACGCACCAGGGGAGAGGTCAGGGGTCACACTCTGATGACAGCATGGTGGTCGCCCGACCATAGCTGCAAACAAAGTGAGTGCACTGCTTGTAAGGGTTGCTGCCTGGATAGAAGTCCTAGTCTGGGGTCACTATTATTACTGAAGGCACTATGGGGGACACAATTAATTTTGAAGCCACTATGGGAGGCACTATTAATAATGGGGCCACAATGAGAGACACTATTACTGCTGGGGATGCTATGAGGGTCACTATTAATAGTGAAGCCACTATAGTACTCACTTATACTACTTGGGCCATTATAGAAGACGCTATAAACTACTAGGGCCACTAGGGGAGACATTATTACTACTGGGGCCACTATGTAGGCGACTATTACTACTGGGGTCATTATAGAGAATACTATTAATAATGGGCCACTATGGGGATCACTATTAATACTGGGACCACTGTGGGGGCCACTATTAGTGCTAGGGATGCTATGAGGGCCACTATTACTACTGGGGCCATTATAGAGAAAACTATTAATACTGGGCTACTAAGGAGATCATTATTAATACTGGGGCCATTAAAAGCTTCACCATTACTATTAGGGCCATAAAGGGGGACACTTACCATTTAGGCCACTACTGGGGGCTCTATTATTCTTTCACTTCAAATAAGTCTCATTGTTTCATATAAGTGTTGGGTATCTTGTGTATTGACTCTTTCAATGCCTGTAAAATTAGTATTTTTTTTGCCGAGGGGGGGTTAACCATTTCACACTTCACCTTAGGCAACATAAGAGCTTGGAGTACCCATGGCTGTAGTAGCCCGCTGGCAAGAAGGGACATGAGAGTGCCTGCCAAAGGGGGCATCATCATCTGGACTATGGGTGGCTCTATGCCAAGGGTAAAAATGCCTAGAGTGGGAATCATGCTCTGTGTCCCATATGGGACTCATGGCAAATGCTGCTGCAGCCTCCTTTACCTAGTGGAGCTCTCGACCATGTTGTTGATAGTGTGCTCGGTTGCATTGATGAAGTACAGCAGATAGTGGATTTCTCACATAACCATAGGCTGAACTTGCCGTGCTAAAGAACCTATTAGCATCAGTAAAAAGAATAAACAGCGAACAGCCTTCCAAGGAAGTAGTAAAGTTCAAAGTGACAAAAGTACTTGAACTCGATCGCTCACAAGGTTGGTCACTCGAGTAGTCACGCAGGCTGGATGGTAGGGCAATAGGCCCTAGAACAGGCAATTCAGCACGAAGAGTCACTCAACCCTTGTTAATTCCAACTTATTCCTTCGGATGGGACCTCCATTAATTTGCCACTCTTTCCCCTGGGTACCAGAGAGAGCTGAAACAGTTTCTGTCTGCCACACATTTCCAGCAGCTTACTCTCATAGCATCTCTGTCTGCATACACCCCATAGGCATCATGGCGCCTTTTATAGCAAGCCTTGCAGTGCAGCTGCATCCCTCCACATGACCTAAACCAAGCAATAGACAAGGACTTTTATTAAAAAATTTCTTTCCAATACCCATTAGGGGTCATTGTCAACCCCCCCCCCCCAAAAAAAAGAAAAAACACAAGAGAGGAGCAACGGGACACCCCTTTACACTTCTGAGAGGCTTCTACATTCCCTGTCTACTTTATGTTATTACTCCCACTTAAAAGCAGAGTGATTCTGGTGATAGGTGTAAATGTAATTTTTAATCTGTGTCTAATACAGAAGCAATTGAGCAGCTGAATCTGCACTAACTCCCACCAAGAATCTGCAACTGTCAATGACATCCAGACAACTCCTTCTTCTGCTGTACTTATTTGTGCAGCTGTGATACTATGCACTGTAAAACCATGGTGGCCAGACTGCACCAAAAGCTAAATCCAGTGTGCTGAACATTGGTGGTGTGTGGTCAGTGACAGGTTAAACAAACAGCGATAATTTCACCCAGTATTGATATCTTAGTAGTCTGTAAACGACTATTTATGCGGGACGATTATTGCTCAAAATCTGTGCCAATTGAACAAAAATGAGCGATAATTGTCCCATGTAAAGACTAAAAAATAATTCGCTTTTCGTTATCACTGACTTTTAGTCAGCATAAAAAACATCGCTGGATCGTGGGCTTCTTGCTACGTGTAAACGCTCCTCGCTCAGCGGATCACGTAGGATGTGAAATGCTGAGTAAGAAGGCCATGATCCACTGGTAATCTCTGCCTGTCTAAACGCTCTGCATGAGCGCTAACAACTTGGGCCTTATTTATCAAAACCGTCTAAAGGCCTAGTCGCATGTAGAGTTGGAATTGATATTTTTGCAGCTACTTTCACAAACTTTTGCTGCAAACTTTGCAGAATGGCTGGTGGTGCACCATCTACAACCATGTTGGGGCAGAAAAAGGTCTTATGCGTCGCCACTTAATCATTTTTTGCTGCCAACTTTAGAACACTAAGGTACGGCTGCACCCTAAGCATTAGGCTGGGGTCACATGGGACCGAAATTCCACGGAAATCTCGCAGAATGACCACACGTAAGATTTCCTCAGGAGAAATGCAGCTTCAAAACTTGGGGCCTTCTGACGTGGATTTGCATTCCGCTGCGGCCATCTCTCCCCATTGACATGCAGTGTCTTTGAATTCCGCGCCGCATGTCCAATTTCAGCGCTGCTTGGCTGCAACGGATTGGCAACAGTGTGTGGATGAGAGTTTTGCAAATCTTGTCCACTTTGCTAGCTAATCCCAGGCTAAAAAGCTGTGGGCAGAATTTCCGTGCAGAAAGTCTGCACAGAAATTCCACGGCAATTTATGCCCCGCATGAACCCAGCCTAAAAGAAGCCAAGAGTGAGATGGTATTCTAATGTAACAAATATGTCAACTTTCTGTTGTTCTTTGTTTATTATAAAACCCAATAAAAAGTATTGAATTTTCTTTTTAAGTACATGGACTCACCTTATCTGAGGCATGAATTTCTTTACTCTGGTCTGGGGGTCTGAATTTATAGACTTGGATTGGTCTCTACAATTAGTGAAGGGGTCTGTCCAGAAGTCTAAATTAAGTTAGGTGCCTCTTTTCTGAATTTACTTAGAAGTCTGGTCTGGGGTCTAAATTCAAGAATCTTGTCTGAGGTTGGATTTGAGGGACTTGGTCTAGGGTTTATTATTAAGGGGTATGAATTTATTTACGGGTCTGGTCAGGGGATTGAATTCATTTTGGAGTCTGGTCTCCGGTCAGAATTTATAAAGCGTTCTGGGCTGGAGTATTACGTATTTCATAACTGGCACACAGATTTAAATAGGGGGGATGAGCGATGAATACATTTATAGATGACACAAATACTAGGGCTCTTATTCGGCAAGTGCAGTGAATAGTAAGTAAAGATTGTTGTGGTGTTGAAAACTAACACAGGAAGGCTGATGATGGCATAATGCTAACAGTTCTGTAACTTACATAAACAATATATTTAAGGAAATATGTGTGTCCCATAGAGGACGTGGATATTAAGGATAGCAGACAGAAGAAAAATTGATGCTTTGGGTGTTGAGGAAAACTTCTACGAATCCCCTGGACAGCTAAGGTTACTGACAAAGCTGTCCTGGACCGTATCAACCTAGAGGTGTCCCTGGAAGGCAAAATCACGAGATGCCACTTGTAATGGTCATTGGTAAAAGTGAACAGGGAAGACAAAAGACACGTTGCCTGAACACCATCAAGAAGGACACGGGAATGGACATCAGGCAACCGAAAGCAGCCATAGAAAATAGAGAAGCATAGCGAGGACTGGCGTACAGAGTATCCAAGAGTCGAACATGACTGAACAAATTGAATTGGAATTTACATGTTGCATAAACTAGAGCTGCAAAAAAAATAGGAATTTTTAATTAGAAGCACAACTTGTTATATTATACATGACTTTCATTACTACAGCAGTTTAGAAAAGTGATGAGTATGGCCATGAAGAGTCATAATAATGTATAATGAAAACAAAGTGTGAGACATTTATTGCACAGATAAGACCCCCATCAACAGTAATTCAGGGACCATAAACTTTCACTCCCTTATCAGTGTTTAGCTAAAAATGTTTATGTACCTATTGTAGCAATTCTAGCCTGACGACCCCCCCCCAACAGTAATTTAGGACCATAAAACTTTCACTTCGCTATCAGTGCCTAGACAAAAAAAGTTTGTTTGCTGTTGCAGAATTCCTTTTAAGTGCAAACCAATCACATCCATATCTGTGCCTTGTCATAAGTATGTATGTTATAAGGGTGTATAAATATTCATGCCTCTTCAGATCTATTCCATATAAGCCTGAAGAAGAACCCTGCGTTGGTTTGGAAGCTCGCTATTACATCATGTAGTTTTGTTAGCCATTAAAAGGTATCATATCTACAAGATTACGTGGTTTCTCTTGCTGGGAACAATCACATAATAATGTATGTGACACATTTATCAAATGTGTGTGCTATTTTGGAGTGTTAAATAGAGATGAGCGAACCTACTCGGCCACCCCCCTTTTTCGCCCGAGCGCCATGATTTTCGAGTACTTCCGTACTTGGGCAAAAAGATTCGGGGGGCGCCGTGGGTGAGTGGGGGGTTGCAGCGGGGAGTGGGGGGGAGAGGAAGAGAGAGAGGGCTCCCCCCTGTTCCCCGCTGCTACCCCCCGCTCCGCCACTCCTCCCCCCGCCCATCGGCGCCCCCCGAATCTTTTCACCCGAGTACTGAAGTACTCGAAAATCGCGGTGCTCGATCGAGTAATTACTCGAAACGAGTAGGTTCACTCATCTCTAGTGTTAAACAATCGTGTGTATATATATATATATATATATATATATATATACCGGTTTAAGGTGGTGCAACAAAGAAGTTTAGAATGCCTAGTGAATTGTTGCAAATTTGTTATGCTAAATAATACCTTTTGCTAAGTGTGGCACAATATGTGCTCCTCGTGCACCTTGAATATTCATGCACATTACAGGTTACTGATCAGTCCTTGTATGTCTGCTGGAAAGAGACGGCTCTACAAGCTGAATTATGTGTATTACTTTTATAGTGTGCCTATAGCACAGTCATGTGTTTAGGGGGTTGAGTTCATCTGGTCTATGAAGTAATATGGAACAGATCTGGATAGGAGCTACTTGTGGAGTTGATTAGTACATTATTACTGCAAAGTCTGCAATGGCAGCAATCATAAACCATTGGTGCATGCCAGGGTATGACTGATCAGCATATAGGACTGCATGTATCTACACTCCACCCAAGCTGTCTTCATCATTCATCATGTGAAGGTTCAGTAGTAATGGAGTTTATTACAGGGATCACTGCTCCATGAAGTCAGTGCAATGCCAGTAAGAGACAGCCCACACCGGGCTAAGCCTAGCATAAAAATCAATGATTTCAGACATGTGAAATTAATTCTTATGCTTCACACAGTAAGGGGCATAAATCCCTACAGACAATCCTATGAATTAGGGAATTTATAAACACTGCTGTAGTTTTCAGTCTGTCTGCCATATTTCCTAATTTAATAAATGCAACGTGTTGCATTACAAGCAACCCTCAGGCCATGTGCCTTTATGTTGACTAAAAAAGTGCCAGAGTTCTCAGCAAGTGTCAGAGAAAATGGTATAAACATGAAGCATGCTAGTAGGGGCAATATATAAGACATATATACCATTTAAAAGGCTCATCTTACCCAGACAGCCTCTTTTGCAAAAAGAATCTGGCCCTGAGATCAGCTGCTATCTCTGGGGTAGCTATGTGTGCCCACTCATTTCCCTACAAAAAGGCATCTTCAGGGTTAATATAGCACTAAATGGTTTCCATTTCAATGAATGGACATCCTTGTAAATTATGGATGGGTAAGAGAACCAGGGCTGCTCCTATAGAGGGCTCTGTGCTCTGGCTCATGGTGAGGGGGTTCTACGTGTGGTACCCCATAACATCAATAATATTATGCTAATGTGAGATATAGAAATAAGTTGTCTTTATGAGACAACACTTTTAATGAAATGTAAGACATTGGTAAACACCTGTACGGTTTTGGGCACCAGTACTGAAGAAAGACATATCGGAGTTTGAGAGGGTTCAAAGATGGGCAACTAAAGTAATAAATGCAATGGGTGGACTGCAATACCCAGAGCGGTTATCAAAATTGGGATTATTTAGTTTAGAAAAAAGACATCTGAGGGGCGACCTAATAACTATGTATCAATATATCAGGGGACAATACAGAGATCTTTCCATCATCTATTTATGCCCAGGACTGTGACTGTAACAAGGGGGCATCCTCTACGTCTAGAGGAAAGAGGGTTTCTGCACCGACATAGAAGGGGTTCTTTACTGTAAGAGTAGGGAGACTATGCAACTCTCTGCCTGAGGATATTGTGATGGTGAAATCACTAAAAGAGTTCAAGAGGGGCCCGGGTGTCTATTTTGAGTGTAATAATATCACATGTTATAGTCGCTAATTACTTCAGAAGGGTCAGTGATCCAGGGATTATTCTGACTGTCTGATTTGGAGTCAGAAATGAATGTTTGCCCCTAAAATGAGGAAAATTGGCTCCCCCCTCATGTTTTTTTTGTCTTCCTCTGGATCAACATTTCAGTATAATAGGCTGAACTAAATGGACATATGTCTGTTTTCAGCCTTAGATATTATGTTATGTTACTATGCAACCCTCTATGTAAAATTGGAGGGAATATCCTATGACTCCATGGTGAAGCAGTGATGTAATCATTTCATAGTACTGCAACTTATGACGCCACTCATGCAATGATTTCAGTGTTTCCCATGTGACCATCACCAAATATACAACAATGCAGTACTTTATTGTGCAAAATTGAAGTTGTGGTAATCCAATGATGTCGCAGTACCATATCTCCATATCAAATACTTCTAGGGAAGAATGGCACAGTAGCAAGGTGTCCCGTGGAATATACCAGGAATTTCTTCTGTCTTATTCATATGGAATCAGGCGAAAAAAAACTCTGTACCCCCTCATATGAAATTGGAAGCATAAATTGATACAACATGGCTCCATACTATAGGCACACAACTGATCCACAACTGTATACAACTTGAAGGTCTGGCTCCGTTCACACTTCCGTTAAAATTTCAGTTTTTCTTTTCTGTCATAAGAATAGAAAAATGATAACGAACAATGTGGTGCCGTTATTCAAAGAGGGGTCAAAAAGTGAATCTAGAAACTATAGGCCGATACTGCCGAAGAGTTAGATCTATGATATGATAGACACTTACAGCACCCAACAGAACCCATTGACTATAATGAATTTAATCAAGTTTCCATTTGGTTTCAATCATGATGTGTGCTATTTTACTGGAAAAAATGGTGCTGCATGCTGTGCTACTTTCCTGCATTTATGATGGAATCCCCTGACGGAGGTATGAGCAGACCCTTAGGCCTCTTTCACACAGGCGACGGCAATATCGCCACTACAAAATTGCAGCCACTACAAATTCCCGTGATTTTGTAGTGTCAGCGAAAAATTGTGCATTGCTGCTGTCCAAATCGTGCAATTTTATCGCAAGACGTTCAAGCCCTAAGTCCTAGCTGCACTCCCCCCCAAAAAAAGAATACTTACCTAGAGTCTCTGTTTGGGTCCTCCGGATAATCTCCGGAGCTCCACTGGGTGTCCTGCAGTCCTTGTTCACTCACAGAAGCTCACTTCCTGATTCCGAGATTCATAAATCCCGCCTCCAGGAAGCGATGGGTCTAATTGGTTCATCTAGCACTGCTCAGCAAATCAATGCAGTGCTTCATGAACCAATGTGATAGCTGTGATTGGTTCATCAAGCACTGTATTGATTGGCTGAGCAGCAGAAAAAGAACCAATCAACAGGCAGCGCATTGTGGAGGCGGGATTTATGAATTGCCTCAGTCGTGGGGTAGAGGCTTATTTGCTAGTGTTAAACTCTCATCGCACAAAAACCGCAATTTCGGGAGTTGCACCAAAGCCGAAGGCTACATAGACAAACATGGGCTACAAAAAATGCTAATCGCGGCAATATAGAGCATGCTGTGATTTTTTTTCCTCACAAGATAGCATCAGAGAAAACCGCACTAATGTGAAGGAACCCATTGGAAAGCATGGGCTTCACATACATGCATTTTCTCATGCTATCGTGTGACTTTGGCATCCGTGTGAAAGCGGCCTTACTCAGAACCATAATATACCTATGTGTTTGAGCCTTTTAACCTACACAACCTAAAGCATCAATTATCATCTTCTCGCTGTTAGAAGTTGGAGACCACTGACCTAAAGTAGGCTACCTGATCTTCCTTTGATATGTCCCTTTAGGAGAGGATGTGCTATCTGAGTACCTATTTTTCATAGAATAATATTGTAATTCCACCATATTACAATATTACTGTATGCAGATACTTTCTGACCAGTCCAATGAAAGTAGGATACACAAAGGGTAGAGATGGAGTGACTCTAGTGTTATGGAATATAACAATGCATTTCCTATTATAAGGATTCTGATATTTGTTGTAGGGTTTAATAGGAAAACTGCTGTGAAATATCTATTACTGCTGTGCAGCCTGATTTTCACAAGCGCCTTGTTGAAAAAGGGAGGTCTGGTCACCTTGCCTATAGGTGCTGTCATCTTTCAACCCTGTCCGGGCGCATTTAGGAGACGTTTGATTTAATACAGCAGGAGGCTGAATTAGTTGGCTAGAATTTCCTGACGTCTTCCAAGTGAGTAAAATACAGCAACACATTGATCCGTTGATGACTTAACCAGCTATATAAGCAGCAAAGGAAGTTTTTCCTCTTACTATCCCATTTTATTGTCGTATTCCTCTGTCTGGCGGGAGTCAGTACGCAGAATATGGACACACCTGCCCCCTGCCTGCCATATCCCTCACTGACACATGATTCCCATTAGCAAACTCTGCTACTTCACTGAGCTCTAATGAATTCGGTTAACTCTTTAACTGAACTTTGTGAATGCGGCTACTTTTCAAAGGAAAAAAAAAGAAAGAAATGGAATGAGATTTGACTAAAATGATGGATATTTACATTTCTAAATCTGTGTTTTTGCTTTTTCTGCCACATTATATGCTTTTACTATACATTTTTTTGTAAAAGAAGAAAATAATAATACAGTGAATTAGTTATTTGGTGGTATAAAGTCTGAAAATCGAAATGGTTTATGGCATGCAGTAGCTATACTCTAAATTATGCAGCCTTTTTTTTCTTTTACTGCCCTTTATACAATGTGTCCACGAGAGGAGGTGTGTCAGGGCATGTAAAAACTTCATCTTTTTCAAAATGGGTCACATGTATTCAGAAAGCACTTCATTTGTATGCCATCCACTTACCTGTGTAGCAAATACAAATCATAATTACCATTGTGCCTAAGGCTAAAGCTCACCATGATTGAGGTCAACTAAGGCTATGTTCACATCTGAGTTCAGGGGTTCAGTTTTTTCTGCTCAGTTATGGGAGCAGAAAAGGGGAGTCCCCTGGCCGAATGGATCCATCTTAGGATGGACCCGAACGATGCTGAATGGACCCCATTGACCATAATGGGGTCTGTACAGTTTGCGTTCAGCCGTCCAGCTTTTTCCAGGCAAAAGGTCTTTCATGCAGGACTTTTTTCTCCAGTATTATAGGCCGACCCTAACGGAGGTTCCTAACGCAGATGTGAACATAGCCTAAGGTAGGACCACCAAATGAATGCCCTGATGTATGCTGCCATATGCCTATATAATTCCGCATCCCACTACCTCCCTCCAAACAGCCTAAACCACTATTGAGGCAAAGGTACGGTATAATATCATATACCATTCAATTCTATACCAGAAGGATACTTTTTGGCATACATTTATTTTAATACAAGCTAATTCATTCACTCATACAGCACAGATACATGACTTATCTCTGAAGGCAGGGACACACATGGCAGCTACAGTATAGCAGAAATTTTACCACAATTTGGCGCAGTTTTCAGATTGATTCTTAATGCCCGCATATTTTAGCAGGTAGCACCACACCTTGGCCACATAGTGCACACAACAAATGTCTCTGCTGTAAATAATTAGCGCAAGCATCAACTATTGTTCTACACTTACCATACTAATATCCATTAATTACATTAATTATTCATTGTCATGAAAAGGCACATTTTAATTTGATCATCAGTTACTTGAACCACCTATATTACTGTACATTTCAATTTCTGTCCTCAATGAATGTACATGAATAACTGATATAATATTTCTAAAACTAGTACTGTAGTTTATAGTTAAGAACACAACACCTTTAATTGATGAAAAAATTGCTTTATATTATGCGCAATGGCATTCCTAAAATAAAAAATGTAAGCAAATAAATATATATTATTAATACAAACACAAATATAAAAAGTAACCTAAAAACCTGTACAAGTCCATGTAATCATACCTGGCTGGTGGCAGTATTGCAGTAATGTCACACGAGTCTGTCACAGTCCATCCTTCTGATGATGGAATCAGTAACTGGGCTGTTAGGAGTAAACTTCTGAACAACTTTCCTCCTGTGATTTAGTGTTTTCAATCCTTTGTACCTTGTATAACGCTATCAATGTATCCACTTGGAGGAAGCACACATATATGATGAGTATGAAGTAAAACACAAATCCATTGAATAACTCCAGAACCTGTTGCAGAATATTCCAAATATTAGTTAAGTCCGGCACTTCTAGAAGTGGGAAGTCTGAAGCTGAATTTCATTTCAGAATCATACGGCAACATCCATTTAGAAATATTTAGCAGTGATCCAAGATAGGAAAGAAGCAAGGCTAGAAGCATGAACCTTAGAGTAAGAGCTCATGCCCTGCTCCCTCCTTCTTTTGTGGAGTGTGTTTTAGGAGGGGTGTGCAGTCTGTGCTCTCTGGTGGGCGGCTCTATCTCCAGACAGGACCTGATACAGAGTCAGAGGGAGTCTGGGGATGCTATGAGGAGGCTGCCTGAACTTCTCGGATGATGTAGAAGTAGACTAGCTGAGAGAGATATTCCCCAAGGCAAACAGACAATCCTAATACAAACACACTGAGCCATAGCAGTGGGTATAAGCAAACAGCAAATCCTAACATATGCAGTAGAAGACATCCATGCTACTTACAAGTAGGAAGCTGATTTGCAAGTTGTAAGCTTTATGTATACATGTCTTGTACAAATTAGGCTGATATTTACACATTGAGATTTTACCTCTGATCTGATTGATGTCCTGAAAATTCATTATTTGCAGATCTATGGCACTAAAATAATAAGGCATGATCGAATTGGATCCATTGAGTTGTTCAGAAAAATATATTTGACACATTATCATGTACTGAATGTGTTGGACCTGTAAGATGAAAGACTGTCTTATGTGAGGGCAGCAAGTTATAGAACAGTGGTCTCCAACCTATGGCTCTCCAGCTGTTCCGGAACTACTACTGCCAGCGTATTGCTCCATATTTTATAGTGGATCTCCTAACGGAAGTTCTAATGCAGATATGAACATAGCCTAAGGTGAGAGCATTTAAAACGGGCTACCGAATGACTGCCCTGATATATGCAGCTCTACATCTATACAATTGTCATAGTTTGTCTGCAGCCGGAGAGGCACAGGTTGGGAACCACTGTTATTGAGTAAGGAAACGGAATATTTTGTATCTGTGAATGCTTCCGTATAATTGTCCCTGCTCTTGGCATTGCTGTGTACATGGACCCATAGGCACTTTGTATGCCACTCTGTAAGAGTATATTCACATATAGCCTCACTGTTTTGTGAAATTGCGTCCAAATCACAGAATTCTGTATAAACTTGTAAGTAAAGACCTCTTTGTGCCTCCATATAAAGTTGCAGTCACACAGATCGGATGGGTCTCTAGCAGGCTGTGGGTGCTATATTAGGCTTTGCTCAGATCTGGGTTATTGCAGATTCGATCAAAAATATTGGAAGAAATTGCGCATTTAAAATGTACACTATGTATCCTATTACAATCAATGTCTGTTGGTGTTTGTCATATAAAATGCTCACTCTGAGATTACTCTGCATGTAATGACACGCATGATCACAAGCTGACAAGGAGGCTGCCTAAAGTTGAATTCTACAAATTAGGCTTTATTGAGACAGACATATCGTGCGTTGTGCCCAAGAATCAGACTCGCATCAGGTAGCATACAGACACCTATCCTTGTGCTGTTCCATTTGCGTGGACAGTGCACATTGTATGCCCTCTTTTCATCCTTGATATGGACCAGAATGGGTCATGCAGCCATTTTTTTCACATAGACCATAGGTCCGTGTGAAAAATTCCTCCTGAGTATAGGCTTTATTGCATCCGTAATATGCAGTCATGAAGTATACAGATAGCACACAGACGGAAAATTGATCTCAGCTGTGAAGAATCCAGCTCTGTAGCTCCCCTCCACGCTGTGTATTCTGCACTTTTCTTCCAGCATCCAGATTACATGTCCATCACTCTGACAGCACTCTGTGTCTTGCAGTTAATATGTCAGCTTAATGTCAATTGTCATAAAGAAAAACTATCTTTCTTGCACATATCAACCAATCACCATGCAGCTTTCATTTCATATTCTGCTCTTCATAATGAAAGCAGCTCTGTGATTGTTTGCTCTGGGCAAGAAAAATGATTTTTTTTTTCTCACAGGTTCCATAAAGAATTAACTGCAGGACACAGAGTGTTGTCAGAGTGATGGTCACGTGACCTGGAGGCCAGAAGAATAGTGCACAATAGGGTGGACAAGCTAAATAACTTAATTATCCACAGCAGAGAGAAGTCCTATTGTGATGAATGAAATAAAAAGAAAACTCGGAGTGCTTTTTTAATGTTAACATTAGTAACCCATTTGTTACCGGTATTCTTGTATCATGACGCTACCAGAAGTACTAGTGGAGTCAAGATACAAGGAGTTTGACAGGGGGTTGCCGCCTCCTGTTCCTGGTTGGCTCTCCTGAATTCTCCCAAGATACAATAATACCGTTACCGGTATTCTTGTATCTTGGCGCCACCGGAAGTACTGGTGGAGCCAAGATACTAGGAGTTTGACAGGGAGTTGCCGCCCCCTGTTCCTGATTGGCTGTCCTGCATTCTCCCCGTCCTCTCCCTCACAGGTCCTGTAGCCACTGCCGTCCGCCATGCACGAAGGTGAGAGACGGTGCTCGGGACTTATGAGCGCTGCTGGGCACCAGACCATGCTTTGGAGGAAGGTGAGAGCGCTTGGTCTGCAGTTCAGAGCGCTGGTGTGTGAGGGAGTGTTGACTGGCGGCCTGGCAACGTTCAGAGCGATGCTGTGGGCCGGAGGGCTCAGCGTTCGTGTTCACTTCACGGTGCTGCTGTGGGCCGCAGCGCTGAGCCCCGGTGCTCGGAACTTCAGAAGCACGGATCGCTGAGTGCTGCAGGGCGGGGGAGGGGGGGTGGGGGGCATGTATACTCATCTTTGAAGTTTCAGTGTTCCCATGGCTCGGCTACACTCATGGCATGGGCAAGAGCTGTGAGCCAGAAGCAGGAGGTGTGAGGACGAGGAAGGCTTGCCAGGGAGATTCACAGCGGCCTCCTACAAGCCAGCGGAGGTGACTGTGAAGACAAAAATGGGGCGTCAGGGACAGTGACAGCAGGGATGCTGGGATGCTGGCTACAGTGAACGCGGGGCCAAAGCAGGACCTGTGAGCCAGAGAAATGGGGCAATGCCGTGCAGCCAATCACAAACAGGGGGCATCAACCCCCTGTCAAACACCTTGTATCTTGGCTCCAGCACTACGTCCAATGGCGTCAAGATACAATAATACCTTTGTTACCAAGTAATACAACATTTACCAGGAAAGATATATAACCAAACTTCCCTTGTTAATAGCAGATCACCTTGGGTTCCATCCACAAGCCACTGATCGCTGGGTTTTTGTCTTTAGAGAAGAGGTTAAAGAAACAATTTAAGGAGCTATTCCTAGAATTGCTTCTATGTAAAATTACATTGTGGAGCTGTATCGTGGTTAGGGTTTCCATATCTAGTCCTAAATGCCACATAATTCTTTTTATACAATACATTAAGAGTTTTTGACTTTAGAATTCACTTTGTACCCCCTTGGCAAGAAGCACATCACAGCTTATGGCAAATAGATGGCAGTCCTAAATAATGATCCCTTCTAATTGTGATGACAGTAACAGCTAAAAAAAAAAAATCTTCTGGTATCCATGTGGTTACAGTCAGTAAAGCTCCTCCATGGTGGCCATTGTAAATTCTTATATGTATGAAAGAAGGCGGCCAGAACAGCTGTCCCAGAGCTCCGGAACAGAGGTCTCTACAGCTGCTTCTCACTTTCAGTTACAGAGCAATAAGCTCACATTCCCTGTTTACAATGTACAGTAAAAAAAAACCCAAGCTTCATTTTACGTACCTGCAAAGTAAGCATCCAATCCATCTACTGTACCGACCACAAATGTAAATTTATAAAATTGAAATCGTCATTGTTTGTTCTATAACTGTACTGGCTTTTAACATTCTTCCAACAATTATTTTTATTGAATACTTTCATTAAATGAGGTCTTCAGGGGTTCATGTATTTAGACTACTTGCTTTGAAATGTTTGTTTCTGCGTTCTACCTCTCAAAGGCTCATGTTTGATCTTGTCCATTGCTCCATATCAATCAGCTCATACTGTAAATGTAAAAGCCTGGAGGTATTTTCTTACAGGATATGTTGCAATGCTCCGTTGCACACACAGCAGAGTTTCGTTATTAATAAGTACTATTGAATACATTAGTGTATTCATTATATTTAATCAAGCATACAGTATTTTTACATATTTATACTATGAGATTCTTAAATGTATGTTTCAGATATTGATATATTGTTTAACTTTTGTTAAAATACCTCTGTCTTTGGTAACGTTTTTTTCTCCATGCATTAAATGGGTTTTTATCACTATGTTTCACTGATTTGGAAAGACATGGTTGTAGAATTGTCATAGGGGTAAGGTTGGTTTTACATCTGCATCTGAACTCCCAGCTGGAGGCTCAATGACAGATCGCTGCATGCAGCGCTTTTCCATCTGTTCAAAAGCTGGGCAGTAAGTGGATAGATTATAGTCAGTGGGGTTTGTCCACCACTGTTCGGTTCTGAGTAGATACAGAGCCATTTGGCTGCCAGGTTTCCCCTTTCCTGCTCTCTGAACAGAGCAGGAAAGTGGAATCCCCAATGCAGATGTGAAACCACCCTTACTTGAAGGTTTTGGTCTACACTGGAAAATTTGTATCAGTACACGCCACTTGTCATTGTGTCATGCGTCATTTATCAGCTTATTCTCTTCTTATATGGTAAGAGGGCTATTGGGCATCCTTGGACCCAAAATGCAACTGCCACGTCTGCACCC
Organism: Eleutherodactylus coqui; assembly: GCF_035609145.1. Lineage (NCBI taxonomy): Eukaryota > Metazoa > Chordata > Amphibia > Anura > Eleutherodactylidae > Eleutherodactylus > Eleutherodactylus coqui. The sequence continues at coordinate 96,879,298 of NC_089840.1, forward strand.
CATCTAGCTTTGTGCATTACAATTCTTATGTGCAAGGGTAGAATCTCTTCAGGAATTCTATTGATTTTCAAGTGGTAGGCAGCCACTTGAAATTCAATTACCAATGGGAAAGTATAAGGAGTATTACTATGTGAAACAACTGCAGTGATAGAGCAAGATAGACAGACACAGACATAAAGACATTGTTGCTGCCTCTAGTAAATGTTTTACTGTTTCACTGATGGCCATGTGAACAAACATAGTCCACATTCTACACTTACGAGCTTCAAGCTTGTAAGAGTACAATGCAGACTATGTGTTTGGGAATTCATTATGTTAAAAGCATGTTAACAAAGTAATTTTAGGAAAAGAAACCTTTTTTCTTTAATGCATAAAATTATAATGAAAACCTTTCTAGTACTAATTGCTTTGAACCTACAAGATGTTGAAAGGTAATAAAGTGGCCTAAATTCCACAAATCAGCTTGCCATTAATGCTTTTTCTTTGCTCTTTTTCTTCAATGAAGAAAAGCATTTGGCAATATTTTTTTAGTACTCTCTTCCAATCTCTGGACACATATGAATCCTCCTTCCGTGAAGAGACTGGTGACCTCACCCATTTCTTGCACACTGGGATCACTAGATATACTATTTGACTCCATTTAATCAGAAAAACCTTTTGTATGGTACCCCATTTTGGGCATTTTGGATACAATTAGACTCCCCAGTATATCTTGGTTAGGGTATTTTATTAATGCTCAAGTTTCAACAGGCCTGTCAGTGGTTCTTTTTTCTAATGATTCTATTGGTCTAGGGGGACATACATATTCCTTATGCTAGATGAAGATAACTGGTTGTATTGTTGCATAAAAACATTCGGGAGATTTACTAAGCTAAATGCTCCAAAATTCTGGCTCAAAGTATGTAAAAAAACCCTGGTGTATATGCCTTTCTATGTTCAACAAGGAGGGCCTCCTGCAAGTCATTTGCCAGCAACCAGCCAAACTGTCACTTAAGTCCAACTTCTAGGGTGGAAAGTGGAATTCTTAAATAGCCAGACAACCGAGTCAGAGGACTATGTCATTCTTCTAGCAAACACTGCTACCAAAAGGTTAAATAAATCTAATAGACTTGTAATATCCAAGCAAAATTAAACCTTCCTTATTCTATACTCTATAATTATATACCCGCGTGTCTTTTTTTAAGTGCTGCACTAAATCTTGTGGTCAAGTTTAGGCTTAGTTGGCACTAGAGATGAGCGAACGTGTCCGTAACGGACACATCCGCACCCGGACACCGGCTTTAGCGAACACTGGAGTGTTCGCGCGTAAGTGTCCGGGTGCCGCCGGGGGGCGGGGAGATGCGCGGCGGCGCGGGCGGCAGTAGCGGGGAACAGGGGGGAGCCCTCTCTCTCTCCCTCTCCCCCCCGCTCCCCGCCGCACCCCCCCGCGCTGCCACGGCGGCCCCCGAACTTTTTCGCCCGAACACCGAGGTGTTCGCAAAGTTCGGTGTTCGGGCGAAAAAGGGGCGGGGCCGAACGTGTTCGCTCATCTCTAGTTGGCACAGATTGGTTAACCTGCACCAGTGGATCGAATAATCAGCTGGCAGCCAGACTTTGTGGTTCTTCATATTACAATTACTCTTTGTACTCTTCAAATGCTAAGCATGTTTAAGGTATTTTAATAATTGTGATCACTTAAGGAATGAACCTCATCACTTCCTGCAATTAAAGATATATATTAAAGAAAGCACAATGGAGCCCATGTACAAAACCTAAATGTTGATTTATATATTTATTAATTTAAGGGTTTGTGCTCATTGATCAATCCATTTTTACTGGAATGGTCTCCTGATGATAAGCTTTTAAATCTGGTTGTGGAGACTTCCTCAATGATCAGCTATAATCTGTGGGGAGACTTGGTAGCAAGTGTTTGAGTTTTCTGTAGTGACACCACTGGAGAAATAAAGTATTACATAATTCATGACAGATCCACCAGAACTATAGACACTTTTTGTAGCAATTCTCTGTCTTTGCTAATATAGTGTACAAGGGATCCTAATGGGAAATCACAATTTATTAACTAAGAATCCATTATAAGGTAATTGATTTTTTTTAACCATACAATCCTCCAAAAGCCCTGTTCATATGGCATGGGGAGGTAGTGGTAGAGATAGGGTTGTGTGCAAATTCCAGTACAGATTATGTACCAAAATCTACATCAATTTAGCAGCCCATTAGGGGTACATTGAAATCTTCATCGCTGGAAAAAAAATCAACCTGCCATTTCTTGATGAGAAAACCATGTTGGGTGTCCACACGTGGATTTCTCCCATTGAATGAAGTTAAAGGGGTTGTCCGGCCATAAACATTTGGTCTCATTACTTCTGTTTGCCCAATACAATGCACTTTGTAATATACATTGTGCATTGTAAATTAGGCAAACAGAAGTTATTCACTTACCTTTAGGGGTGCCCCCCCCCTGTGTTGCTCCTCGGTTGCCATGGGTTCCGACAAGTCTCTTGTCCTCTTCTTGTCGGAACGACCGGGGACGTGCCTCTCCAGCACAGCTCTGCGCATGTGCAGAAGAACTTCAGCCTGGGAAGCTCAGTTCTGCCTGCAGGGGAGGCGTGTCTGCTGGCTCTTCAACTCCAAGGTAAGAATGAGAGGAGGGGCGGGCTCTCATGGGGGGGGGGGGAGGAGGAGAAGGGAGGGAGGGGGGAGGATGGATGGATGGATGTGTGCAAGTGGCTGTCAGAAGTGTGGGGGGGTCATTGTGAGGGGGGGGTCGCTGTGGGAGGGGCACTATGAGGGCATGTGTGTGTGGGGAAATGTTTTGTTTCACTTTAGCAGGGTGGGGGGGCAGTAGGTAGCCTTGCAGTGGGGGGCTGCAGGAGAGTTCTCTCTGGGCTCTCCCCAGCCCCTCTCCATTCACTATACACTGTGCTGCTGTTTACACTCATGCCTCTGATTATAGTATGTGGCAGGGGGAGGGGCCTGGGCGGGGAGAGACTGTAGAGCAGTTCAATAGAGGTGGGCGTGTCGTGGGCGGGGCTAGGACGTGAGCTGAGGGAGGCCATGAAATCCTGCCTTTTCATGTCTCTTACTACCATCGGGAGCGCGCACACAGAGGAGGGAGAGCGCAGAGCATGTGAGAAGGCAGCACAGAGGCGCCATCTTTGAAAGCTGCAGTGAAGATCAGATTCTAAGGTAAGAAACTGACATTGCAGCTGATCTGCCGGCCGGTTTGAGCCCCTGTATGCTGTCTGTTACTATCCTTACTGAAAGGAAAGCAGCAGCATTATAAAAATTTTTACCCTGTGTGGCCGGACAACCCCTTTAAATCTGCGTGCAGATCCACAGCATTTAAAATGAGAACACGCTGAAGATATACGATTTTTCCATATGAACAAGGTCTAACTGTTAGTAACAAACTGTTTTCTTATTCATAGCACAACTGTTATTGTTGGTGAAATCCAAAAGACGACTGACCTTCAAGGCTAAAAGTGGAAGAGACAACGCTACTGACAATCTAAGATGTGGCACATCACACCTTCCTTCCCAGACAAATTCTAAGAAACATAATATACGAGACACAAAACATATCACAGTCTATCAGTGATTACAGACCAAATGCCGCATGACAGCGATATTGCCGTGAGAAAATTGCAGCAATATTGCATCGGTCTTCTGTGCGATATTGCTGTGTTTTCTCATGCTGATATTGTGTCGCTACAAAGTCGCGTGACTTCGTAGAACTCTTTTGCTGGGATTTTCAAGGGGGGTTAAATATAAGCCTGACCCTGAAAACAAGCCCTAGCTGCATTAAAAAAAAAACAAAAAAAAAACCTAACAGCCTCTGTCTGCTCTGCCCGCACGTCTTCTCTGCAGGTCCCCGACACTTGTTTTCAGTCTTCAGGCAACTCCTCCTGGTCAAGGTTTTGAAAAACTCCGCCTTCAGGAAGCACTGCCTCTGATTAAATGGCTGTGATTGGTTCAATGAATGGCTGTGATTGGTTCTTGATTAACCAATCAGAGGCAGTGCTTCCTTTAGGCGGGGATTTTCAAACCCCTGACTAGGAAAAGTTGCCTGAAGACTGAAGACAAGTGCTGGGGACCTGCAGAGAAGACATACGGTGGAGCGGACAGCTGCTGTTAGGTCATGTATTCGCATTTTTTTAATGCAGCTAGGGCTCATTTTAGGGATAAACAGTAGGATTTCCTACTGTAAAAGTTGCATTGCACAACACGAAAACCATGTTTTCTTGTGATGTGATGCAACACATAGGAAGTCTCCATAGGGAAACATGGGCTACATAACAGCGGAAATCGCAGCAATATTCAGCAACCTGCGATTTTTTTTTCTAAATCATAATGTAGCAGCTTTCAAAACATCGTAAATGTGAAGGAACCCATTGGAAAGGGTGAAGTGTAGCGCTGTTGCATCACGAGAAAATCGCGTGATTTTGTCACCCTTGTGAAACTGGCCTTATGATGATATGAGGCTAGGTAGAGCGGTTTCACTATACATATGATTAATTATTCTGTTTACTACACAGTAAGATTACCTTACAGCGTGCAGCGCCTTTTATTTTGATGCAATACTACTATGACATCTTTATAGGAGAGCAGTAGTGGAGATGATGTATATTTGTGTTCATCCTTACCATCCTTCTAATTTGGTAAAGTACTCCAATTTATCATGAAACAAATTAAACATAATATAACGCCATGCAAGCAAAACCCTTGATAGGCTGCAATTCCCAACACAACTACTGGGTGGCCACACAGACACACATAGGATAGGTATCCTGTAGACTATAGTAAATTATTGTTTGCCTATTTTTGTTAAAAGCTGGTCATCTCATTACAAACATCTTGGGATATATTGAATTAAGGGTCAAGTTAAGGGATGACATGTCTGTATCGCAAATGGAACTCTAAAAAAATGCTATTTAAAGTATATCAAAAGGTGGATAACCATGGCAGTTGGCATTGTACTCTAGAATTCCAGGCCGCCATCTTAGAGTGGCACTGCACTGCTAGGCTGTGTTTTCTCTTTTCATAGTGTAATTCTACTGCTTAGTCATATGAGATTGGTTACTATGAACACCAGGGGTGTAACTATAGGGGATGCAGAGGATACCATTCCACTAGGGCCTAGGAGCCTTAGGGGGCCCATAAGCCCTCTCTTCTCCACGTAGGGAGCCCAGAGCTATGAATAGAGCATTATATTCGAGGGCCCTGTTTGCATTGAGGGCCAGAAGCTTTAAGTTACACTTCTGATGTACACAGTCCCTGCCTGTAAATAGCTATAAAAGGCTGTCGGGCAGCATGTCCTTAAGGGGATTGTCCCACTTCCAGTTGTTTTGCTGCAGGAAGCAGACAGTTCCACCTGTTGCACAGTTGCCTAGGTTGGTACTTCAGTAGCAGGGCCCCATTTACTTCAATAGAACTCAGCCGGCAGTACCAACTCAAACCATTGTACAATGTATGGAGCTGTCTGCTTCCTGCAGCAAAGCAGCTAGAAGTGGGACAACTCCTGTAATTTGTGTCAGACTACTCAGGTCTTTAGTATTTGAGTTTCCAGTATGTCCAGTTGATTCTTTTTACAAGCCTATATGGTAAGCACTTGTACACAACTATTTCACTTTTGATCTTGTACCTAAAGAAGTATTTATCAAATAGCAAAGTAGGCATGCACATGGAGCAATATAGAATCTGCAAAACATACAAGTATGAGTGTTTTTTCATAAATGTCACAAAGGAACTATATCACCAAAATGTTGTTATTAGTTACAACCAGAGAAACAGACTACATTCTGCTAATCCGTTTTAATTTTCTGATTGTAGAATTTGTTATTCTGCTGTCTATACATTATTATGGGGTGGCCATATCTTGTGAGCTACACTTAATAGCATTTAGACATAAGCTTTACAGCAGTCTCATGGGCCATCCACACAATGGACAGGAGGCGACCCATTGACTTGTATGGGAGTCTGTTCTAGACTGTTCTGTGCAGAGGTCATTTAGCATGGAGGGGAGTAGATAATCACAGTTTATCACCTGTTGTGAATCACCATAATCATTTGTAATCTGCAGATGTAGCAATGTTAACTTGACATTTAACGTGCTATGAGAATTCAACAATGTACTAAAATGCCGGAAATTAAGTTATCACAATGCGCCAATCATGTTAACATTTGTTACATCTGTACATATAGGTGTTACCTTTCAGTGTAATCCTGCCTGTGATGTCAGAGAGATAATTGCTGCAAAGCTTTTACTACAGAACAAGAAGTATCAGCTTGTTGTTAGGCTCTGTGGGCAGAGTGAAAAATGCAAGATTTTAGGATTTTTGTTTTCTAAATGTAGATTGTGACCAAAAAGTGAAAACAATTCACCAAAAATTCTTAAAAAAATAACACAAATGTGTTTTAATTGATAGATACTTTTCTGATGACACATTCCCTTTAACAACCAATGTGCAGAAATTCTAGTTTGGGCCTCACATCTATAACCGTGCTCTATGGTGAGCAGCCTTTGCTATATTAGGAGCACTGGACCTACCACAAACTGTTTTTCTTCCAGTGACTCATTCTCTTCCCAACACCTGTCCATGGAAATGTAAACTCTAAATGTAGCTTTTGGACTTTCAGCATCAAGGATAAGTAGCTCCACATAGCAAGATATGTTAGTTACCAGCCAAATAATTGTTCAAATATATTTAACTTTCAAAATTTTTTTTTAATATTACACAGGTATTCAAAATCCATCATAATCCTTTTTGTTGACTCTCTAGCACAATATCCAACTTGCTTTTATGCTCACATGAGCCTAGGACACAGTGACATGTAGTATTATTTGGTGGAGTCCTTATAATTTTAAACTCTCCCAGTGCCTGCATATTATACGGAGTTAAAAAAAAAAAAGAAAACTCAGCAGAGATGAGTGAGCATACTCGCTAAGTGCAATTACCCGAGCGAGCATTGCCCTTAGCGAGTACCTGCCTGCTCGAAAGAAAAGATTCGGCTGCCGGGGCGGGGGAGCGGTGAGTTGTGGGAGTGAGCAGGGAGGAGCGGGGGGGAGAGAGGGAGAGAGAGAGATCTCCCCTCCGTTCCCCCCTGCTCTCCCTCACCGCTTCCCGCCCCCCGCCGGCACCCAAATCTCGCTTGAGTAATTGCCCTTAGCGAGTATGCTCGCTCATCTCTAAAACTCAGTCATCAGCAAATTTCTTTCACTAATACAATAATATCCTTGCTAGTCAAAAATGGCTAATGTTTTACCTGGTAAAGCAATTAATTTGGTAGTCATGGTAAGAAACTAAAGCAGCTCTACAAGCACTCGGCAAACAGCAAATAAATGTCTAATATAAAGACATTTATAAAAATCTTTGTCGCATAAATGAAATTCGGTGAAAATCTAAAAGAAAGAGAAAAACTTAGCATAGAAAAATACAAAATTGACAGCAGAAAAAGACCACATATCCATCTAGTATGCCCTTATATAATTTCCTTTTTATGTCTCTCTTAGGATAGACATATGCTTATTCCAGGCATGCTTGAATGTATTTATTATTGATTTTCCCACCAGCTCTATATATCAGGATCCCAATCTCCATCTTTCTACTGGTTCTACCTCTAACTGTGCAGCCGAGCATCCTACGTGTTTTCTTTGCTACCTCATCGCACTGTGGACTCATTTTGAGGCTGTCAGAAATCACAACCCCTAAATATTTCTCTCCTGAAGTCCTGGATAACACAGAACAGCTGCTACTGAGTCCAAGGATTTCTCCTTCCAAGTGCGATATTTTACATTTGGAAACATTGAACTGCAGTTTCCATTGTTTTGACCATTTATCCAGCAAGAATAAATCTTTCTCCCTGTCCAAGACCCCACCGGAAGTATCAACCCTGTTGTAGTACACTTTTGTGTCATCGGCAAACCAACAGCTTTTTCCTTTGTCCAATAGGAACATTTTAAAAGAACAGACCCTTGTGGTCACCACTTGTAACTCATCCCTGCTCAGAATACACTCCGTTAACAACAACACTCTGATATCTGTCTTTTTACCAATTGCGAATCAAGTGGACTAAGTCCAATTTTCAATAACTTAACTAAGAACTATTTATGTATAAGTATAGCAAAGACTTTCCTGAAATCCAGGCAGGTGATATCCGTGGCATCACCTTCCTCCTCTACTTTTGTGATATAGTCAAAGAAGAGACTGAGATTAGTTTGACGTGACCTACCCTCAGTGAAGCCATGCTGTTTATGGTTAAGCAAGTTGTTGGTTTTTAAGTGGTCAGATGTCCTCTTTTTCTGGATTTATTTACATGGCCAAGAATATCGCAGAAGTTCTGTACATTTGTGCAATGCGCACAACTTGCTCAATGTAACACATTGCTTCCAATGGGTTCATTTACATGGGTGTGTTTCCTCTTGTACTGATAGTGAGAAACAGAAAAATTGACGCAGTTCCTATTTTCGTGTGATTGACACTTCAGAATATTACTTGCAGCGTCTCGCACATCACACAGCACAAGGACAGGGTGTCTGTTTAATGTGCGATGCAGGCTGTGCACGAGATTCTTAGGTGCAACTCACTATCAGCCATGTAAATACAGCCTTGGGAGAACTTCCATTAGTTTAACCACTAGAGATGTCAAACTAACTAGTTGGTTTTAAGAACATTAATGCCTTGTGATATCCATGCCAAGAGGTTAAGCTTAGGGAATTTGCAAACAAAAAGTGCCTTTCTGTAAATTTGTTGAGAGAAAGTTATGGTGTAAGGCTGCATGTCCACAGGCGATGATCCGCCGTCGGATCATGCTGTGTGAAGCTTTTCATAGCCTTGCTATGGAAAGCGCAGCCCCGACATCCAAAAGAGGGGAATTATAGTGATTCTCCGCTCGAGGGATCTAGAACGCGGCATGCCGTGACTCTCCGCGGTGAGGCTATCTGTTAGATAGCTCTCCTCCCTCATCCCCTCCAGCAAAATATCGCTAGCGATATTCCGCCTCAGCCGTGGAGAGGGGGCCTAAGAGCAAATTATCAAAAATCTTGAGTCCAGCTTGGATGGTAGACAAGGAGGCAGTTGAAACACTGTATGGTATGATGTTTGTTCACAGCATGAGAGCCTAAAGAACGTAACTGAATTATAGGGCGAATTTCTCAATGGAATTTAAACACAAAGCAATAAACCTTTTCTTCAACAGAAAAACATTGAAGTTGGTTACAAGTTCTGAAAATGATGCAAGCTATAGCCTAAGGCCAAATGCCCACAGATGGATTATCTCTGCGGAATTCGCAGTCAGAAACCCACCGCGAATTCCGCAGCAATAACCGTTCATAGACATGCTGTGGTAAACGATTCTCCCCTGCCTACGAGCAGAAATCAACTACGATTTTCCGTTTGCGGGGGACAATTGCAGCAGGTTCTATTATGTGCGGAAAATTGTGCAGTCGGCTTTCACTGCAAACAGTGGAAGCAGTCCGTCCCATGATACTTCTGCAAGTGAGCATAGTGGAAGTACTGCCGGCGTGTCATGGGCTGCATTGCACATGAGCGCTGGCATGCCGGGCAAGACACTCGCAGCGGATCAGGAGAGGTGAGTATGGGGTATCTGGGGGGTGCCGGGCCTGATTCCGCTGCGATATTTCGCAGGCGGACTCTAACGCAGCCATGGGCAGGAGGCCTAAATGTGCTCTACAATAAAACCTTCTCAACATTTGAAAATTCAGATTTTAGTGCATTAAACTCAAAAATGACACATTCCTAATTTTCAGAGGATTTTTAGAAGACAATACATGTTGCTCTGTGTGAAGGCTGGCTTAGCTTACTCTGCTCCTCACTGTGTGTTGTTGAACTATTATAAGAATTTTTGGCATTCTTAACTATTCTATAAAGAGGGCCTTACACAAATTGCTCGGGGTTATATCAGTCCTAGCTCAGTGAAATATGCTCCAGTGCACAAATGCAGGTGTTCTTCAATTTACTCTAACAATGTAAATTCTGTGTGTGCTTGGAAAAGAGTTTAACTGAAATTTCATTTTGAGATATTGATAATAGATCCTTAAATGCAGTTCTATGATGAGGATATATTTTACAATAGGTAATTTGTGTAGAGTTTACAGATCTCCACAGGTGCAGCATTAAATTAAGCCAGGAGATAAAAGCCCTGACAAATTTATTATATTCAGTTTTACACAACCATAATACAAACATTTAAGCATCCATATTACAGCAAAAAGAGTCAGGAGGGGTTCCGTGTCTCCATAAGGAGAGCACCCAAAAAGTGTGTAGAGACACCTAGGGGTTAGTGGGTAGGGGATAGAATAGTCTCTCCCCAAGGAGAGAACCCAAAAGGGGTGTGGGGACACCTAGAAGGTGAGTGAGGAGACTTAGGCTGCATTCACACAGGGCGGATTTGCCGCGGTTCTGCCGCAGCAGATCCGCCCGCGGCAAAACCGCCCGCGGCCGCTAATCTTGGGATTAGCCAGCCATGTGGACGAGGTTTCTCAGAAACCTCGTCCACACGGGACGGCTAATCCGCTGCGGCAAATCCGGTTGAAACCGCAGCCGCGGTCTCAAAAGATTGAGCATGTCTGTTTACAGTCGTTTTTTTGTTTATTTATGTTACGGCCGCGCTCTCCTCTATGGGAGAGCCGGCCGCAACGGAAAAGCATGCGGCCGGACCGCTTCAAAGCCGCCGCGGCTTAAACCACGGCGGTTCTCCCGGCGGAAATCTCGCGGTTTTTGCTGCGGCCAAACCGCGAGATTTACGACGGGAATCCGCCGTGTGTGAACCCTGCCTTATGAGGCCATGCAAGCTCCTCTGGGTAATATGCAAATAGGGAAGATGGAATTCCATCTTCCTTATTAGGAAAAATAATCTGACCCTATCATTTCTATAGAACCAACCTTAGATCACCATAGAACTATAGGTCTGATTTAGTCCTATAGTGGGTTGTTTGAGTGTTGCAGTTGTAAATTGCATGCAGAATCTGCACCAAAAACCTGCAACAAGGTACAGTACCATGCAAAGGCACAGATACAGAGCAGTGGCATGACTATAATGTAGAGACAGATCATGCAGTTGCTATGGAGCCTGTGGTGCCAGGGGGCCTGCAGGGCTCCACCTTCACCCCCTGCTTCTCAACAATGATCCCCACCATCCTAAGTACAATCATATCTAGCTGGCTACACCTTCTGACCCCACTATGGCACCACCTTTCTTGGGTCACTTGCTGAATGCTCGGCTAAGAAAATGAATCCTGGAATGGACTGCTGAGTGGCCCTGTACCCACCCCAAGCTTTACTTCTGAGTTCCATGGTTGTCTTAAACCCTCTGCAGTCAGAGGTCAGTGCTTGCTTTATGTGAGGCAGAGCGAAATTCCAGCTGGACCGTCTCTTTTGCCTAGCCAATTGCAAACAGAGTCTGAACTGCAGGTTCAGAGGTCAGTCAGAGACCCTCAGTTTTCCTGGTCTGGTGTCCGTTGAACTGGAGCGGCTCAGGCCTGAGTGGAGGCACTGACAGCCAGAGAGAGCAGGAGATAATCTGAACATAACTCAACATAATGCAATAATGTGATGAGCTTTTTTAATGCCACAGTATTTGAATGGTATGAAGTTTTGGAGAAGATGTTTCCTTCACATTTGTGTAGTCAGATGGCCCCACAAAGCAGCATAAACTGTGTGTGTGTGGGGGGGTGGAGTCTAATTCTTGCTTTGGGGCCCCATGATTTCTATGTATTGCCCAGATCTAAAGTTTCATATTAGGGGGGTGAAAAGTTTTAGTTGCCCCCAGGTCTACTGAAGAATGACAAAGAAGCCCTCATCACTTCTGAATGTTCCATGTAAAGAAATGTTTAAAGAGTCTCAAAGAAAGGGATTTGTAGGGGTCTCCATGCTTGTGATCTAGAGCATCCATGCGAAAGCTGGGTTACAAGCAGCTCAGTGATGATGCGCTCAGTTTTTCTTCTGAGTCAAGAGGACCTGCAATAACAGACACTGAGCTGTAAGGTTGTGTTTACATCTGCATCAGAGGTTCTGTCCATGGGCGCTGGCACAGATCTGGCAAAAAAATCCTCGGCATGCTGCACTATTTGTCCAGTAAAATTCTGGATAGCACAACAGAAACCCAACAGACCCTGTTAGTGTCCATCATGTCCATTTTTATGTTCCCATGGTAGAAGAAGAAAATGGAATGCCCTGAACAAATTAGAGGAAATTGAACGCATCCTTCCCACTGTACATGAGACTGCACTGACCTGAGCAGTGGGAAAGCTGGGTTAAAGCATAGTCAGTGCCCCAACAATCATGCACCGTACTTGGTTACTTCTACTTATCATGCAAGTCATGGCCACTCAACCACTGATGCTGACTGGTAGGTCCCTGGAAGAGCTAGGTTTTAGCTGTGAGCTTAACTGTAGTCAAGCTTTCACATTGCTAAGCAACAGAGACAGAGATTTAAAAGATTAGGGGCACAAGTCTCAAAGCATATGTTCCCCCGCCAACACCATAAAAAATACATATACATCAGGAACAGCATATCTATAAATTAGGTGACCAGACGTCCACATTTTGGCGGGGCATTCCCGCTTTCCGCAGGGACCCCAGCGGGAAAGCCATTTTTTCCACTTTTGTCCTGGTTTTGATACGTCTGGTTACCAACACCATACATATATGGTGCCCGCTAGAATAAAGCTATTCTATCCATCATTGTTGTCCTTATGTTTCAGTGGTTGTACGGAGATTGGATCCCAGTTGCATATCTGGTGGACTTGTCCAGAGTCGTTCCGGCTCTGGTCTCAGGTCCATAGGCTACTATATCGACTATTCATTGGACAATTGCAAAAATCCCCAACAGTGTTTCTACTAGGAGATCGCTCATTGAAAGTTAAACACCAGATGCACAAACTTATACGAAATATATGTATGGTGACTAATACATTGCAGCTAGTTGGAAGCAACCCCATTTATCCTTTCAGGAAGTATTAAACAGAGTCTCACTAATAACTCTTTATGAAAAAAATCCATGCTATACAAGCTGACACATTAGAGAAGTTTGGAGTGGTGTGGGGACCCTGGATTGATCTGATAGATATTCCAGGACTTCAAAATAATTAGGGAAGTAAACAAGCGGGTCCAGAGTTGGTGTAGGATGGAGGGGTTTGGGTTCCTGGAGAACTGGGCTGACTTTGCGGTTGGCTACAGACTCTACCATAGGGATGGGCTGCATCTTAATGGGGAGGGTGCAGCTGTGCTGGGGGAGAAGATGGCTAGAAGGTTGGAGGAGTGTTTAAACTAGGGACTGGGGGAGGGCAACCACAGAGATAGGGGAGTAGACAGTGTAGACTGTGACCGGAGCTTAAGAAATGGAAATTTGGTGGATTGGTGGGAGGGGTTAGTACAGTTAGAACTGACAGAACAGTTAGTAGGGATACATGTAATATAAAAAATAACCAAAACCTTCTAAACTGTATGGTGACTAATGCTAGAAGCCTAACCAATAAAGTGGATGAACTAGAAGTAATAATGGAAAACAATGGCATAGTGGGAGTAACAGAGACCTGGTTGAACGAAAGCTAAGACTGGGCAGTGCACTTACAGGGATACAGTCTGTTCGTAAGGGATCGTAAAAGCCGGAAAGGGGGAGGCTTTTATCTCTATGTAAAAGCTTGTTCAAAGCCCATGTTACAGGAAGATATCTGGGAGGGAGATTAACATATGGAGTCTATATTGGTGGAAATACATGGAGGAAAAAACAACAATAAAATCCTCATAGGGGTTTTCGATAAGTCACCAAATATAACAGAAGCTACTGAAAATCTATTATTGAAACAAATAGATAAACCAGCAAATCACAATTACGTAATTATTATGGGGGACTTTAACTATCCGGATATAAACTGGGAACCGAAACCTGCAGATCTCATAAAGGTAACAACTTTCTGGCAATTGCTAAAGAGAATTACCGTACCCTACTTGTATAGGATCCAACTACAGGGGGTGGGCATTTTGGACTTAATATTAACCAACAGACCTGGTAGAATAACAGGGGTGCAGATTGGGAGGCACCTGGGAAATAGTGACCATAATATAATACATTTCAATTTGTACTTCAAGAGAGAGTTTTATATGGGAGTTACGAAAATACTAAACTTCAGGAAGGACAAGTTTGATCAGCTTAGTGATGCCCTTAACCTTATTGACTGGGATAATGTCCTCAAAAATAAGAGTATGGACAATAAGTGGGAAACGTTTAAAAACATCCCACTTACTTACTGTGAGAGGTTCATATCTTCAAATGTAAAGTTATGCACATGGGCAGGAAAATGCATGTCACCATTATACACTAATGGGGAAACCACTGGAAAACACTGACATGGAAAAGGACTTGACAGTTTTAGGTAACTATAAACTTAACTAGAGCAACCATTGTCAGGCAGCTGTTGCCAAGGCAAAAAGGATCATGGGGTGCACCAAAAGAGGTCTAGGAGCACATGATGAAAACATTGTTCTTCCTCAAGTCTGTTACGGCTACCTACAATGATTGCCCCTGCGATTTATTGATCGTCATTGCAAAGCAAACCTTGAGAGGGAACTGCAGTCTTCTGAACTGAAACGGGTACTTAGTGAGTATTAACAGAATTTGCAGTACGAATACAGTTTCCCCTTTAGCACATCCTGTGATTACCGTGGACTCCATAACATTTCAATAGAGAACTTTTATTTGCAGTCTGGTACCATTACATAATTTTGTAGGGTTCAGGTTCCTTAGTAACATAACTTAAGAATGAGGTTATATAGGGGGGAGACCGACTGGGTTGAAGGTGTTTAGGAATTCTGCAAGATAGTTTACTGTGTCATCAGTTTGTAGTACTGAATCTATAGACATATTGCAATTGTTCTCCTTCGAATGATTTCAACAAAAGCAATTTGAGTGAAAATCGCACGCTCGCACAACCAAATTAGGGTACGCCTTAGTAGTCAATTCTGTAAGAGATGTCACCACTATGGCTAAGCTTGGTGTTATGATCTTACCTCCAAGTTTAGAGGTTTCTCCGTCACCTATTTTAAGTAACATCTATGATAAATGCCCATCGGAAGTGTCACCTCTAAAGAGAACTCTCATATTTGTCCAGGGAGATTCAGAATATGTGGCAACAAATATGAAGACTTTAGACACAACCTTAGTTCGTTGGCTCATCTTTCCTTGGGCATGACTAGTAACGTTTGACGAGAATCTCCAGCTAAGAGAACCGTAACACCCACCATTAAGTCATCATTTGTCCTTATGTCTTTCAGCATTCTACTGAGCGCTTCAACCCCACCTTCATAAGCCATAGTGCATTCATCCCATACCATTAGCTAAGTCGCTCTCAGCACCTGCACCATATTACTTTGCTTTGATATGTTGCAAAGAGGTGTCTCTACATGCATCAGATTTAAGGGAATTTAAAAGCAGAATGAGCTGTCTTACCTCCATCTAGTAATGTGGCAGCAATGCCAGAAGAGGCGAAAGCCAAGGCTATCCCAGGATCTTTCCCTATTCTTGCTAGTAGTAGATTTAGGAATGTTTTGCTGGTGCCCCCAGGAGCAAAAAGGAAAAATATTTGACCAGTGCCCTTCTCAACACTTTCTAAAATTTGGTTGAAAGTGTTCTTCAGTTAAAGGGGTTGTCCCGCGCCGAAACGGGTTTTTTTTTTTTTAACCCCCCCCCCCCCCGTTCGGCGCGAGACAACCCCGATGCAGGGGTTAAAAAAACCACCCGCACAGCGCTTACCTGAATCCCGGCGGTCCGGCGTCTTCATACTCACCTGCTGAAGATGGCCGCCGGGATCCTCTGTCTTCATGGACCGCAGGGCTTCTGTGCGGTCCATTGCCGATTCCAGCCTCCTGATTGGCTGGAATCGGCACGTGACGGGGCGGAGCTACACGGAGCTACACGGAGCCCCATTCAGAAAAGAAGAAGACCCGGACTGCGCAAGCGCGTCTAATTTGGCCATCGGAGGGCGAAAATTAGTCGGCACCATGGAGACGAGGACGCCAGCAACGGAGCAGGTAAGTATAAAACTTTTTATAACTTCTGTATGGCTCATAATTAATGCACAATGTACATTACAAAGTGCATTATTATGGCCATGCAGAAGTGTATAGACCCACTTGCTGCCTCGGGACAACCCCTTTAATGAACTTTTGTTATTAGACAATACTTGTGCCAAGAAAATTGGGTCATAACTGATCTCTCTAAGGTAGGCCTCCTTCCCACGAACGGATTTACGCCGCGTAAATTCGCGGCAAAAATCCGCTGCGTTGCCCCCTGCTATTAGGTTCTATTGAACCTAATAGTTCAATGCTCACGATGCGGAATTCCACCGCGGAATTTCGCACCGTGAAATCTCCCGTCCTCACCCGCGGCATGCTCTATTTTCTGCGGGTGTACGCGCTGACGGCTTCCATTGCAGTCAATGGAAGCCGTCCGTTCACGCTATCTCCCGCTGTAACACAGCGGAAAATAGCGTGAAAACGCTTTCCCGCCTACCGCCGCCGCGTCATATGACGTGGCCGGCGCGTCACGTGACACGGCCGGCCGCGTCATGTGACGCGGTGGGCGTGTCACATGATGCGACGGCGGTGGGCGGGGAAGCGTCTTCACGCTATCTTCCACTGGTAAGTATGGGGTCTCTGGGGGGCGCCATGACGGGCTTCACTGCGGAATATTCCGCTGCGGAGCCCGTCACGCTCGTGTGAAGCCGGCCTAAGGTAATCTCTGTTTTGCAAGACTGTATCACATCTTGTAGGTTGAGGTAAGTCATAGTATTCTAAACATTGTTTTCCAAAAGATAACACTGCATCTTCAATAGAAATCAGGCATTTGTCATATATGACAGCTTATGTCCTCCGACATAATATCCTTGTATTTTTCCCAAAGACATAAAGTGTCTGATAGTTGACAAAATATCAACAATAATGAGAAAAGCTTCTATCATAGTAGCATTCTAGAGCCTTGTAGACTGATTGATATGTCGGGCGAACAACACCATTAACAGTCTTCAAATCCAAAAATGATGTTGGACCTCTAATTTCATGAAGTAGAATATGAAGATAATAACAGATCCCTTTTTACTTCTGGCCAGCCATTGACGTCATTAGCACATTTTCTCCTCTCAAATCTGTTACTTCTGCATACATAGTAGGAAGGAATGACCACATAAAGAAGAGTTTTTTGCAAACTCATCTGTTTTGCTTAGGTCAAAAAATGCTAAAAGTGTAGTTTTATTGGGGTTGTTAACCTTCTGTAGCAAATTATTGTTGTCATTTGAATTAAAATAAATTGTCTATTTACATATGTTTTTAATAGATTTTACAGAACTGCAATGTTAATATGGGCAACAAATGTATGTGAAAGAACAGGATTTTAAGGCACAACCCAGCGTTTATCCAGGCTAAAACCATTTTTTTTCAACAGTGAAACCACCATCCTTTGAAGATCTTCTGCTGCTCACTAATACAACCTGTTATCATGGCTTTGTAACACAATATGTTGTTCTTCAAACTAATGTTCAACTATAATCAGAGCCACTTTGCTTGCTGTAGGTGCATTAACCCTTTCCAATCCATTTGTTTTTTCTCATCCATTCTCCCCAGCTCCAAATAAATTGGAGATGGGGAGAATGGATGAGAAAAAATACATTTTCCCTTCACCCTCCTGAACTGACAGAGTTCAGGAGGGTGCAGGTGGTCACTACACCGTGGGGGGAATGCGGGAGTAATACTTCCGCATTCTCCCTTCTGCCTCCCGGCTCGGCGATCATGTGACCGCTGGGTGCCACCTGACCCCAGCGGTCACATGATCGCCGAGCCGGGAGGCAGAAGGGAGAATGCGGAAGTATTACTTCTGCATTTTCCCCACGGTGCAGGCTCCCGGCTCGGCGTTCATGTGACCGCTGGGGGTCAGGTAACTCCGATGGTCACATGATCGCCGGCCGGAATCTCTCTGCATTACATAGCGCTAATTGAGCGCTATGTAATGTGTAAAGGAGAAGGCAGAAAGGGTTAAAAACGCTTTCTGCTTTCTCCTCGGGGGTCCTTGATGAGGATCAGTGCAGGAGTGCATCTGCACCCGATGTGTCTGATGATCAGGTGCAGATGCACTCCTGCACTGCAGTGTCGGGCCTGTCCCGACATCGGAGCTGTGGAGGGAAATGATGATGTCGGGGCAGGCCCGACATTGGATTGGAAAGGGTTAAAGTGTCCTCTATGAGCATTGGCTGGTTTTCTATCGGCATGGAAAACAACTTCAAACTCTTCACAATTATGAGGTATTTTCTCTATAGTAGTTTTTAAGTCCTTTACATACAGTCTTTATTGTGCAGCATTGCTTGCAACTATTTAACCTAATTGTGTTTTATGCAATGCAAATTGCTGCATCTTAAGCTTGCTGCTTGTTCATCTTCACTAACTAAATAAATCTGTAGCAATTAGAGATGAGCGAACGTACTCGGTAAGGTCGATTTCGCAATCGAGCACCACGATTTTCGAGTACTTCACTACTTGGGTGAAAAGTAGTGAAGTACTCGAAAATCGCGGTGCTCGATTGCGAAATCGGCCTTACCGAGTACGTTCGCTCATCTCTAGTAGCAATCAATGTTTTTGTTGGGGCAAAGGCAGCAGACTACCAACTAAGTGGAACACCAGTCCTTGCACTTCAAAATTGGGTATAAAACCATTTTCCACAATATACTTTGCTCCAAAGGATATCATTTGAAAGCAATAAACATTTTATGGACTGTATTGTACTTTCTAATACAGTCCATAAAATGTATGCGCTTCGGATGAAGATCCATAATTAAGCTATAGAGCTTATATTGGCGCATGGGGTTAATCACTGGGATGGTTTCGCCATTTTCTCCCATTATAGTTGTTACCATACAGCGCGGCACGGGATCCCGCGGTCGGCGCGCGTCGCTCCGGCGTCGGCTCCAGCAGCCTGGAGCCCTGTGTCGAGGTTATCCCAGCAGCTTGGGACGGCCGGTGGGCGGCGGCATGGGCGTGTCCACCCGTAGGGTGCCGCCCGCACTCCTCCGTTCGTCTTATACAGCAGTGGGTGGAGTTGCCTCCTCCCACTCTCCGCCCGGGGGCGGAACCTTGTGGTTAAGAGACTGGCAGTGATGTGAGCTCACTGCCAGTTATTGGTTCTGCTTTCAGCTAGTCAGTCTGTCTGCAGTTTACCTCAGCCAGTCCATAGTTGTCTGTCAGCCCTGCTATCCTTTTTCAGCCTGTTTCTGTTGGTCCTGTTAGCCCCTAGTCTGGTCTGTCCCAGTCAGCACTAGTTGCTATTCGGGTCCTGTCTATCTGCCTGTGAGCTCCATCTCCAGCCCTGCTTGTACTTGTAAGTTTTGTTGGTTTGTTACACCTGCCTCTTCTGTCGGCACTCTGCCCCCTGTTAGTAGTTCCAGCTAGGCAGTCGCCAGGTCCCTAGCCAGTGCAGGGACTGCCGCCCAGTTGTCCGCCTGGGGTTAGCCAGGGCCGAGGCAAGTAGGCAGGGACAGTGGGGTGCAAGAGATCAGGGCACCCCAACCGGCGCTCGGGGGGCAGAGTGCCGTAACATAATAACTGGCCCTTAAAATACCTTTTTTTTCATGGCGGCGATCAGCGCCCTTGCAAACCAGCTGCAAGACCTGGTGCCGGTGATCCGGGATTTGTCAGCTCGCATGGTGGCCCAGGAGCAGTGGGCGTTGTCGCAGGGGCAGAACGCCTTTACCAGTCCCGAACCCAAGTGCCCTCTCCCCGAGGTGTTCTCTGGGGAGAGGAACAAGTTTTTCGTTTTTCATCAGGCGTGTCGCCTGTTTTTTCGGATGCGTCCCCGTTCTTCGGGCTCAGAGGCCCAGAGGGTCGGGCTTATAATGTCCCTGCTGCGGGGCTCTGCCCAGACTTGGGCCTTTTCTATTCCCGAGGGTTCCCCCTCCCTGCAGTCGGTGGACTCCTTTTTTCAGGAACTCGGGGGCATCTTCGATGAGCCGGACCGAGTGGGGTTGGCGGTTTCACGGTTGCTGGCGCTGCATCAGGGGTCGCTTTGTGTGGAGGATTATTGCTCCAGTTTCAGACGCTATGCGGGCGACACTGCATGGAACGAGAGTGCCCTGAAGGACGTTTTTCTGCAGGGTCTCTCGGACGCGGTCAAAGAGCTGTTGATCTCCCATCCCATTCCCGGGTCCTTAAAGGAGGCCATGGAGCTAGCGGTGAAGGCAGATAGGAGGCTCAGGGCTGGGAAGCAGGACAGGCAGACCAGTAGAGTCAGGGAGGTCGTTTGTCCGGTTCCTTCCTCTTCCGTACCAGTCTCTGTTCCCGAACCTATGGAACTGGACCCGCTGGACCCCAAGGAGCGACGCCGAGTTCGGTTATTGCATCATCTCTGCCTCTACTGCGGGAAAGCTGGACATCGGGTGATAACCTGCCCCCTGAGGCCTCAGCGCCCACAGTCCGAATCGGCAGAAAGACTCCCAGTCCTAGGCGATTGCAGGGAGGGTCGCCTAGGACCACAGGTACGTCCTAGACTTCTAATACCCTGCCAGGTTAGATTCCGGAACTTCTCCCGCCTAGGGCAGGCATTTATTGATTCCGGAGCAGCCGCTAACCTGGTAAGCATGCGTCTTGTTGAGCCCCTGAGGGCGGAATTTTTGGCGCTGAAGACGCCAATTCGTTTTGCTAGCATTGATGCTACTCCTCTGGCTTCGGGCTTGGTACGATGGAGGACCCCAGTGTTACAACTCACTGTGGGGGGTCGCCATTCGGAAGGTCTATCATTCCTGGTAATGGAGAAAATGTCGGTAGACATGGTACTAGGGATGCCGTGGCTGGCGTTGCATAACCCCCAATTCGATTGGGCCACTGGGGAGCTAACCCAGTGGGGCCCGTTCTGCCATAGCCATCGCGCTTCCCATCCTCCCTGCTCAGTCGAGACCGCACTCAGTCCCCGAGGTCCCACTTACCTTCACACCCCGTCCGCCTGCCCTGCTGCTGATGTCGCCACCGATGCCCTGCAGGGGGGACGGAAGAAAGGGGTGGGGTCTCGTATGCAGTTGCGTTGTGAGGAGAGTCTGTCGGTGGTTGAGCCGTACAGGGCGGGACAGAAGGGGTATCGGTCCTCTGGAAATCGCAAAAGGAGGGGTCGCAGGGGGTTCCATAAGTCTGTGTCGAAACCTGTTGTCCCTTCGGTGATGCCCACCTCCGGTCCCCCGCCGCCCACCCCGGTCCGTGATGAAGTTGAATACGAGGCCCAGGAGATCCTGGATTCTCGCTGGGCTACAGGAACCTTACAATATTTGGGGGCCCGGAAGAGTTTTTTGGAGTATGATAGCTCAGATGACAGTGATTTTAAAGTTGGAGATGCCTCAGATTTTGAAGGCAGCGTCATTGGTAGCGAGGATGGGTCAAAAGACAGTGGTGAATGGTTGGACATTGACTCGGAAGACGACCTGAAACATGACGATATGTCAACGGTTGGCCCTGAAGGAAATGGGGCAGCCACAGACTACCGAAGTCATGGACCTGAGGATCAGCCCATGGTGACCGCCCAGGCGGGTCACATTCTCGGGTTGGTACAGCGTTTTCGCAGCCGCCTCCTGGATAAGCCTGGTCGAGTTTCCGGGGGCCCGGAGGTCCCCCGTCAGAGGGGGGGTAATGTTACCATACAGCGCGGCACGGGATCCCGCGGTCGGCGCGCGTCGCTCCGGCGTCGGCTCCAGCAGCCTGGAGCCCTGTGTCGAGGTTATCCCAGCAGCTTGGGACGGCCGGTGGGCGGCGGCATGGGCGTGTCCACCCGTAGGGTGCCGCCCGCACTCCTCCGTTCGTCTTATACAGCAGTGGGTGGAGTTGCCTCCTCCCACTCTCCGCCCGGGGGCGGAACCTTGTGGTTAAGAGACTGGCAGTGATGTGAGCTCACTGCCAGTTATTGGTTCTGCTTTCAGCTAGTCAGTCTGTCTGCAGTTTACCTCAGCCAGTCCATAGTTGTCTGTCAGCCCTGCTATCCTTTTTCAGCCTGTTTCTGTTGGTCCTGTTAGCCCCTAGTCTGGTCTGTCCCAGTCAGCACTAGTTGCTATTCGGGTCCTGTCTATCTGCCTGTGAGCTCCATCTCCAGCCCTGCTTGTACTTGTAAGTTTTGTTGGTTTGTTACACCTGCCTCTTCTGTCGGCACTCTGCCCCCTGTTAGTAGTTCCAGCTAGGCAGTCGCCAGGTCCCTAGCCAGTGCAGGGACTGCCGCCCAGTTGTCCGCCTGGGGTTAGCCAGGGCCGAGGCAAGTAGGCAGGGACAGTGGGGTGCAAGAGATCAGGGCACCCCAACCGGCGCTCGGGGGGCAGAGTGCCGTAACAATAGTGATAGGAATAATTATAACAGTTCTGCTGACTATTTTGCTGATATGTCGTGACCTCTCACTTATGGTGGTTTGTGTGAATTAGTAGCAGCTGGGCAAATATTAAGGTCAATTTTTTCAACAATCAGTAAAATACATTTGATTATTGGTTCAATATATTATTTTTGCCAAATTTCAAGTTCATAAGTGCATTAGATATTTTTTCCCATACAAACTGTGACTCCCCTTGTCACTTCCTTGGGCCACGTTCACACGAGCATGCATTTGCGCGCGCGTATGTATGCAGAAATCCTCGCATCCACGGATGTGTCAAAATACACATGAACGAAGCTCTGTGCCCATTGAAAGCAATGGGCTGCCCATTACACCTGCAGTGATTTTCAGGGAAGGGCTTTAAATCTAAGCCCTACCCTGAAAAATCATCCCTAGCATGTGTAAAAAAATGCATAAAATATATACTTACCTCTCTGTCGCTGTCGGAGCTCGGCGCGTCTGTCCGCTTGGTCCCCCTGCACTGCTCTGAAGCTCTTTGGCTGTGTCTGATTGGCTGAGCGCTCAGCCATTCACAGGCAGTGCTCAGCCAATCACAGGCAGTGCTCCGTAAAAGTACGATCTATCAAGGTAATGCATTATTTACTACACATGGTGAACATCATTAGAAAAATAAATAGCACAAGAATTGCGCTTTTTTGGTCACCCCATCTTCAAGAAAAAATGTACTGAAAAGTGATCAAAAAGTTGTATTTACTCCAGAATGGTACCAACAAAAACTACTGGATGTCCTGCATAAAATGAGATGTTGCACAACTATGTCAAAATAGTTTTTTAAAAAATTTAATATCCTTGAAAAAAAAATGAAAGTACTACAGCAAAAAAAAATTATATAAATTTGGTATCGTAGTAATTGTACTGACCCATAGAATAAAGGTATCAGGTCATTTTTGTTGCAGTGTGTACGCCATAGAAACAAGACGCACCCAAATATGGAAAAATTTCGTTTTTTTTCCATTTCACTATACTAAGAATTTTAAAAATATTTTTCAAGTACATTAAATAGTACCATTCAAAGATACAACTTGTCCCACAAAAAAACAAGCCTTCAGACAGCTACGTCAATGAATAAATAAGATTTATGATTTTTTAAAAGAGGGGAGGAAGCAATGAAAATGGAGGAAAAAAGGGGACGGTCCTTAAGGGGTTAAAGCAGTTAGTTTAAAAATACAATTTGCATAAATAAGTCATTCATTGCTTTTGACTACAATGGTTGCCCTATCATGGCAAGCTCTGTCCATGTGTCCAAATGCAGCACATGAGGGGTTTGCTGAACTCATGCTGTGGTGAACTTGAGTTGCCAAGGAATGACCACTACATTCTCAGGTAATAACTGTTGCAAGGGAAAATAATAGCTGATGGCAAAAAGAGCTGTTTTGTGGGAGCAAACCCATGGCTAGCAGCTGATTGGCTATCAGGTTAAAGGGATTGTCTGTGACAAAACAACCCATTCTATGTCTATTCACAATTGCAGGTAGTTCGATGACTTCCAAAATTGTATAATCAAGACAAGGATATCCAATGTTTGAATAATTAAGAGATAAAATGTCAACTTCTGAGTAGTTGAAACAGTAGTGCAGCTGTGAAACCACTATTTCTGTAGTGTCTCTTTAACTAAAATGACCTCTCCTTTCTTTTTCCATTTTTTAATATGCAGTATTTGTTACTATGTCACCATGCCTGGAACACAATGAAGATGAAGTATTGAGCCAGTGGACTATGTCACATAATAAAAACTGCTTGGCTGCTAGTGAACAAGCTTCCTAAGAACACTTGGATGAAAGCCAAAAGGACCAGGTGCAGTATTCACCTTATCCAGCTCATTTTATCTGTAATCTCAGTATCTTAAAATCTAAACTCCTTCAGACTCCTTACTAAATATTTTTGTCTAAGCTGTTTGCTAGGTCGGGGCCCTAATATGTTTAGACCATTGCTTAGCAAGAGGCGCCGCACAATGTGCATGACTTGAAAATGCTTTATTGCACTTTTCAGGCTTTATGCTGGAATTTACATTATGAATAGAGATGAGCGAGCACCAAAATGCTCGGGTGCTTGTTACTCGGGACGAAATTATCGCGATGCTCGAGGGTTCGTTTCGAGTAACGAACCCCATTGAAGTCAATGGGCGACCCAAGCATTTTTGTATATCGCCGATGCTCGCTAAGGTTTTCATTTGTGAATATTGGGGCAATTCAAGAAAGTGATGGGAACGACACAGCAACGGATAGGGCAGGCGAGGGGCTACATGTTGGGCTGCATCTCAAGTTCCCAGGTCCCACTATTAAGCCACAATAGCGGCAAAAGTGCCCCCCCCTCCCAACAATTTTTACTTCTGAAAAGCCCTCATTAGCAATGCATACCTTAGCCAAGCACCACACTACCTCCAACAAAGCACAATCGCTGCCTGCATGAGACTCCGCTGCCACTTCTACTGGGTTACATGCTGACCAACCACCCCACCCCCCCGCACGACCCAGTGTCCACAGCGCACACCAAACTGTCCCTGCCCAGCCTTCAGCTGCCCTCATGCCACTCCACCCTCATGTCTATTTATAAGTGCGTCTGCCATGAGGAGGAACCGCAGGCACACACTGCAGAGGGTTGGCACGGCTAAGCAGCAATCCTCTTTAAAAGGGGCGGGGCGATAGTCCACAATGCTGTACAGAAGCAATGAGAAATCCAATCCTGTGCCACCTCCATCTGGAGCTGCACATGTGGGCATAGCAATGGGGAACCTATGTGCCACACACTATTCATTCTGTCAAGGTGTCTGCATGCCCCAGTCAGACCGCGGTTTTTTATAAATAGTCACAGGCAGGTACAACTCCGCAATGGGAATTCCGTGTGCACCCACAGCATGGGTGGCTCCCTGGAACCCACCCGCGGTACATAAATGTATCCCATTGCATTGCCCATCACAGCTGAGGTAATGTCGTGCTTAATGCAGGTGGGCTTCGGCCCACACTGCATGCCCCAGTCAGACTGGGGTTCTTTAGAAGTGGACACATGCAGTTACAACTCCGTGTGGACCGACAGCATGGGTGGGTGCCAGGAAGCCACCGGCGGTACATAAATATATCCCATTGCAGTGCCCAACACAGCTGATGTAACGTCAGCTGTAATGCAGGTGGGCTAAAAATTAATTTGATTACACTGTAGGCGAGGGCCCCCAAAAATGGGTGTACCAACAGTACCAATGTACCTCTGAAAAATTGCCCATGCCCAACCAAGAGGGCAGGTGAAACCCATTAATCGCTTTGGTTAATGTGGCTTAATTGGTAACTAGGCCTGGAGGCAGCCCAGTTAAAATAAAAATTGGTTGAGGTGAAAGTTTCAACGCTTTAATGAGCATTGAAACGTATAAAAATTGTTTTGAAAAATTATATGACTGAGCCTTGTGGGCCTAAGAAAAATTGCCCGTTCGGCGTGATTACGTGAGGTTTCAGGAGGAGGAGCAGGAGGAGGAGGAATATTATACACAGATTGATGAAGCTAAAAGGTCCCCGTTTTTGATGGTGATAGAGAACGATGCTTCCATCCGCGGGTGCAGCCTACGTATTGCTTAGGTATCGCTGCTGTCCGCTGGTGAAGAAGAGAAGTCTGGGGAAATCCAGGCTTTGTTCATCTTGATGAGTGTAAGCCTGTCGGCACTGTTGGTTGACAGGTGGGTACGCTTATCCGTGATGATTCCCCCAGCCACACTAAACACACTCTCTGACAAGACGCTAGCCGCAGGACAAGCAAGCACCTCCAGGGCATACAGCGCGAGTTCAGGCCACGTGTCCAGCTTCGACACCCAGTAGTTGTAGGGGGCAGAGGCGTCACCGAGGACGGTCGTGCGATCGGCTACGTACTCCCTCACCAACAGTGCTCCCGCCAACTCAGCCTTGACTGGGGAGCGGTGACACAGTCTTGCTGGGGAGCCAGAAAGCTGGCAAAGGCCTTGGAGAATGGTCCCCTGCCTGCGCTGTACATGCGGCCTGATGTCTGCGCCTCCCCTGCTACCTGGCCCTTGGAACTGCGCCTTCGGCCACTAGTGCTGTCGGATGGGAAGTTTACCATCAGTTTGTCCACCAGCGCCCTGTGGTATAGCATCACTCTGAAACCCCTTTCCTCTTCGGGAATGAGAGTGGAAAGGTTCTCCTTATACCGTGGGTCGAGCAGTGTGTACACCCAGTAATCCGTAGTGGCCAGAATGCGTGTAACGCGAGGGTCACGAGAAAGGCATCCTAACATGAAGTCAGCCATGTGTGCCAGGGTACCTGTACGCAACACATGGCTATCCTCACTAGGAAGATCACTTTCAGGATCCTCCTCCTCCTCCTCCTCCTCTGGCCATACACGCTGAAAGGATGACAGGCAAGCAGCATGTGTACCCTCAGCAGTGGGCCAAGCTGTCTCTTCCCCCTCCTCCTCCTCCTCCTCCTCCTCTGGCCATACACGCTGAAAGGATGACAGGCAAGCAGCATGTGTACCCTCAGCAGTGGGGCAAGCTGTCTCTTCCCCCTCCTCCTCATGCTCCTCTGCCTCCTCCTCCTCCTCAATGCGCTGAGATATAGACATGAGGGTGCTCTGACTATCCAGCGACATAATGTCTTCCCCCGCCTCCGTTTCCGAGTGCAAAGCGTCTGTCTTTATGCTTTGTAGGGAGGCATAGCAGAGGAATGGTGACGCTAATGATTATAGCATCCCTGCTCAGCATCTGGGTAGACTCCTCAAAGTTTCCAAGGACCTGGCAGATGGCTGCCAACCAGGCCCACTCTTCTGTAAATAATTGAGGA
Source organism: Eleutherodactylus coqui (assembly GCF_035609145.1). Lineage (NCBI taxonomy): Eukaryota > Metazoa > Chordata > Amphibia > Anura > Eleutherodactylidae > Eleutherodactylus > Eleutherodactylus coqui. Next base: position 96,906,489 of record NC_089840.1, read on the forward strand.
GGCTGACTCCCACTACGCCACCCATGTTGGAGTTGGTATTCCGCAATAGCTCTACGCTGCTCATAGAGTCTGGCCAACATGTGGAGCGTAGAGTTCCACTGTGTGGGCACGTCGCACAGCAATCGGTGCACTGGCAGGTGAAACCGATGTTGCAGGGTCCGCAGGGTGGCAGCGTCCGTCTTGGAGTTGCAGAAATGTGCGCTGACCCGGCGCACCTTTCCGAGCAGGTATGAGAAGTGTGGGTAGCTTTTCAGAAAGCGCTGAACCACCAAATTAAAGACATGGGCCAGGCATGGCACGTGCGTGAGACTGCCGAGCTGCAGAGCCGCCACCAGGTTACGGCTGTTGTCACACACGACCATGCCCGGTTGGAGGCTCAGCGGCGCAAGCCAGCGGTCGGTCTGCTCTGTCAGACCCTGCAGCAGTTCGTGGGCCGTCTGCCTCTTCTCTCCTAAGCTGAGTAGTTTCAGCACGGCCTGCTGACGCTTGCCCACCGCTGTGCTGCCAAGCCGCGCGACACCGACTGCTGGCGACGTGCTGCTGCTGACACATCTTGATTGCGAGACAGAGGTTGCGTAGGAGGAGGAGGAGGGAGGTTTAGTGGAGGAAGCATACACTGCCGCAGATACCACCACCAAGCTGGGGCACGCAATTCGGGGGGTGGGTAGGACGTGAGCGGTCCCAGGCTCTGACTCTGTCCCAGCCTCCACTAAATTCACCCAATGTGCCGTCGGGGAGATATAGTGGCCCTGCCCGCCTGTGCTTGTCCACGTGTCTGTTGTTAAGTGGACCTTGGCAGTAACCGCATTGGTGAGAGCGCGTACAATGTTGCGGGAGACGTGGTCGTGCAGGGCTGGGACGGCACATCGAGAAAAGTAGTGGCGACTTGGAACCGAGTAGCGCGGGGCCGCCTCCGCCATTATGCTTTTGAAAGCCTCCGTTTCCACAAGCTTATAAGGCAGCATCTCCAGGCTGATCAATTTGGCAATGTGCACGTTTAACGCTTGAGCGTGCGGGTGCGTGGCGGCGTACTTGCGCTCGCGCTCAAACAGTCGCGCTACCGACGTCTGGACGCTGCGCTGAGAGACATTGCTGGATGGGGCCGAGGACACCGGAGGTGAGGGTGTGGGTGCAGGCCAGGAGACGGTAGCGCCTGTGTCCTCAGAGGGGGGTTGGATCTCAGTGGCAGGTTGGGGCACAGGGGGAGAGGCAGTGGTGCAAACCGGAGGCGGTGAACGGCCTTCGTCCCACCTTGTGGGGTGCTTGGCCATCATATGCCTGCGCATGCTGGTGGTGGTGGCTCCCCAGCTGATCTTGGCGCGACAAAGGTTGCACACCACTGTTCGTCGGTCGTCAGGCGTCTCTGTGAAAAACTGCCACACCGTAGAGCACCTTGACCTCTGCAGGGTGGCATGGCGCGAGGGGGCGCTTTGGGAAACAGTTGGTGGATTATTCGGTCTGGCCCTGCCTCTACCCCTGGCCACCGCACTGGCTCGGCCTGTGCCCACACCCTGACTTGGGCCTCCACGTCCTCGCCTGCGTCCACGTCCTATAGGCCTACCCCTACCCCTCAGCATGGTGTATTACCAGTAGTGCAGAAACAGAACGCTGTAATTAAATGTGCCGCTTATTGGCCTGTGGTTGGAGACTCACTTCACTTACCGAACACACAGCAGAGCCAGGAAATAATTTTGCGCAAGCCTGCTGTAACACTTAGCTGGCTGCGTATGAATTAGGAGGACTACTACACCCAGCAGAGACCCAGAACACTGAGGACAGTCACAGGCAGCCCAAATAGATTTTTTTCCCCAAATGTTTTTGCAAAGGCCCACTGCCTATATTCAATCAATATATGTCTTCTGTCCTTGCCTCACCGCTACTGGCCCTGGAGTATGTCAAATAACTGCAGAGTGTGGCACTGTGGACTGCAATACAGCAGTGATTTAACAGCCAACACAGAGCCAGGAAATAATTTTGCGCAAGCCTGCTGTAACACTTAGCTGGCTGCGTATGAATTAGGAGGACTACTACACCCAGCAGAGACCCAGAACACTGAGGACAGTCACAGGCAGCCCAAATAGATTTTTTTCCCCAAATGTTTTTGCAAAGGCCCACTGCCTATATTCAATCAATATATGTCTTCTGTCCCTGCCTCACCGCTACTGGCCCTGGAGTATGTCAAATAACTGCAGAGTGTTGCACTGTGGACTGCAATACAGCGGTGATTTAACAGCCAACACAGAGCCAGGAAATAATTTTGCGCAAGCCTGCTGTAACACTTAGCTGGCTGCGTATAAATTAGTAGGACTACTACACCCAGCAGAGACCCAGAACACTGAGGACAGTCACAGGCAGCCCAAATAGATTTTTTTTCCCAAATGTTTTTGCAAAGGCCCACTGCCTATATTCAATCAATATGTCTTCTGTCCCTGCCTCACAATATATGTCTTCTGTTCCTGCCTAACCACCACTTCTGGCCCTGGAGTATTACTGCAGGGCGCAATGCTCTGCACGGCCGATATACCAAAAAAAAAAAATGTGCAACACTGCAAAAAGCAGCCTTCACAGTATTGCACACGGTTAGATATGGCCCTAAGAAGGACCGTTGGGGTTCTTGAAGCCTAAAATACTCCTAACGCTCTCCCTATAGCAGCTCCAGCAAGACAGCACTTTCCCTCCTCTATGTCAGAACGCATCTGTGGCGAGCCGCGGGAGGGGCCGATTTTTATACTCGGGTGACACCTGATCTCGCCAGCCACTCACTGCAGGCGGGTGGTATAGGGCTTGAACGTCACAGGGGGAAGTTGTAATGCCTTCCCTGTCTTTCTATTGGCCAGAAAAGCGCGCTAACGTCTCAGAGATGAAAGTGAAAGTAACTCGAACATCGCGTGGTACTCGTCACGAGTAACGAGCATCTCGAACACGCTAATACTCGAACGAGTATCAAGCTCGGACGAGTACGTTCGCTCATCTCTAATTATGAAGCTTTTCTAGATTTGCATTTTTAGACATTCAATACTTATCTGTCAACAATAGTATCCAGCAGACTTTTGAAACGTTCAGTTCTGCTAGTTCGTCAAACTTGCAAAAAGTTTGTTCAAACTAAACTGGAAGCGCCAAAAAAACCCCTAAAACTGGTGTATCAGTTTGAGAACTATAAAAGCCCTGTGTTGAGCAAACCAAACCAGAAAAACCTAGTTTCAAGTAGAACTTTGCTAATATAGGGTCCTACTGTGGCTTTGCTCGTTAAACACTAGTCAACAGGATTAAATATACTAAGCAGAATGTAGCTTCATAGCTCAATTTTATACTGCAAATTGAATGATATACTCTAGCTGAGCTTGGATTAATGCAGCTGTGCAGAGAGAAAGAGAGTTTTGATGTTTAGAAGATTATAAATTACAAGAAGGTGGAAGACAGATGGGTTTGTAGTTAGGGTTAGTAGGGTTTCAACCTAGATACTGCTAGACAATGTTTCTGATGAAGTGGCCCCAGAAGAATCATGTGTACTTGTTATCCAGGAAGAAATCACTAGTATTAAAAAAGATAGGAAAGACCAGCTAATAGTCACAGTGCAAGGGGGAATACTACAGTGTTCCCTCTTACACAGGAGTGGCGCACAGCCACTGCCAGAGCAACCGATGGCCGCGGCGGTAGGCCTCACCCCCTCTGGTTCGGTAACAGACCAGGAGGGGAAGCGGGGAGACAAAGTAGACTGACACTTGCCAGTGCTGGTCTGAAAATTGCAGCAAGGCTGCTATAGAGGCCCTCCTCCACTAGCTAGAGCAACGGCTGGAGAGTAGATGTAGAGGAACAGGTGAGAGATCTTTTGGGTGTCATATTGTTGACCTATGGGTGGCAGCATTTTGGATGATCCTCATAGAGGCTATTTGCAGAAGGCTCCACCTCTCATAGTGAAATCGCTTAGAAGATCTAGCCACCCAAGAGGGAACGTGAGAGTTGTGATCCTGCCCCCTTCTCAGCATTAAGCGCAGGGAATTTTGTTGCTACAAGGTGCATTATAAATAGAAGGAGCTGTGTCACAGCTCCTGAGGCAGCGGCAGAGGCAAACACAGTGAGTAACCCTGAGAGAGAGCCATATATAGAGACTGCAACAGTAGCCATAGCAGAATCACGGTGGCAGCCATTTCAGGGGCAAAAAAATGGCTATACCCCAATTCTGGGGGACAGCAAAGACCACCAAAGGCCCCTGGTGGCCTGGGGTGTAAAGAAGTCACGCCAATGACAGATCGCCCACATTCCTGGGGTTATGTGTCCCACAGCACATGGGGGGACAGGGATGCTTTTTCCCCGCAGTGCTGGACACCATGGTGGCAGTGCCGAAGACACACCATGATTATGGTGAAAGACCTGTGTTCTAAATACTGTGCAGATGAAGGGCAAAGCAAGAGCAAGCGGCAACAGCTGGATCATTTACAAGGGTGTGCTGAAAAGTATTGAGCCTTATCCAGAAAAAAATTAATCTAGGAAGCTGAAACTGCCACACTATTCTACATATCCCCCCAAGTGTCAATGCACTTGCAACATCTCTCCTGCAGCTTTTTAAACCCCTGAAAATAGATTTCTTCCTACTGCTGGTCAAACCATTCAATTGAAGCGTTAGTTGCCTCCAAAACATTCCCAAACTGTTGTCCCTTTAGGTGTTTTTTGAGATTGGGGAACAGATGGTAGTCAGATAGAGCCAGGCGAATAGTGTGGAAGCGCATCAATTGAAAGCCTAAGGAGGTCATTTTTGTAATACAGGCACTTGTAGTGTGTGACGGGGCATTCTCATGCAGCAGGATGACACCTTTGGACAGCTTTCCTTGATGTTTTTCCTTAATATTTTGTTGATAACAACCAGTAATATGTTGCATTGATGGTTGAACCCTTTGGGAAGTGGTCCATGAGCAGAACTTTCTCCTTATCCCAAAAAATGGTTGCCATTTGCTGCTGCGCTGACCTTTTGCACACAGAACTTCTTTGGCCTGAGGGAAGCACTGTGCCTCCATTTCTTAGACTGTTCCTTTGTCTCTGGATCGTAACAGTTGATCCATCTCTCATCACCAGTTATCAGTTTGTCCAAGAAATCTGACTCATTTCTGGCAAAATGCTCCAAAACAGCCACCAATATCTCCACACATCTTCTCTTCTGTTCGGTTGTCAAAAGTTTCTGGACCCACTTGGCTGTAAACCTTCTCATTCCCAAGTCATTGTGGATAATGGCACCAACTCTCTAACGTGATATCTCCAGATATGTAGCAATATTTTTGGCTGATATTTGGTGGTCCTCCATGATCATGCCATGGATAGCTTTCACGTTTGCAGGCAAGGAGACGGAGACAGGCCTTCTTCTGGGTTTCTCACTTGCAACACCGAAATGGACAGTTTAAAAATTTACAGCCCAACGTTTAACTGTTGTATATGAAGGGCCATTGTCACCCAAAGCTTGTGACATTTCATCATGGATCTGCTCTGCTTTGCACCTTTGCCTTGGAGAAACAGGAACTTTACTATGGTCTTATGCAGTTCCACACTGATTGTCTTTGGAGATGCTGCCATGTTCACTTTGGACCGGTAAAAAAAGATAAGTTAAAATCATATGTAGTTGACTTTTGCATCATTGAATATAGACAAATAGACAAGTACATCCTGCAATTTACAGATTTCTAGATCAATTTTTTTCTGGGTAAAGCTCAATACTTATCAGCACCCTCTGGTAATGTAAGTGGACTATGACCCACGGGACTGTATATCATGTAACCCCTGGCCAAAGTGGAGGTAAATGGACTCGTGAGACTGTGCTAAGGGCACCATAGGTTATTGGGTCAATGCAAAGTCTTGCCTAGTTAAAGGGCTTATAGTATATGCAATAGTATGTCAGTGTTATGCATAAAGTTTAATGTAAAGTGTTAGACTGATATATAAAATTATGTGGGTTTATGACATTACACAGGAGGTGCATGGGTGCATGACCACCAGTAAAGAAGTGTAACCCGGGAGTTGAACTGCTAGTATGGTGATGTTCTGATGACCTCTGGACTTTAGTTATGTCTAAGAGTGTTACGCATTCTGTAAGTGAGGGTGATGCTTCTATGGGGCATTTGAGGTTGCGGCCTATGGCCATAATGATGATAATATGTGTAGTGGTTATGCTACATATAAGACAGGTACATATGCCTTGCTGCTGCCAAGAAGGAATGAGAGTAGCTTTGTATGTCAGCAAAGGGCGCCGTGTAATGAGAACGTATATTTCTAGACACACTATATATAGTGTACTGTTGCTTTAAGAGTACTCTAGCTTTTAAAGTGATTTCATTTTAAGAAAGAGTTTGTGGCAAGTTTATTTTGCATTGTTGAATTACCTGAACCCTCCTTTGGAACGTAAATTACATTTAGTATAATAATGTTAAGTAAAGTTCATTTTGTAAAAAAATGTGCCGCCTCTGCCGCCTTTTGTCATCGCCGTGCTATCCTGAACCTGGGCAACTGGGTTTCAGTGTCAACAGCATCCAATATATGGAAAGAAATAGATGCATCTTTATCAGAGATGAGCGAGCATACTCGTCCGAGCTTGATACTCGTTCGAGTATTAGGGTGTTCGAGATGCTCGTTACTCGTAACGAGTACCACGCGGTGTTCGGGTTACTTTCATTTTCTTCCCTGAGAAATTTGCGCGCTTTTCTGGCCAATAGAAAGACAGGGAAGGCATTACAACTTCCCCCTGCAACGTTCAAGCCCTATACCACCCCCCTGCAGTGAGTGGCTGGCGAGATTAGGTGTCACCCGAGTATTAAAATCTGCCCATCTCTATATGCGCTCAATGGGGCCGGCGGCAGCAGCGCCGACCCCATTGAGAACATATAGAAGACAAATCATTCTTCTCTGCCACAGCTGTAACAGCTGTGGCAGAGAAGAACGATGTTTGCCCATTGAATTCAATGGAGCCGGCAATACAGCAGGTTCCACTGAAAGCAATGGGCTGCCGGCGATCGCGGGATGAATTGTCGGGAAGGGCTTAAATATATAAGCCCTTCCCTGCAATTCATCCAGAAATGTGTTACAATAAAAATATATACCGGCGTATAAGGCGACGGGGCGTATAAGACGACCCCCCAACTGTCACCTTATACGCCGGGAATACAGTGGAGCAAAGAATAAAAATCATTACTCACTTCTCCTGGCGTTCTGCGGTGCTGCTGCAGGCTGTCGCTCCCTCCTGGTCCACGGCAGAGCATTGCTTTCGCTACGAAGGGCTTTAAATCCCCGCCTCCAGAAACACACGTGCCTTCAGCCAATCACAGCCAATGACAATGATGTCATTGAATGGCTGTGATTGGCTGAAGGCACGTGTGTTTCTGGAGGCGGGGATTTCAAGCCCTGCGTCCAGAAAGCAATGCTCTGCCGGGGACCAGGAGGGAGCGACAGCCTGCAGGAGCACCGCAGAACGCCAGGAGAAGGGAGTAATGCTTTTTATTCTTTGCTCCACTGTATTCCCGGCGTATAAGGTGACAGTTGGGGGGTCGTCTTATACGCCCCGTCGCCTTATACGCTGGTATATATTTTTATTGTAACACATTTCTGGATGAATTGCAGGGAAGGGCTTATATATTTAAACCCTTCCCGACAATTCATCCTGCGATCGCCGGCAGCCCATTGCTTTCAGTGGAACCTGCTGTATTGCTCGCTCCATTGAATTCAATGGGCAAACATCGTTCTTCTCTGCCACAGCTGTTACAGCTATGGCAGAGGAGAACGATCTTTATGCTGACAGTGCGGGGGGGGGGGCACTCTTGCCGCTATTGTGGCTTAATAGTGGGACCTGGGAACTTGAGATGCAGCCCAACATGTAGCCCCTCGCCTGCCCTATCTGTTGCTGTGTTGTTCCCATCACTTTCTTGAATTGCCCAGATTTTCACAAACGAAAACCTTAGCGAGCATCGGCGATATACAAAAATGCTCGGGTCGCCCATTGACTTCAATGGGGTTCGTTACTCGAAACGAACCCTCGAGCATTGCGAAAATTTCGTCCCGAGTAACGAGCACCCGAGCATTTTGGTGCTCGCTCATCTCTAATCTTTATGCATCCTGTGTAATTGTGTACTTTGCAGAACTGGTAAGAAATGTAACATCAAGCCAAAAGAACAATCTAGACAAAGATCTACACATGTTCACTGTAGAAATAGAAAAACAGTATTATGTCTCACTAATGCAACCTTATTAACACACTCAATATGTGACATTTCCAAATATGGAATAAATGTGTAGAACAGATAATGTTATGTAAGGGTATTTTTAGATGGAACGATTAACTTTCAAAAAATCGTTCAAACAAGCGAAAGTAAATGATAATTGTTCGTTCAAAATGCAAGCCAAACTACTGAAAGACGAATGGGATTCGTTCACTGGAATAATAACCATTGTCGCTTGTTCGTTTATCGTTTGGTTTAAACAATTTATACAGTGAATGTTAAGGGCTGAACAATTCTGAACGATTCTCATTTGAATGAGCCAACAATGCATTTGCCTGTCTAGACGGGCTGCACGAGAGCGAACAAATTAGCGGTCACGTCACTCGCTCGTTCAAACGAGAATCAGTTCATCTAAAAGTACCCTAAAGGCCCATTTACACGCAAAGATAATCTTTCAAACGGCTAAAAGATTGAAAGATTTTGCAATCTATTTGCATAAAGTATTAATGGCCATTAACACTTTATCATCTTCATTTGCATGTAAAACGGCCTCCAGGAGCTATTTGCAGAGCCCAGCATGTGATTAATCACACACACAGCTGTATTGTTCTGCCCACAGCAGTCGGCAAATTACAATGTTATCTGCCGACTCCCATATAGATAACAGCATGTGGACTATTGAAAGATAAATGTGTTTGCTTTACCTCTCAGTACATTAACAATGGATTTTAAGTTCACCTTCACAAGAAAAGTGCATGATGCCCGCATTTACATGTAACAATTATCGCTTAAACGAATTTCGAGCGATAATCGTTACATGTAAATGGGCCTTTAGTTGTACTGATTTTCATTGTTGATTTATACACAGCCAGTAGTTAGTAGCTTTGTGTGGAAGGTCTATTGTTATTTTATTGATTTGTATTCGGCTTGGACATGTAGGCTTCTGCAGGAGAAGTATTGCATTGTATAATTAGTGGTCTTTCCAAGCATAGAAAGCCTTTCACCAACATGCCGAGCCGATTCTGTGGATTTTAATCCACAATTGCTCGTTTGGCTCAAGAAGCACCAAGTGAAGGACATTTCCAGAGTCACTAGTCACAAATTGTTTATAATGCAAAATGAGAACAAAGAAAGCAAGACGACTTAGGAGCTTGGAGTTTGGTCTTGAAACCATTACCATGGTATTACTATACTGTATACTGAGCATGATGAAAACAAAGTATGCACTTATATTACAAAGGATTGTCAATAAAAACAACAGTAGAGAGCAATACAGTGTGAAACGAGTTGGTCTAGAAATGGGCTAGATGCTGGCATGTCTGCAAAGTGGTCATGGAGATTGTGGTTTCTGAAAAGAAAAGAAGAAACCTTCCATCGTGGTAAATTAATCATACTATGGTTTTGTCACAAAAATGAGTTTAGTATTAGAGATGAGCGAGCACCAAAATGCTCGGGTGCTCGTTACTCGGGACGAACTTTTCGCAATGCTCGAGGGTTCGTTTCGAGTAACGAACCCCATTGAAGTCAATGGGCGACCCGAGCATTTTTGTATTTCGCCGATGCTCGCTAAGGTTTCCTAGTGTGAAAATCTGGGCAATTCAAGAAAGTGATGGGAACGACACAGCAACGGATAGGGCAGGCGAGGGGCTACATGTTGGGCTGCATCTCAAGTTCACAGGTCCCACTATTAAGCCACAATAGCGGCAAGAGTGGGGCGCCCCCCCTCCCAACAACTTTTACTTCTGAAAAGCCCTCATTAGCATGGCATACCTTTGCTAAGCACCACACTACCTCCAACAAAGCACAATCACTGCCTGCATGACACTCCACTGCCACTTCTCCTGGGTTACATGCTGCCCAACCGCCCCCCCTCCCCCTCACAGCGCACACCAAAGTGTCCCTGCGCAGCCTTCAGCTGCCCTCATGCCACACCACCCTCATGTCTATTTAGAAGTGCGTCTGCCATGAGGAGGAACCGCAGGCACACACTGCAGAGGGTTGGCATGGCTAGGCAGCGACCCTCTTTAAAAGGGGCGGGGCGATAGCCCACAATGCTGTACAGAAGCAATGAGAAATAGAATCCTGTGCCACCGCCATCAGGAGCTGCACACGTGGGCATAGCAATGGGGAACCTATGTGCCACACACTATTCATTCTGTCAAGGTGTCTGCATGCCCCAGTCAGACCGGGCTTTTTAATTCATAGACACAGGCAGGTACAACTCCCTATTGTGAAGTCCCTGTCGACCGACAGCATGGGTGGCTCCCTGGAACCCACCGGCGATACACAAAAATATCCCATTGCATTGCCCAACACAGCTGAGGTAGTAATGTCGTGCTTAATGCAGGTGGGCTTCGGCACACACTGCATGCCCCAGTCAGACTGGGGTTCTTTACAAGTGGAAACAGATGCATTTATAATTCCCTGTGGACCCACAGCATGGGTGGGTGCCAGGAAGCCACCGGCGGTACATAGAATAATCCCATTGCATTGCCCAACACAGCTGAGGTAGTAATGTCGTGCTTAATGCAGGTGGGCTTCGGCCCACACTGCATGCCCCAGTCAGACTGGGGTTCTTTACAAGTGGACACATGTAGGTTAAACTCCGTGTGCACCTACAGCATGGGTGGCTCCCTGGAACCCACCGGCGATACACAAAAATATCCCATTGCATTGCCCAGCACAGCTGAGGTAGTAATGTCGTGCTTAATGCAGGTGGGCTTCGGCCCACACTGCATGCCCCAGTCAGACTGGGGTTCTTTACAAGTGGAAACAGATGCATTTATAATTCCCTGTGGACCCACAGCATGGGTGGGTGCCAGGAAGCCACCGGCGGTACATAGAAATATCCCATTGCATTGCCCAACACAGCTGAGTTAGTAATGTCGTGCTTAATGCAGGTGGGCTTCGGCCCACACTGCATGCCCCAGTCAGACTGGGGTTCTTTACAAGTGGACACATGCAGTTACAACTCCGTGTGGACCCACAGCATGGGTGGGTGCCAGGAAGCCACCGGCGGTACATAAATATAAGCCATTGCATTGCCCATCACAGCTGAGGTAATGTCATGTTTAATGCAAGTGGGCTTCGGCCCACACTGCATGCCCCAGTCAGACTGGGGCTCTTTGGAAGTGGACACATGTAGTTACAACTCCGTGTGGACCCACGGCATGGGTGGCTCCCTGGAACCCACCGGTGGTACATAAATATATCCCATTGCAGTGCCCAACACAGCTGATGTAACGTCAGCTGTAATGCAGGTGGGCAAAAAATTAATTGGATTACACTGTAGGCGAGGGCCCACAAAAATTGGTGTACCAACAGTACTAATGTACCTCAGAAAAATTGCCCATGCCCAACCAAGAGGGCAGGTGAAACCTATTAATCGCTTTGGTTAATGTGGCTTAAGTGGTAACTAGGCCTGGAGGCAGCCCAGTTTAACGAAAAATTAATTCAAGTAAAAGTTTCAACGCTTTTAAGAGCATTGAAACGTATAAAAATTGTTTAGAAAAATTATATGAGTGAGCCTTGTGGCCCTAAGAAAAATTGCCCGTTCGGCGTGATTACGTGAGGTTTCAGGAGGAGGAGCAGGAGGAGGAGGAGGAGGAATATTATACACAGATTGATGAAGCAGAAATGTCCCCGTTTTGGATGGTGAGAGAGAACGATGCTTCCATCCGCGGGTGCATAATACGTATTGCTTAGGTATCGCTGCTGTCCGCTGGTGCAGAAGAGAAGTCTGGGGAAATCCAGGCTTTGTTCATCTTGATGAGTGTAAGCCTGTCGGCACTGTCGGTTGACAGGTGGGTACGCTTATCCGTGATGATTCCCCCAGCCACACTAAACACACTCTCTGACAAGACACTAGCCGCAGGACAAGCAAGCACCTCCAGGGCATACAGCGCGAGTTTAGGCCACGTGTCCAGCTTCAACACCCAGTAGTTGTAGGGGGCAGAGGCGTCACGGAGGACGGTCGTGCGATCGGCTACGTACTCCCTCACCATCCTTTTACAGTGCTCCCGCCGACTCAGCCGTGACTGGGGAGCAGTGACACAGTCTTGCTGGGGAGCCATAAAGCTGGCAAAGGCCTTGGAGAATGTTCCCCTGCCTGCGCTGTACATGCTGCATGATCTCTGCGCCTCCCCTGCTACCTGGCCCTCGGAACTGCGCCTTCTGCCACTAGCGCTGTCGGATGGGAAGTTTACCATCAGTTTGTCCACCAGCGCCCTGTGGTATTGCATCATTCTCGAACCCCTTTCCTCTTCGGGAATGAGAGTGCAAAGGCTCTCCTTATACCGTGGGTCGAGCAGTGTGTACACCCAGTAATCCGTAGTGGCCAGAATGCGTGTAACGCGAGGGTCACGAGAAAGGCATCCTAACATGAAGTCAGCCATGTGTGCCAGGGTACCTGTACGCAACACATGGCTGTCTTCACTAGGAAGATCACTTTCAGGATCCTCCTCCTCCTCCTCTTCCTCCTCCTCAGCCCATACACGCTGAAAGGATGACAGGCAAGCAGCATGGGTACCGTCAGCAGTGGGCTAAGCTGTCTCTTCCCCCTCCTCCTCATCCTCCTCATGCTCCTCCTCCTCCTCCTGAACGCGCTGAGATATAGACAGGAGGGTGCTCTGACTATCCAGCGACATACTGTCTTCCCCCGGCTCTGTTTCCGAGCGCAAAGCGTCTGCCTTTATGCTTTGCAGCGAACTTCTCAAGATGCATAGCAGAGGAATGGTGACGCTAATGATTGCAGCATCGCCGCTCACCACCTGGGTAGACTCCTCAAATTTTCCAAGGACCTGGCAGATGGCTGCCAACCAGGGCCACTCTTCTGTAAATAATTGAGGAGGCTGACTCACACTGCGCCGCGCAAGTTGGAGTTGGTATTCCACTATAGCTCTACGCTGCTCATAGAGTCTGGCCAACATGTGGAGCGTAGAGTTCCACTGTGTGGGCACGTCGCACAGCAGTCGGTGCACTGGCAGATTAAACCGATGTTGCAGTGTCCGCAGGGTGGCAGCGTGCGTGTGGGATTTGCGGAAATGTGCGCAGAGCCGGCGCACCTTTCCAAGCAGGTATGACAAGTGGGGGTAGCTTTTCAGAAAGCGCTGAACCACCAAATTAAACACATGGGCCAGGCATGGCACGTGCGTGAGGCTGCCGAGCTGCAGAGCCGCCACCAGCTTACGGCCGTTGTCACACACGACCATGCCCGGTTGGAGGCTCAGCGGCGCAAGCCAGCGGTCGGTCTGCTCTGTCAGACCCTGCAGCAGTTCGTGGGCCGTGTGCCTCTTCTCTCCTAAGCTGAGTAGTTTCAGCACGGCCTGCTGACGCTTGCCCACCGCTGTGCTGCCACGCCGCGTTACACCGACTGCTGGCGATGTGCTGCTGACACATCTTGATTGCGAGACAGAGGTTGCGTTGGAGGAGGAGGAGGAGGAAGGTGCTTTAGTGGAGGAAGCATACACCGCCGCAGATACCACCACCGAGCTGTGGCCCGCAATTCTGGGGGTGGGTAGGACGTGAGCAGTCCCAGGCTCTGACTCTGTCCCAGCCTCCACTAAATTCACCCAATGTGCCGTCAGGGAGATATAGTGGCCCTGCCCGCCTGTGCTTGTCCACGTGTCTGTTGTTAAGTGGACCTTGGCAGTAACCGCGTTGGTGAGGGCGCGTACAATGTTGCGGGAGACGTGGTCGTGCAGGCCTGGGACGGCACATTGGGAAAAGTAGTGGCGACTGGGAACTGAGTAGCGCGGGGCCGCCGCCGCCATCATGCTTTTGAAAGCCTCCGTTTCCACAAGCCTATACGGCAGCATCTCTAGGCTGATCAATTTTGCAATGTGCACGTTTAACGCTTGAGCGTGCGGGTGCGTGGCGTCGTACTTGCACTTGCGCTCAAACTGTGGCGCTAGCGACGTCTGGACGCTACGCTGAGAGACATTGCTGGATGGGGCCGAGGACAGCGGAGGTGAGGGTGTGGGTGCAGGCCAGGAGACGGTAGTGCCTGTGTCCTCAGAGGGGGGTTGGATCTCAGTGGCAGGTTGGGGCACAGGGGGAGAGGCAGTGGTGCAAACCGGAGGCGGTGAACGGGCATCGTCCCACCTTGTGGGGTGCTTGGCCATCATATGCCTGCGCATGCTGGTGGTGGTGCCTCCCCAGCTGATCTTGGCGCGACAAAGGTTGCACACCACTGTTCGTCGGTCGTCTGCACTCTCAGTGAAAAACTGCCAGACCTTTGAGCACCTCGGCCTCTGCAGGGTGGCATGGCACGAGGGGGCGCTTTGGGAAACAGTTGGTGGATTATTCGGTCTGGCCCTGCCTCTACCCCTGGCCACCACACTGGCTCGGCCTGTGCCCACACCCTGACTTGGGCCTCCGCGTCCTCGCCCGCGTCCACGTCCTATAGGCCTACCCCTACCCCTCAGCATGGTGTATTACCAGTGATTTGATTTCCCAGGCAGGAAAGAAAGTGGCGCAAGCCTGCAGCCAAAATACAATTTTTTCCCTTGTTTTTCAAAGGACAAGCCACACTGCGTGTATTCAATGAATACTACTAAGTTTAATAACTGTGTTGTGGCCCTGCAAATGTGTCAGAGAACTGCAGTGATGCAAAGTTATTGGCTCCAGCAGATCAGGGATTTCCCATGCAGGAAAAAAAATTGGCGCAAGCCTGCAGTAAAACGTAGCTGGCTGCGTCTGATTTTTTTTAACGTTCTGCAAGCAGCACACACGTACCCAGAGCCCTGAGGACTGTCAGAGGCAGGCGAAATACAATTTTTTCCCTTGTTTTTCAAAGGACAAGCCACACTGCGTGTATTCAATGAATACTACTAAGTTTAATAACTGTGTTGTGGCCCTGCAAATGTGTCAGAGAACTGCAGTGATGCAAAGTTATTGGCTCCAGCAGATCAGGGATTTCCCATGCAGGAAAAAAATTGGCGCAAGCCTGCAGTAAAACGTAGCTGGCTGCGTCTGATTTTTTTTAACGTTCTGCACGCAGCACACACGTACCCAGAGCCCTGAGGACTGTCAGAGGCAGGCGAAATACAATTTTTTCCCTTGTTTTTCAAAGGACAAGCCACACTGCGTGTATTCAATGAATACTACTAAGTTTAATAACTGTGTTGTGGCCCTGCAAATGTGTCAGAGAACTGCAGTGATGCAAAGTTATTGGCTCCAGCAGATCAGGGATTTCCCATGCAGGAAAAAAATTGGCGCAAGCCTGCAGTAAAACGTAGCTGGCTGCGTCTGATTTTTTTTAACGTTCTGCACGCAGCACACACGTACCCAGAGCCCTGAGGACTGTCAGAGGCAGGCGAAATACAATTTTTTCCCTTGTTTTTCAAAGGACAAGCCACACTGCGTGTATTCAATGAATAATGTATGTCTTCTGGCCCTGCCTACACAATTCTATCCCTGTAGTATTAATGCCGGGTGCAATGGTCTGCACAGCCAGTTTTGAGAAAAAAAAAAAAATATGCAACACTGCTAACAGCAGCCTGGACAGTACTGCACACGGATAGATGTGGCCCTAGAAAGGACCGTTGGGGTTCTTGAAGCCTACACTCACTGCTAACACTCTCCCTGCCTAACCACCACTTCTGTCCCTATTGCAGGGCGCAATGCTCTGCAGATCCAATTTTGAAAAAAAAAAAAAAAAAAATACAGTGCTAACACAGTACTGCACACTATTAGATGTGGCCCTGAGAAGGACAGTTGGGGTTCTTGAAGCCTACACTAACTCCTAACGCTCTCCCTACAGCAGCTCCAGCACGATACCACTGTCCCTTAGCTTACTCACAAGGCATGTGTGGCGAGCCGCTGGAGGGGCCGACTTTTATACTCAGGTGACATCTGATCGCCCCAGCCACTCACAGCAGGGGGGTGGTATAGGGCTTGAACGTCACAGGGGGAAGTTGTAATGCCTTCCCTGTCTTTCAATTGGCCAGAAAAGCGTGCTAACGTCTCAGAGAGGAAACTGAAAGTAACCGGAACACCGCGTGGTACTCGTTACGAGTAACGAGCATCCCGAACACCCTAATATTCGCACGAATATCAAGCTCGGACGAGTACGTTCGCTCATCTCTAGCTCATCTCTTTAGTATCATGCTGGCCAATAGAAAAAAATGTTATTGCGCTCAGTAAAGAACCAAAATAACTACAAGATTATTTTGCTTCTCCTAGGCTGGTTTCACACGGTCAGATTCCTATTGTGGAATCTGAAATCAGCGTCCACGTGGGGTATCCGCAGCAAAGCGCACGCATTGAAAGGCATGTGAAATACTTTTTTTCCTCAAACTCGCGGATATGAATTGCGTATTCCATGAGCGGAGGAAAAATCACATCATACTCTATTTTGCTGCAGATTCCATGGGGACGGCCTCCATTGAAGTCAATGGAGGTCATCAGAACCACAGTCCATACGCAATTCACATTGTGCATGGGCCATGGGAACCCGTGTCATCACTAATCAATGGTGCACGAAATACAAACATTCAAAAAGAAAAACTGTACTGTGCATGACCGATAGTGAGCCGCTGTGGACATCCACAATAAAGAAAAATTTAGGCACACAGGGTCACCGTCTGGGCTCACAGCAGGATTCCGCTGCGGCCTTCCTCATTCGGAATCCGGTCTTAGGCTGCCTGTCCACAGGCGTTACAGTATACCACCGCCCGTCCACTAGTGGTGCAGCCGGCAAACGGATATCCGCTGTCAGCCTATCTGCCAGATAGGCTGACAGCGGAGAATCGCGGTAATTCGCAGGATGCTGCGAATTGCCGCCCGCGAGCGGAGAATCACAGTAATTCTCTGCTCATGGACAGGGGGGAAGCGCTCTCCATAGCAGCGCTATGGAGAGCTTTCACTGCGTTCCCCGTGGCCAGATTATCACCGTGGGGAACGTATTGCAAACCCGCCCGTGGACAGGCATCCTTAGGCCTCATGTCCACGAGGAAAAGATTATTTTAAATCCGCAGCATTTTTCCCACACGCGGATCCGCGCCCCATAGGGATGCATTGGACACCCACAGGTAGTTAAATATCTGTGGATGTCATTTTTCCCTTCAGGCGCGGATCCGCGTGCGGGAAAAAAAACGCGACCTGCTCCATTTTAGTGCGGGTTTCCCGCAGGCTTCTATTGAAGCCTATTGAAGATTCCAGATCCGTGGAACACCCGTACCAGAATTAAAACTCACCTGTCCGGACGCTGCGGATCTTCCCTTCATCACAGCCGGATGTGTCTGGCACATGCGCGCGGCACGCTGCTGGCGTGCCGAGCACATCCGCCAAGCCGAAGAAAGAAGATCCGTCCGCGACGGAGGGAAGATTCGCAGTGTCCGGACAGGTGAGTTTATTCTTATTTTCAGCCCTCATGTCCGCGGGGCAGGAGGGACCCGCTGTGGGATTCTACATGGAGAATCCGCGGCGGGCCTGATTTTCCCCGTGGACTAGAGGCCTTACTGAGAGTAATTACCACTAAATAATTACACAGTTTGCTGAATATTAATGTTTGCAAACTTTTTTTTTTAACAAAATAGACATTAACTACTTTACCAGAATTTTCTTCAAACCTTAAAATTGTTCATATGAGTAAATCAGAGGTTAGAAGAGTAGAATTTAGGACTTTTATATTCACTTTAGGTGGCCATTAGAGATGAGCGAGCGTACTCGGAAAAGCACTACTCGCTCGAGTAATGTGCTTTATCCGAGTATCGCTGTGCTCGGGTCTGAAGATTCGGGTGCCGCTGCGGCTGACAGGTGAGTCGCAGCGGGGAGCAGGGGAAAGCGGGCGGGAGAGAAAGATCTTACCTCCGTTCCTCCCCGCTCTCCCCTGCAGCTCCCCGCTCCGTGCCGGCACCCGAATCTTCAGACCCGAGCACAGCGATACTCGGATAAAGCCAATTACTCGAGCGAGTAGTGCTTTTCCGAATATACTCGTTCATCTCTAGTGGCCATTTTTACAAAAGTAAAGTGCATGTTTGTTGACACCTTTAAAATAGCTTTTTGGTAATGGCTGTTAAATTCTATGAACATGCTTAATCATTCTATGTTAAATAAGAAAGTGACAGTTTTCTTATTAGTTTCTAAAAAGATAATTCAGGGTGACAACCAATATGGAAGCACTTCCTATTTTCGCTTGTCTTGTTATAAATAAAACTTAAAAACTTCAGCTGCTGCACTAACTTCTGAGTTACCAATATATTGCCAACTTTACATTATGGGTAGAAATCTGCTTTAACTCAGTTGGACAGCTTGCTTTTAAATTTGTAGGCCTGACAACAAAATGTTTATTTGACCGTTTGCCAGGCACTACATATAAAGATTAGAGATGAGCGAACGCGTTCGTCCGAGCTTGATATTCGTGCGAATATTAGGGTGTTCGGGATGTTCGTTATTCGTAACGAACACCATGCGGTGTTCTGGTTACTTTCACTTCCTTCCCTGAGACGTTAGCGCGCTTTTCTGGCCAATTGAAAGACAGGGAAGGCATTACAACTTCCCCCTGCAACGTTTAAGCCCTATACCACCCCCCTGCTGTGAGTGGCTGGCGAGATCAGGTGTTCGCCTAATATAAAAGTCGGCCCCTCCCGCGGCTCGCCTCAGATGCCTGGTGATTTAGATGAGGGACAGTGCTGTTTGTACCGGAGCTGCTGTAGGGAAAGAATTGGTAGTTAGTGTAGGCTTCAAGACCCCCCAAAGGTCCTTATTAGGGCCACTGATAGCTGTGTGTTGGCTGCTGTTAGCAGTGGCATTTTTTTTTTCTCAAAATCGGCTCTGCAGAGCGTTGCACCTGGCATTAGGGACAGAAGTGCTGCATAGGCAGGGAGAGTGTTAGGAGTGAGTGTAGCCTTCAAGAACCTCAACGGTCCTTTCTAGGGCCATATTTATCCGTGTGCAGTACTGTCCAGGCTGCTGTTAGCTGTGCTGCATTTTTTTTGGGCTTCTCAAAATCGCCTCTGCAGAGCATTCCACCCTCCATTGATACTGCAGGGAAAGAATTGTATAGGCAGGGCCACAACACAGTTATTATTCATAGAATATACGCAGTGCTGCCTTTTGGTGGAAAAACAAGTGAAAACAAATCTATTTGTCCAGCCTCTGTCCGTCCTTACGGGCGGTGGACATGTGTGAGCTGCGTGAAAAACATTGCTAAATCATACGCACCCAGCTACGCTTTACTGCTGGCTTCGCCATTTGCTTTCCTTAATTGGGAAAAAAAATACCTGCTCTGCCAGAGTTATAATAACTCTGCTACCCTCACGTTCTGTGACACATTAGCAGGGACACAGCACAGTTATTAAACTTCTCATGTTCATTGAATATACGCAGTGCTGCCTTTTGGTGGGAAAACAAGTGAAAACAAATCTATTTGTCCAGCCTCTGTCCGTCCTTACGGGCGGTGGACATGTGTGAGCTGCGTGAAAAACATTGCTAAATCATACGCACCCAGCTACGCTTTACTGCTGGCTTCGCCATTTGCTTTCCTTAATTGGGAAAAAAAATACCTGCTCTGCCAGAGTTATAATAACTCTGCTACCCTCACGTTCTGTGACACATTAGCAGGGACACAGCACAGTTATTAAACTTCTCATGTTCATTGAATATACGCAGTGCTGCCTTTTGGTGGGAAAACAAGTGAAAACAAATCTATTTGTCCAGCCTCTGTCCGTCCTTACGGGCGGTGGACATGTGTGAGCTGCGTGAAAAACATTGCTAAATCATACGCACCCAGCTACGCTTTACTGCTGGCTTCGCCATTTGCTTTCCTTAATTGGGAAAAAAAATACCTGCTCTGCCAGAGTTATAATAACTCTGCTACCCTCACGTTCTGTGACACATTAGCAGGGACACAGCACAGTTATTAAACTTCTCATGTTCATTGAATATACGCAGTGCTGCCTTTTGGTGGAAAAACAAGTGGAAACAAATCTATTTGTCCAGCCTCTGTCCGTCCTTACGGGCGGTGGACACGTGTGAGCTGCGTGAAAAACATTGCTAAATCATACGCACCCAGCTACGCTTTACTGCTGGCTTCGCCATTTGCTTTCCTTAATTGGGAAAAAAAATACCTGCTCTGCCAGAGTTATAATAACTCTGCTACCCTCACGTTCTGTGACACATTAGCAGGGACACAGCACAGTTATTAAACTTAGATTATTCATTCACTAGAGGCAGTGGGGCCTTTCGTTTTCCAAAAAGGGAAAAAATTATATTTGGCCTGCAGTCTTGCGCCAATTTATTTCCTGCCTGTGAAATCAAATCACTGGTAATACAGCATGCTGAGGGGTAGGGGTAGGCCTAGAGGACGTGGACGCGGCCGAGGACGCGGAGGGCCAAGTCAGGGTGTGGGCACAGGCCGAGCTCCTGATCCCGGTGTGTCGCAGCCGACTGCTGCGCGATTAGGAGAGAGGCACGTTTCTGGCGTCCCCACATTCATCGCCCAATTAATGGGTCCACGCGGGAGACGGTTATTAGAAAATGAGCAGTGTGAGCAGGTCCTGTCCTGGATGGCAGAAAGTGCTTCGAGCAACCTATCGTCAACACGCAGTTCTGCGCCGTCCACTGCTGCAAATCCGAATCCTCTGTCTGCTGCTCCTCCTTCCTCCCAGCCTCCTCACTCCACTACAATGACACCTGCTCAGGAGCGGGAACACTCCCAGGAACTGTTCTCGGGCCCCTGCTTAGATTGGGCAGCAGCGGTTCCTCTCCCACCAGAGGAGTTTATCGTCACTGATGCCCAACCATTCGAAAGTTCCCGGGGTCCGAGGGAAGAGGCTGGGGACTTCCGCCAACTGTCTCAACAACTTTCTGTGGGTGAGGAGGACGATGACGATCAGACACAGTTGTCTTGCAGTGAGGTAGTAGTAAGGGCAGTAAGTCCAAGGGAGCAACGCACAGAGGATTCGGAGGAAGAGCAGCAGGACGATGAGGTGACTGACCCCACCTGGTGTGCAACGCTTACTCAGGAGGACAGGTCTTCAGAGGGGGAGTCAAGGGCATCAGCAGGGCAGGTTGCAAGAGGCAGTGCGGTGGCCAGGGCCAGGGGTAGAGGCAGGGCCAGACCGAATAATCCACCAAGTGTTTCCCAAAGCGCCCCCTCGCGCCATGCCACCCTGCAGAGGCCGAGGTGCTCTAAGGTCTGGCAGTTTTTCACAGAGACGCCTGACGACCGACGAACAGTGGTGTGCAACCTTTGTTGCGCAAAGCTCAGCCGGGGAGCCAACACCAACAGCCTCACCACCACCACCATGCGCAGACATATGATGGCCAAGCACCCCACAAGGTGGGACGAAGGCCGTTCACCGCCTCCGGTTTGCACCCCTGCCTCTCCCCCTGTGCCCCAACCTGCCACTGAGATGCAACCCCCCTCTCAGGACACAGGCACTACCGCCTCATGGCCTGCACCCACACCCTCATCTCCGCTGTCCTCGGCCCCATCCAGCAGTGTAGTTCAGCGCACCGTTCAGCCGTCGCTTGCGCAAGTGTTCGAGCGCAAGCGCAAGTATGCCGCCACGCACCCGCACGCTCAAACGTTAACCGTCCGCATAGCAAAATTCATCAGCCTTGAGATGCTGCCGTATAGGGTTGTGGAAACTGAGTCCTTCAAAAGTATCATGGAGGCGGCGGCCCCGCGCTACTCAGTTCCCAGTCGCCACTACTTTTCCCGATGTGCCGTCCCAGCCCTGCACGACCACGTCTCCCGCAACATTGTGCGCGCCCTCACCAACGCGGTTACTGCCACGGTCCACTTAACTACGGACACGTGGACAAGCACAGGCGGGCAGGGCCACTACATCTCCCTGACGGCACATTGGGTGAATTTAGTGGAGGCTGGGACAGAGTCAGAGCCTGGGACCGCTCACGTCCTACCCACCCCCAGAATTGCGGGCCCCAGCTCGGTGCTGGTATCTGCGGAGGTGTATGCTTCCTCCACTAAAGCACCCTCCTCCTCCTCCTCCTCTGTCTCGCAATCAAGATGTGTTAGCAGCAGCATGTCGCCAGCAGTCGGTGTCGCGCGGTGTGGCAGCACAGCGGTGGGCAAGCGTCAGCAGGCCGTGCTGAAACTACTCAGCTTAGGCGATAAGAGGCACACGGCCCACGAACTGCTGCAGGGTCTGACAGAGCAGACCGACCGCTGGCTTGCGCCGCTGAGCCTCCAACCGGGCATGGTCGTGTGTGACAACGGGCGTAACCTGGTGGCGGCTCTGCAGCTTGGCAGCCTCACGCACGTGCCATGCCTGGCCCACGTCTTTAATTTGGTGGTTCAGCGGTTTCTGAAAAGCTACCCACGCTTGTCAGACCTGCTCGTAAAGGCGCGCCGGCTCTGCGCACATTTCCGCAAGTCCCACACGGACGCTGCCACCCTGCGCACCCTGCAACATCACTTTAAGCTGCCAGTGCACCGACTGCTGTGCGACGTGCCCACACGGTGGAACTCTACGCTCCACATGTTGGCCAGGCTCTATGAACAACGTAGAGCTATAGTCGAATACCAACTCCAACATGGGCGGCGCAGTGGGAGTCAGCCTCCTCAATTCCTTTCAGAAGAGTGGGCCTGGTTGGCAGACATCTGCCATGTCCTTGGTAATTTTGAGGAGTCTACCCAGGTGGTGAGCGGCGATGCTACAATCATTAGCGTCACCATTCCTCTGCTATGCATCTTGAGAAATTCCCTGCAAACCATAAAGGCAGCTGCTTTGCGCTCGGAAACGGGGGCGGGGGAAGACAGTATGCCGCTGGATAGTCAGGGCACCCTCCTGTCTATTTCTCAGCGCGTACAGGAGGAGGAGGAG
The DNA here is from genome assembly GCF_035609145.1 of Eleutherodactylus coqui. Lineage (NCBI taxonomy): Eukaryota > Metazoa > Chordata > Amphibia > Anura > Eleutherodactylidae > Eleutherodactylus > Eleutherodactylus coqui. The sequence continues at coordinate 96,929,476 of NC_089840.1, forward strand.
GAGCATGAGGAGGATGAGGAGGAGGGGGAAGAGACAGCTTGGGCCGCTGCTGACGGTACACCGGCTGATTGCCTGTCATCCTTTCAGCGTGTATGGCCTGAGGAGGAGGAGGAGGAGGAGGAGGAGGATCCTGAAAGTGATCTTCCTAGTGAAGACAGCCATGTGTTGCGTACAGGTACCCTGGCACACATGGCTGACTTCATGTTAGGATGCCTTTCTCGTGACCCTCGCGTTGCACGCATTCTGGCCACTACGGATTACTGGGTGTACACACTGCTCGATCCACGGTATAAGGAGAACCTGCCCACTCTGATTCCCGAAGAGGAAAGGGGTTCGAGAGTGTTGCTATACCACAGGACCCTTGCGGACAAGCTGATGGTAAAATTCCCAGCCGACAGCGCTAGTGGCAGAAGGCGCAGTACCGAGGGCAAGGTAGCAGGGGATGTGCGTAGATCGAGCAGCATGTACATCCCAGGCAGTGCAACAGTCTTTAAGGGCCTGGCCAGCTTTATGGCTCCCCACCAAGACTGTGTCACCGCTCCCCAGTCACGGCTGAGTCGGCGGGAGCACTGTAAAAGGATGGTGAGGGAGTACGTAGCGGATCGCACGACCATCCTTGGTGACGCCTCTGCCCCCTACAACTACTGGGTGTCGAAGCTGGACATGTGGCCTGAACTAGCGCTGTATGCCCTGGAGGTGCTTGCTTGTCCTGCGGCTAGCGTGTTGTCGGAGAGGGTGTTTAGTGCGGCTGGGGGAATCATCACAGATAAGCGTAGCCGCTTGTCAACCGACAGTGCCGACAGGCTAACACTCATCAAGATGAACAAAGGCTGGATTTCCCCAGACTTCTGTTCTCCACCAGCGGACAGCAGCGATACGTAAGCAATACGTAGGCTGCACCCGCGGATGGAAGCTACGTTCTCTCTCACCATCCAAAACGGGGACATTTCTGCTTCATCAATCTGTGTCTAATATTCCTCCTCCTCCTCCTCCTGCTCCTCCTCCTGAAACCTCACGTAATCACGCTGAACGGGCAATTTTTCTTAGGGCCACAAGGCTCACTCAAATAATTTTTCAGAACAATTTTTATAAGTTTCAATGCGCTTAAAAGCATTGGAACTTTAACTTGAACCAATTTTTCGTTACACTGGGCTGCCTCCAGGCCTAGTTACCACTTAAGCCACATTAACCAAAGCGATTAATGGGTTTCACCTGCCCTCTTGGCTGGCCATGGCCAATTTTTGGGATGTACATTAGTACTGTTGATACAGCAATTTTTGTGGGCCCTCGCCTACAGTGTAATCAAATTAATTTTTAGGCCACCTGCATTACAGCTGACGTTACCTCAGCTGTGTTGGGCAATGCAATGGGATATTTTTATGTACCGTCGGTGGGTTCCAGGGAGCCACCCATGCTGTAGGTGCACACTGAGTTTTTAATACATCTGTACACTTCTAAAGAACCCGTCTGACTGGGGCATGCAGTGTGGGCCGAAGCCCACCTGTATTACGCACGACATTACTACCTCAGCTGTGTTGGGCAATGCAATGGGATATTTCTATGTACCGCCGGTGGCTTCCTGGCACCCACCCAGGCAGTGGGTCCACAGGGAGTTTAACCTACATGTGTCCACTTGTAAAGAACCCCAGTCTGACTGGGGCATGCAGCGTGGGCCGAAGCCCACCTGCATTACGCACGACATTACTACCTCAGCTGTGTTGGGCAATGCAATGGGATATTTCTATGTACCGCCGGAGGCTTCCTGGCACCCACCCAGGCAGTGGGTCCACAGGGAGTTTAACCTACATGTGTCCACTTGTAAAGAACCCCAGTCTGACTGGGGCATGCAGTGTGGGCCGAAACCCACCTGCATTAACCCTTTCCAGTCCACTGTGTGACCTGTGAAGACATTAGGGTTTAAGGCTGTACAGCTCCGTTGTTGGTAGACGTCCGTCGGGGTTCTCTTACTGTATATTGCCAGCCTCTCTGCTGTCGGAGCCTATCCTACGTGTCAGCTCATGCAGTACTGGCTTTAGCCAGCATATAGCGCCGTTGTATAACAGCAGAAAAAGAGTAAGCCCCCTAGGAAAACCATATACAAATTGGATTGGAAAGGGTTAAGCACAACATTACTACCTCAGCTGTGTTGGGCAATGCAATGGGATATTTCTATGTACCGCCGGTGGCTTCCTGGCACCCACCCATGCTGTAGGTGCACACGGAGTTTTTACTACATCTGTACACTTATAAAGAACCCCAGTCAGACTGGGGCATGCAGTGTGGGCCGAAGCCCACCTGCATTAAGCACGACATTACTACCTCAGCTGTGTTGGGCAATGCAATGGGATATTTCTGTGTACCGCCGGTGGGTTCCAGGGAGCCACCCATGCTGTGGGTCGACAGGGACTTCACAATAGGGAGTTGTACCTGCCTGTGTCTATGAATTAAAAAGCCCGGTCTGACTGGGGCATGCAGACACCTTGACAGAATGAATAGTGTGTGGCACATAGGTTCCCCATTGCTATGCCCACGTGTGCAGCTCCTGATGGCGGTGGCACAGGATTCTATTTCTCATTGCTTCTGTACAGCATTGTGGGCTATCGCTCCGCCCCTTTTAAAGAGGGTCGCTGCCTAGCCGTGCCAACCTCTGCAGTGTGTGCCTGCGGTCCCTCGTCATGGCAGACGCAATTCTAAATAGACATGAGCGTGGTGTGGCATGAGGGCAGCTGAAGGCTGCCCAGGGACACTTTGGTGTGCGCTGTGGGGGGGGGAGGGGGGGCGGTTGGGCAGCATGTAACCCAGGAGAAGTGTCAGTGGAGTGTCATGCAGGCAGTGATTGTGCTTTGTTAGAGGTAGTGTGGTGCTTAGCAAAGGTATGCCATGCTAATGAGGGCTTTTCAGAAGTAAAAGTTGTTGGGAGGGGGGGGGGCCCACTCTTGCCGGTATTGTGGCTTAATAGTGGGACCTGTGAACTTGAGATGCAGCCCAACACGTAGCCCCTCGCCTGCCCTATCCGTCACTGTGTCATTCCCATCACTTTCCTGAATTGCCCAGATTTTCACACATGAAAACCTTAGCGAGCATCGGCGAAATACAAAAATGTTCTGGTCGCCCATTGACTTCAATGGGGTTCGTTGTTCGAAACGAACCCTCGAGCATCACGGGAAGTTCGTTCCGAATAACGAACACCCGAACATTTTGGTGTTCGCTCATCTCTAATAAAGATGTTTTTTACATATTTGCCATTGAGCTATGTTATATAATATTTGCTCTTGTTAGAAGTAATGCAGCAGTATGTACTGTAGTATGAATATTTCACTAAGACAGAGAAAGCTGTCACTAATTAACCCCATGGCTGAATGAACTATGGAAGAGGAATGTGTGTAACATGTCACTTAATCTTCATAAGCATATGAAAAATGACATATGTCCTATTTCTCTTTGCCCTTTGATTCTGGGAAAAGATCAAGCCCCCTTTGCCTGGACTCATAGTTATAGCAAATATTGCTCCCCTAGGATGGTTAGATTAGTGCTTTCTTTATCTGGGGCCTATTGTCCACCATTATTTTCTCAGAATATGATGTATTAACATCTGATAATTTTTAACTTGTTTATACTCCTAGTAGAACATCTGAAAGTTATTATCTTGGATCCCCATCGCCTTTATTGCCAGAAAATTGTCTAGCTGTTGATTTGTTAGATATCTTTTCTTGATAGATGCAGTACTTCACAACTCAAACCACGGCTGCTGTGAGGGGGCCCTGGAGTCTGGCACAGGGTTTCCCCAGTGTTCTGAGATAGTGTTGGTAGCACAGAGGTTTCGGGGATAGCTCGCATAGGCTCTTCGGGCCGACATGTATACTTTCAGTAACAAACTTTAATGAAACATAATTAAAGAAATTGATAAACAGTTTACCTCCCATTTCGAGGTGACTCACAACTGTGTATCGGTCAGCTATCATAGAAGATCAGTGTCCACAGTATGGAATTAACAGCCGGTACTGGTGCATTATGTCTCCACCAGGAGTATGGGTGGAGACATGGGTTGGCTGGGCGGCAGTACAGGAAATGCTCACAGCTTCTGATTGACACAGGGATTACACACCCTCACCGAGGGTGGAAGCGGCAGCGGCTCCATGCTTTGCCCTCCCAGCTGGCAAAGAACATATAGTTCCATGCATCTTATAGGCGGCAAGCTACTTGAAGTGGCTCTGGCAGTACAGTAGCGGCTACTACTGCCCTTGCCTTCCAGCTGATGGCCAGCTTACAAGCTGCTCAGGCAGTTTTGTACCGGCTGCTACTGGCCACCGACCTCGTGGCAGGTCACCTCCTCTAAACGGCTCCAGCTGTCGCGCTGCGGCCCTGGCTGCACAGCTCCTGGAAGCTGCTCTGTGGCAGTGGCGCTGCGGCAGGTGCTTCTTCTGGCAGCCCAACGTCTGCAAACAGCTCCAACTGCCCTTCAGGGATAGGGAGTGAGCACTGAGCCAGCAGTGGCTGCTGGAGGAGCTGCTGTGGACATCTCCTCCAGCCACAGGACCCCCACGGCAACAAACAAACCGCAGGGAAGCTTCGGATCCTCTGTGCCATCACTGCTATCAGACAAGGACATCAGCCAATCCGGAGCTTGGGGGGACATTACCTGTCACTCTGTAGGTCTCCAGCCATAATTCTGGTGGAAACATAATTCACCAGTACCTTAACAGTCTAGTATCTGTATATGGGGTTTCTCAAAGTCCTTATCATATGAACCATTGTTGTAATATGCACGTCTTTTATTGAACACATTGAGTAAAAACATCTATAGTGCAGGGGAAAAAAGGAAGCGAACCCTTAAATTTAAACAAATTGTAGAATCCCCTTCAATCACCTACAGAAAGTGTTTCCTGCATCTGCATATAAGATTTGCAGAACATTAAAGAGGAATTTGAAACTACTCCGCCTTCAGCTCATCAATATATCTGGGATGCCTAACACAAACAGCCCTTTCGAGGTCATACCACAGCATCTCGAGGACCAATCTCCAGGAGCCAAATGTAAGGAGTGTGAGTATGAGTATAAACAAAAGAAAGGCGGCAATAGTGACAGCAGGGCCACAGTTGCAAAGTTCTGCACCTGCCTAACTGACATAAGGACGTGACAAGTCCTCGTTAAAGTAACCCTCTGGTTTTTGGACATTTTTTTCTACCTTTTGTAAATCTTTTTATTTTAACATCTATTGAAGTTGCATACCGGTGGGTCTTCCTCGGGTTTTTAATTTTTGTACTTTATAGACACTGTGATTGTATATTTCTTGTGCATATTGCTTGAGGAAGGAGTCATTCCAACTCTGAAACACATTGCTCGGATTGCTGTAATAAACTTCTGCTTGAAACCTTACTGACAAGCTTAATCTCACCAGCAGCGCCGTGCCCTCGCATCTTCAGCTTTTAAAATTAGAAAGAGGAAGATGGCATGTTGTTGGATGTCAGTCCTGAACCAAATATTGTGAAGAGAAACTGTTTTCATTTTTAATCATCTTACTTGGCTGTCTGGATGTGAAGGACAAATGAAGAACAGATATTTTTCCTTTTTAATCAGTAGTGATCAGTTAAAGGCAAAAGGTTGATCATGTAAGTCAGGGGTCCCCAACTCCAGTCCTCAGGGACCACCATTAGGTCATGTTTTCAGGATATCCTACAGTAAGAACATCTGTGGCAATGTCTGAGGCACTGACAATAATTACATCACCTGTACAACACTGAAGAAGTCCTGAAAACATGACCTGTTGGTGGTCCCTGAGGACTGGAGTTGGGGAACACTGATGTAAATGAACCCTAAGTCCATCTATATACCTGTTGATAGTCTATGGTTGAACTCACCGGCCTCCAATCCACCCTTTGGCTCTACTAAAGTCAGAGTGTGCCATTAAAAAAATTGTTGTCTACAAGTGTATAATACCTTCAAGTAAATTCATATGTAGTATTTGGATTTAAAATAATGTATTTTATGTGGGAGCATGGGAGAGGGAGCTTGGTATGTACCTTCCTAGGGAATCTTGGCATAAAGCTCAGACTCTAACACACAAGATGGTAGTTTCATGTAAATTGCAAGCACTCAATTACAAAATAACATAACTTTTTTTTGTTTATTTAGGTTTAAAAAAAGTATATAGTGAAGCCTTATTGATGCGATCACCTAACATTGCATTAGGAAATAATCTTCTAGAAGGGTGGTATTTTCAAAAACAGTCTGTATATACAGTATATTATGGAACTGAAAATCTGTCACAGGGAACTTTGTCTGAGTAAGGCATTTTACATGAGCAGATAATCTGCCTGTGCTAAGTAGTGATGATAGACAATGAGCATGTCAATCAGCACTCGGCAATTTTTTCTAGACAGGGAGATTATCCGCAGTAAGGGGACGAACGACTGTTACTGCGATCTTTCGTCCACATACTGCTGTCATTGTTTGGCTCCACATCTACCTGTTCACATGGCTTGATGTGCAACTGACCAGCGATCATTTATATGCTCGCATAAAGAAGTCAATCAGCCGGCAAACAAGTGTTTGCTCGTTCATTGGCTGATTGTTTGTATGTTTACATGGCTTGATGATTGGGCATGAGTTTTCACTGTAGTACAAAGAGAGAATAAAAAAGGGAATATAAACTATAAATCAACTGCATATACAATTGCATATCTAATTTTCTAATGCAGGTTGTTGACACATATCTGGGGCATGTTGTACACCTGAGAAGAGAGAAAGTAGAAAGTAGAGGTGAGTTGAAGCAACTAAGTCAACACCATTTGGTTAATAGTGCTAGTAGGATTTTGTGCTGTTCACCAAAGCAATTCCATGCCATGTATCTTTAACACACAGACTGTGAAAAGGGTCAGGTCATAATTATAAGGCGTGTAGAAGTTGCAGTTTGCACATGGGTCTCGGAGTCAGAGGAGGCCAAATGATTTTTCTGCCCAATTTGATGAGACCTTTACTATAAATGATGACTCCTAGCTGGTGGTCTTCTCACAGGCTTGGCGTGATTCAAGCTGCCCCTCTAAATTATGATCCAAGTATCCTTGGGTTCCTCGGACTGTTTATATGATAGCTAGTCTCAATTACTTGGACATCATTGACTCTCTGATAAAATAGTATATTTTCCATTCAAAGTATATAAACATATGATATCCTCATTAACACTGTCACAATGCCAAATGTCTAAACTTGATAAATGCATTTTTTTTCTAGGGAACTTGCTGATGGAAAGTAAAACAAACACACAAATTATATACATAATGGTCAATTAAACATTTAGTCCAAAAAGCGTACTTTAAAATTAGTGCAATTTTACTGTTTCTTTTCCTAGTAAAATAACCACTTGTCATTGAAGCTATTTGTTAATTAGTTCAATGAGGCATAGTGCTAAGTCCAGATAGGAAGAGTATATCCTCCATATAATTGTTCCCAGCTATGCTTTCAGTACATACATGTGGCAGGATGTTGGAAACATTTCCACATTGCCAAAAAATTAAGTTTCCACTCAGCAACTCACTAACTAGCAGAACCAAGAAGGGCTTATACCAGGAATGAACAACATAAGCACTTGCTTTAGCACTGGACTTGATGCTTTCGCTCACATCCTCTTACTTAGAACATGTGGAAGTGAAGATTTAAACATTCTTTTACTAGCTTATAACTCAGATTATTGAAAAAGATACCCAGCTGTCATGTCTGTGTTTTTATTGAACACAGTCCAGAGTTCCTAGATTCAGGCTGTAATGTGTTTTACCAGAGATGTGAATTGTCTTAGCCACAATCTTTTGACGCTGGCTGGACTGGACTGCAAAGACTAATGGCTCATTTACATGTAATGATTGTCACTCAAAATTCTTGATCGATAATTGTGCAGTGTGAATGCACAATCATTATCGTTGACAGTCAGTCAGCATAAAAACTATTGCTGGATTGTGGACTTTTCGTTCCATGTAAATGCTCCCCGCTCAGCGCTTCACATAGAAGGTGAAGCGCTGAGCAAGAAGCCTGCGATCCAGCCGCGAAGTCTGTCTGTGCAAACGCTCTGCACCAGTGCTAATGACCTTAGCCGTGACGTCAGCGCTCCTGCAGTCGTTTAGCCGACTGTTATCCTCTGTAAAAGGGCCATAAGGAATCTCCCCATTATTCACCCTTAACCTCCACAAAGAGGTATGTACTTTCCCGGTTAGATTTACATGGTCCCCAGAACAGTCATGATTGGTTATCGTCAGAAGAGCTTTCAGTATTGATCAGGCCAGGGAATAAGACAGTTCAGTAGTCAGGAATGGAGCAGCAGCAGAACAACAGATATTCGGCAAACAATCTCAAGGGAGACTCAGGAGGGAAATCCAAGAACATAGTCAATAGAGATGAGCGAGCATACTCACTAAGGGCAATTGCTCGATCGAGCATTGCCCTTAGCGAGTACCTGCCCACTCGGGAGCAAAGATTCGGCTGCCGGCGGGCGGGGAGCGGCGGGGGAGAGCAGGGAGGAACGGAGGGGAGAACTCTCTCTCCCCCCCGCTCCCCCCTGCTCATGGCCGCAACTCACCTGTCACCCGCGCCGGCACCCGAAGCTTTGCTCTCGAGCGGGGAGATACTCGCTAAGGACAATGCTCAATCGAGCAATTGTCCTTAGCGAGTATGCTCACTCATCTGTAATGGTCAACGTTAAAGTCGATCAGCAGTCAGGATCGGTGACACAAGGAACGAAAGCCAGGAAAGTGAATGAACTTCAATCAGAACTCAGAACATGGCAGGCCGATTTCTATTTAAAGGGACACTGTAACCGCGAAATGGCACAATAAAATAAGTTATGGTGCTGTTTTTTTCTGGGAGGCGATAGGGAGACAGGCAATGAGGTTTTTGTACTCCTCTGCTGTACAGAACTGTGTCAAGAGTCAAGCTTTTAGACCATATGCAGACTTCCCGGAGGGACACTGCAGAAATCAGTGAGTGGGTGAGCATAACAACCACATTTCCTGGCTCCCCGTCACCACTCGGTAGAAGCATCATAGTGTAGCATAGTTTATGGTACTGTTCTCTGATGACAGTGTCCCTTTAAATAAGCTGTCAGTCCTGATGTCTTCTACAAGTACCTGGTGTCCTGACCAACCGATGCTATCGTTCATGGGAAAGAGGAGATCTGCAGCCAGAATGAGCAGGAGTGCAGCTAAACCCATGACAGGAGGAGGAAGTGTCTGATTGCTCAAAGTGTAGTGAGGAGTTTGGATGGAGTGGTCGAACATGCATCCTGTTGTTCCATAAATGGGGCTGATGGAAACAGCTGAGCACTGTACTGAACTGTCTCCGTCAGGCCCTTAGACTTTAGAGAGGCAACGTGCATACTAATCTGCTACTCCATTTGAACTTTTTATCATTGGGGTTGTAGAGTAAGGAAACACGGTGGTCTCAGGACCCTCACTCCAGTGATTATTTTGATTTTTAGGAAAGCCTCTTTAAAGGAGATACCTTTATCTGTAGCTTCAGCTCCTTGACTGCAGATCAAGGTATATCCTTACTTGGTTATTGTTTCTGTGTATTTTGACTCAGTTCTTGACTCTCTGACCCTGACTTTGATCTCAGCCTTCCTGAAATATGCTCCTGCCTTATGCGACTAGTTCCTGTGTTCCACTCTTGCTATTGATTATTGCCTTGCATTCTGAAATTTGAAGTTCGGTGACTATTCTGGGGATTGCGACCTAGAAATCCAAGTGGGTTGTATTTAAGGCTAAAGAGGTTTCTTGATTTCTGCATGGAAGTAAACGGGGAATTACTGCATAAATAGCCAAATAATAGCTTTTCATGGGGAGCATACTGGCTTCCACCCCTCCCCCGATAAAAACATAAATGGGAGGTATCTGATTCCCAATCTGAAGCACCATACACAATGCTAGCTGGTGAGACATATCGCATGGAACACCTATTTATTGTGTCATCCTTATTTTCATTCTCCTATCACAAATAATACATCAATATCCTAAAGTACTTCTGATATGCCTTATGCTCCTTTATCACTTATATCACAAATAAAATACTTCCACATGAGCAATGTGCACCCAAATAATTCTGCATATACGGTGCTCAGATAATGCTGACTATACAAAACAACAAATAAGAGTACTGCAAGTACCCACATAGTACAGCCACGCCATGCTGAAATAATTGTGCTATACATTGCCTACATAATGCTGCTATGTATTATTCTATGAATTCATGTGATAAGTAGTTGCAATACCTAACATTTAACTTCTCATCTGAAATGCTGAAATCAAACATATACCTAATAAAATGCAGTCTTACAGCTCAGACTGTACTTGAGGCTTCGACCAAATATTGGTTACTAAGGCTTCCTACACACGGCTAAGCACAATATTGGGCTGTGAAACTCAGCTTGATGTCACACTCATGCACGTGCGATGTACTGGCGTATTCGAGGCGTTTTTCTATGGTGAGGTTGCAATCTTTCAGCATAGCATTCAGCTGTATCAGAGGATCAGCGCGTGTTTCCCATTGTTTTCAATGGGAAACCTTGCAACACAATGACGTGCATTAGACGCCGTGCAATGTTTTTTTTCTGTCCTATTGTAAACAATTGGACGATGAGTTCTGAGAGAATGCACAAAGATAGGACATGTCGCAATTTTGCAGGTGTGATGCAGTAACAAAAAATCACTCATGTATATGTCTCCATTCTAAAGAATGGGGTTCATATTCGTACAAGATTTGTGTGTCTCATAAAGCACAAATCTTGCGCTATTTTCATGATCGTGTGAAAGTGGCCTTATGCAGAGTTTGCTACATGGACATTAGATCCTTTAGCAGCACGTTTCACACCTTTTGGAAACAAGAGCATAAACCCATATATATATTGTAGTAGTGCAGTACACAGAAGGGCCTGTAGAGGGCTGCAGACAAGACTTCTGGTGCAAGGGTTAACACAAAGAGGTGGAGCAGGAACTAGAAAAGGACCAGTTCCTGCCAGAATCAGGTTAGAGAGAGAGAGAAGGAGAGGACCAGCGCAGCAGAGCGGAGGTGCTGCAGGCTGGTGGCCTAGACAAGGCCAGAGTCCGACAGGGACGACAACCCTGGACTTACCCAAGCAGAGAGAGGACCAGCGCAGCAGAGCGGAAGTGCTGCAGGCTGGTGGTCTAGCAAAGGCCAGAGTCCAACAGGGACGACAACCCTGGACTTACCCAAGCAGAGAGAGGACCAGCGCAGCAGAGCAGAAGTGCTGCAGGCGGGTGGTCTAGCAAAGGCCAGAGTCGAACAGGGACGACAACCCTGGACTCACACCCAAGTTTAGAGAGACGTTGGCTGTGAGAAAGAGCCAGATTCGTGGAGCTGCAAGGGCTGCTAGCCCAGGGTGTAGTGCAGACCAGAAGTTTGGCAGGGAAGATGACCCTAAGCTCTACACCCAGGTGGGGTGCTCACATGAACTGTTTATTTCGTTGTCATATGATGTGCTGTAAAAATAAAGGCTGGCAGGATCCAGATAAAGAAATCCACATCTCCCGAGCAGTTTCTACGTGTGGTGAGCCATTTCCATACAAGAGAGGTCAACGATCCGCAGGCAAGTTTACCCCACTTGCTACAATATATATATAAACTAACAATATCCTTATAGGGACACAGATGCAGCTGTGTTGGATAGAAAGATTGCCATTTGGCTACTAGGAAGGAGAATCAGATACTTTCTTCTATTGCACAAATGTAAATATTGAAGAAAGGGTAGAGGGGAAAAGAGAGCCAGGGAGGCTAGTCCTAAACTGGCACAACCCATCAAGTTTGCAAAGTTGGCAGATGAGGGGAATGCCAATATAAAGCAGCACTGCTGCAGCATGAAATGCCCTCTGGATGCCAGGGAGATGACTGCTCCACTGAGAAGGGGACGGAGAGTGCAGGGCAAGTTAGACAGGTCCTAGGGATGGGGGACTCAATTATAAGGGGGACAGATAGGGCCATCTGCCATACCGGGATCGTTGAACAGTGTGTTGTCTTCCATGCGTTCGAGTTTGACACATCGCGGATCAGATTGACAGATTACTGTGAGGGGCTGGTGAGGATCCAGCAGTCATGGTGCACATTGGCACCAATGAATGAATTAGAGGTCAATGGAGGGCCCTCAAAAATGATTTCAGGGACCTAGGATCCAAGCTTAGGGCGAGGACCTCCAAGGTAGTTTTCTCAAAAATACCACCTGCACCAAAAGCCACACTGGAAAGGCAACAGGATCTTAGGGAGGTAAACAAGTGGCTCCGGAGTTGGTGTAAGAAGGAGGGGTTCAGGTTCCTGGAGAACTAGGCTGACTATGCTGTTGGCTACAGGCGGTCCCATAGGGATGGGCTGCATCTTAATGGGGAGGGTACAGCTGTACTGGGAGAAAAGATGGCCAGAAAGCTGGAGGAGTGATAAAACTTGGGTGGTGAATTTAAAGGGTTACAATCTCTTCAGAAGAGACCATGGGGAACAGAAAGGGGGAGGGTTATGTTTGTATGTTAAATCCTACTTAATGCCTAGGTTACAAGAAGGTATGGGTGCAGGAGATGAACACACAGAATCTCTGTGGGTAGAAATACAGGGAGAAAAAATAACAAAATACTGATAGGGCTTTTCTATGGGCCACCAAAAATAACAGAAGAAACTAAAACATTATTATTAAGGCAGATAGAAGAGATTTCATTAATAAATTATTATGGAAGACTTTAATTACCCGGATATAATATGGAAAGTCGAAACCTGCAAATCTCACAAGGGTGATAAATTCTTGAGAACAATTAAAGATAACTACCTTGCCCGATGTACTGGCGGGAGCCAACCAGAGGGAGGGCCACTCTGGACTTAGTACTAACTAACAATCCAGACAGAATCTCGGGGGTGCAGGTTGAGGGACACTTGGGAAATAGTGACCACAATATAATTAATTTCCAGCTGTCATTCAAAGAGAAGCCCTATCAGGGAGCGACAAAAAACTAAACTTTAGTAAAGCAAAATTTGATCAGCTCAGAACTATCATCGGTAACATTAATTGGAACAGCATCCTCAAAAATATCAGTACAGACAACAAATGGGAGAAGTTTAAAAATATCCTAATAACCTCATGTCAGCAGTTCATACCCTTTAAAAACAAAAGAACTACAAGTAGTAGGAACCAATGTGGCTCGACAAAACTGTAAAGGGGGCAATAAATCAAAAAAAGAAAGCGTTTAAACTACTGAAACAAGAGGACAGCATAGAAGTGCTAAAATCATACAGGGAAAAAACAAAATATGCAAAAAAAAAGATCAAAATTGCTAAGGAAGAAGCAGAAAGACTGATCGCCAAAGAGAGCAAAAATAACCCTAAACTATTCTTAAATTACATAAACAGTAAAAGGATTTGCACTGAGAGCACTGACCCTTTAACGAATAATGCAGGAGAAATCATAGAAGATGACGAGAGGAAGACAAACCTATTAAATAGTTCCTTTTTATTTGTATTCACGAACAAAAAAGAAATGTCACATGGGATGCAAGGGAATAAAACAAGCCACTAAATATTGCATGTCTAACACAGGAGGAAGTGCAGAGCCGGTTAAAGAGGATTGAAATCGATAAATCGCCGGGCCCAAATGGAGTACATCTAAGGGTTCCAAGGGAACTAAGTGATGTGATAGCTAGATCGCTATTTCTTTTATTTATAGACACTATCAAGACCGAGGTTGTTATGCTGGATTGGTGCATTGCCAATGTGGTTCCAATATACAAAAAGGGGTCCAAAAGTGAGCCTGGTAACTACAGGCCAGTAAGTCTCACTTCAAAAATTGGAAAAATATTCGAGGGGTTTCTGAGAGACCCCTCGAATATTGGTATAACTCCTCAACAGCATGGGTTCATGAGGGGTCGATCATGTCCGACCAATTTGATCAGCTTCTATAAAGAAGTAAGTTCTAGGCTGGACCTGGGAGAGCCTATTGATCTGGTATATCTAGATTTCTCTAAAGTATTTGACACCATGCCGCATAATAGGCTGATCTATAAAATGAAACCGCTCGGTCTGGGCGAAAACGTGCATATCTGGATTTAAGAACTGGCTCAGAGATAGAAAACAAAAGGGTGTTAATAAATGGTTTGTACTCTGATTGGGCCACCGATGCTAGTGGGGTGCCACAGGGTTCAGTATTAGATCCCATTCCGTTCAATATATTTATCAATGACCTGATAGAGGGACTTCACAGTAAAATATCAAAATTTTCAGATGATACAAAATTATATAAGATAATTAATAAAACAGAGGATAATATACGACCGCAAAGGGACATAGATAAGCTGGGGGCTTGGGAAGAAAAATGGCAAATGAAGTTCAATGTTGATAAATGTAAGGTTATGCACATGGGCAGGAGAAACAGATGTCAAAAGAAAACAGGTTTCATCACCAACACAGAAGGGGGTTCTTCTTCGTAAGAGCAGTGAGACTGTGGAACTCTCTGCCTGCGGACGTGGTGATGGTAAAATCCATAGAGGAGTTTAAGAGGGGACTTGATGTCTTTCTAGATCGCTATGATATTATTGGATATAGACATTAGGTGACCAGTGGGTTGTTGATCTGGGTCTTACAGTCAGGTAGGAAGTATCAAAGGTTAATCCAGGGATTATTCTGACTGCCATTATGGAGTTGGGAAGGAATTTTCCCCCCAAATGGGCTAATTGGCTTCTGCCTCTTGGTTTTTTTTGCCTTCCTCTGGATTAACAAGGGGGGGGGGGGGGGGGTTTGAAACAGGCTGAACTAGATGGACATTGTCTTCTTTCAGCCTAACATACTATGTTACCATGTTACTGTATTGAAGAGGACAGTTAAAATACTAAACGGTCATGTTTTTATATTAAGGTTAATGTTCTTTGAGCAATTGAGAAGTTTTATCAACACTGTTATATGAACAATGCCCTATGGGAAAAAAAATGTGCATGTCTTTCAGAAATGTGTGCATGTCGCATGCTATACCACTTCATTGGCACATTTTGATTAATGCGCCTAAGTGTATTTTTTTTTTTATTTTGTGTAGACACAAATATTTCAGATAAAAGTCTATCATGGTTGCTTTCAACTTCTTGTTGTATCAGTTTCTTTTTTCATTTAAGAAGGTTTATACTTTTGTAAGTTGTCTTATAATAAATAATATAAAATGTCCTCGAACAGTTAACTCTAAATTAACCTTTCTTTTAAAGCTTTCCAACTATTACCTCACTTGGAGAAACACCAAACGAGAAATATTTGAAAATGGGATGCCTACAGCAAGTGTATTTTATTAAAAAGATCATTTCAACATAAGACTCTTCATCGTGCATTTTCTTGTAGAAAGTATATAAATGGTATTTGTACAGTAACAGATGTATAATACATCAAGGTTTATGCTCTGTATTATGAAACAGCAGAGCTAACTCCTTTTGAATGAAGGATTAAACAAAGAATAGATGTCCTGCACCAAGCATGCAGCATTAGATACAATTTAGTGTCTTTATTGCTTCTTTTAGCGAACAAGATTTCTTGCCATTATATGGGTGGGATAAACTTTTTCACAGCACTTGAAAATATATTAAATGCATTTGCCCTCTTTCCAGGTATCAGCCAGGTGTGTGATGATGGGGAAAGCTCAAAGCTCTTCTCCTTTGATCACCTCCGTTCCTCCTCAGCCACTAAGGCCCCTAATTGTTCCTGAAGTAAACTCAAAATTCCCACCTTCAAGTTCCAGATTTTCAATAGACATAGCTGGCAAAAAAAACAAGCCCAGTATACCATTCTCAACTTTGACAAAATTCATCCGACATGTTAGCATGGAAGATAAAGAAAACTTGTGTAGTTGTGAAGAACGTAGCAATATACAGAAGCATTAGCTCAGCTTCTCTGTTTATTAATATTACCAGCGAATATACGTGTTTCGAGGCAAACATACCTCTTCCTCAGTGCCTATGAGATTTAACAAATCTCATCCACAGGGTGCAGTAAAAGTTTATGTGGAATTGACATACGCAGCATATCTGCTGTAGATTTGAGTGAGGATTCTACCCTTTGCTTTGCAAAGGGTGGAATATAAGGTGAGTCTGCACCAAAATCTGTTGCAAAATGTGCATAATTAGCTGAGGATTTTGTCACTGCGGTTTAGCTGCAGATTCACAGTGGGTTTTTTACTGCAGAAAATCCGCAATGTATACAACCTGTGTGACCGTGCCCTAATTTTGATGAACTGTGGGCCATTATGGAGACAAATAATAGTGGGATCATCTATTTCTCAAAATCTCTGCTATTCTGAAGCAATAGTAATCCTAATCTTTCTTTATTTAAGGCCATTATACTCTGTAGCCCTTTGCAATTCAGAGGGTATTAGAGAGTAGCATGTCACAGTGAGGGTTCTAGTGTAATCTCTAAAACATAACTTTTATTCATCAAATAAAAAATAAAAATCTCAAAATCCTAAATTCTAGACACACGAACAAAATATATAAAACCTAACCCCTATCTTAAGGAGGGGAAAGCAATATATGAACTGCCTAAACAACAAGGTATTTTGTATCAAGGATACCAATTTTCTATCCCTGTGTTCAGCCATATATAGCTTATGGATAGAGAAAGAATACAGGTCAGTTCACTAAATTGATGTTCTCAACTTAGTTGTATTGCTGCGGCTATTCAATAGGTAGGAAACATATAAAGCCTCCGTCTTTATAGTAGGTGCATTGTTCCTCCCATTGATATACACTGCCTAACGTCTCAAAAGGCCGTAAGTATGAAAGCAAACACGCTTTCTACGGTTGATCCAGGATTTGAAAAAATCAAATGACTAGCTGACCTCTAAGTAAAGCTAAAGCTCCACACAATTTTTTGTGAGCTATAGCCAACAAGAGCCAAAATGCAGTACACCAAACTGCCAGGATCAATTCTGCCGTGGGTTTGAACCCACCTATTACTCCTACCTATTGAATAGCCGCAGCAATACAACTAAGTTGGGAACATCAATTTAGTGAACTGACCTGTATTCTTTCTCTATCCATAAGCTATATACGGCTGAATACAGGGATAAAAAATTGGTATCCTTGATACAAAATACCTTGTTGTTTAGGCAGTTCATATATTGCTTTCCCCTCCTTAAGATAGGGGTTAGGTTTTATATATTTTGTTCGTGTGTCTTGAATTTAGGATTTTGAGATTCAGAATCCTTTTTATTTTTTATTTGATGAATAAAAGTTATGTTTTAGAGATTACACTAGAACCCTCACTGTGACATACTACTCTACATCTAGGTGTTCTTCCTGCAACTGTGAAACCCTTGACGTATTAGAGAGTAGCAAACTAACAATTCAAACAAAAGGCATGAGGGCCTATGAGGCAAAATGTATGACAAAATAATTAAAACCTGGGGAACTCTGCTTTTAACTTTGCCATCACCATTAGGGATGAGCGAGCATACTCGTCCGAGCTTGATGCTCGTTCGAGTATTAGGGTGTTCGAGATGCTCGTTACTCGAGATGAGTACCACGCGATGTTTGAGTTACTTTCACTTTCATCTCTGAGAATTTTGCGTGCTTTTCTGGCCAATAGAAAGACAGGGAAGGCATTACAACTTCCTCCTGTGATGTTCCAGCCCTATCCCACCCCCCTGCAGTGAGTGGCTGGGGAGATCAGATGACACCCGAGTATTTAAATCTGCCCCGCCCGCGGCTCGCCACAGATGCATGCTGACATAGATCAGGGACAGTGCTGCTGATGCTGCTGCTGCTATAGGGAGAGTGTTAGGTGTTATTTTAGTCTTCAAGAACCCCAACGGTCGTTCTTAGGGCCACATCTGACCATGTGCAGTACTGTTGAGGCTGCTTTTAGCAGTGTTGCACAATTTATTTATTTTTTGTATATCGGGCGTGCAGACCATAGCGTCCTCAGTCTGCAGTCATTTTACTGAGTATAGGGGCAGTACTGGTGAGGCAGGGACAGTGGTACAGGGAAAGAAGTATACTGGCTATATAGGCAGTGGGCTTTTTCCCAAAAAGTTCAAAAAAATACTGTATTTGGCCTGCCTGTCACTGCCTTCAGTTTACTGCATCTCTGCTGGGGGTAGTAGTTGTTGAATTAATACCCAGCCTTGCGCATAATTGTTGCCTGCCTCTGCAGTGCGTTACGTATGCAAAGTCAGCCTCCAACAGGGAAATCGAAATACAGTGTATATCACAGGCAGTGTGGTTGTTCCCAAAAACTGTGGCCTGTCTTGACTGCTACTACTACTGAAATGGAACTAATACTGTGCTCCCCCTATACTGCTGCTTCGGAATTGCTACTGTGGCCTGTCTTGACTGCTACTACTACTGAAATGGAACTAATACTGTGCTCCCCCTATACTGCTGCTTCGGAATTGTTACTGGGGCCTGTCTTGACTGCTACTATTACTGCAATGGAACTAAGACTGTGCTCCCCCTATACTGCTGCTTCGGAATTGTTACTGGGGCCTCTCTGGACTGCTACTACTACTGAAATGGAACTAATACTGTGCTCCCCCTATAATGCTGCTAGTGATATGTTACTGGGGCCTGTCCCTAATGCTACTGCTGAAATGTTACTAATTCTGGGCTCTGCCTATACCGCTGCTAATGCTATGTCACTGGGGTGTGGAAACGGAGGCTTCCCAAAGACATGATGGTGGCGAGGCCATTTCCCACCAACGCGGTTAGTGTTAAGGTGCATATAACCACGGACATGTGGACAGGACACGTAGTGCCTCAAAAACATCCCCTCCTCCTCCAACAATGAAAACATTCTTGGCAAATACCTTTGCATTGGTCCGTCTGGTGGCAGTCCAAGAATTTCACCTTTACCGACACAACAAGAGAGCCCCCCCACCATCCCCCCACCACGGCCCACTTAATCCTGGCCACATTCCGAAAACCAACTAAATAAAACCCTGCTACTAGGTCAGCAGTCGCCACCACATTCCCACCAACGCGGTTACTGTTAAGGTACATATTACCAGTCTGACTGGGGCATGCACTGTGGGCCGAAGCACACCTGTATTGTATGTGACGTCAGTTCTGCTGAGCAGGGCACTGCAATGGGATTTATTTATGTACCGCCGGTGGGTTCCAGGGAGCCACCCATGCTGTGGGTCCACAGGGACTTCACATTAGGGATTTGTACCTGCCAGTGTCTATGTATTAAAAACCCCGGTCAGACTGGGGCATGCAGTGTGGGCTGAAGCCCACCTGCATTAAATCGGACGTAACCTCAGCTGTGCTGGGCAATGCAATGGGATATATTTATGTACCGCCGGTGGCTTCCTGGGACCCACCTATGCTGTCGGTCCACACGGAGTTGTAACTGCATATGTCTACCTATAAAGAACCCCAGTCAGACTGGGGCATGCAGTGTGGGCCGAAGCCCACCTGCATTAAACCTGACGTTACCTCAGCTGTGCTGGGCACTGCAATGGGATATATTTATGTACCGCCGGTGGGTTCCAGGGAGCCACCCATGCTGTCGGTCCACACGGACTTCACATTAGTAAGTTGTACCTGCCTGTGTCTATGTATTAAAAACCCCGGTCTGACTGGGGCATGCAGTGTGGGCCGAAGCCCACCTGTATTTAATCTGACGTTAGCTCTACTATCCAGAGCACTGCATTGGGACAAACTACAGGAGCAATACAGCGCTAATGAGACGTGCACAGCTACGCTAGCATAGGAGTCCGCTGTAGGCCCGCGATTGCTGAGGGTTTGTGCAGAGGCCTATGTCCTGGGTGCAGTGAAAGTCCGCTTCCTGCCTAGGATTGCTGAAGCTGTGGGCCGAGGCCTATGTCGTGGGCGTGGTGCAAGTCTGCCATATTTGGCCGCTCAGATCAATTTTTTGTTCATGTCTTGGGCTTCTTAGGACCCCCCTATGCTGTTGGTGCAAACTTAGTTCCCATCGCGGTGTTTGACCTGTCTGGCACAAAGGCACTGACTGACTTGGGTAGAGGGCAGAGCGCTGACGGCTTTCCCCTTGCAGTGTGGATTGAGCTATGCGACACCTTGACAGAATGAATACTGTGTGGCACAGGGATTCCCCATTGCTATGCCCACGTTTGCAGCTCCTGATGGAGGTGGCACAGGATTGGAGTTCTCATTGCTTCTGTACAGCATTGTGGGCTATCGCCCCGCCCCTTTTAAAGAGGGTCGCTGCCTGGCCCTGCCAACCCTCTGCAGTGTGTGCTTGCGGTTCCTCCTCATGGCAGACGCACTTATAAATAGACGTGAGGGTGGTGTGGCTGTGAGGCCAGCGTGTGGCATGAGGGCAGCTGAAGGCTGCGCAGGGACACTTTGGTGTGCGCTGTGGACACTGGGTCGTGCGGGGGGGGGGGGGGTTGGGCAGCATGTAACCCAAGAGAAGAGGCAGGGGTGTGTCCCGCAGGCAGTGCTTGTGCTTTGTTGGAGGTAGTGTGGTGCTTAGCTAAGGTGTGCCTTGCTAATGAGGGTTTGTCCGAAGTAAAAATTGGTAGGGGGGGGGCCCACTCTTGCCGCTATTGTGGCTGAATAGTGGGACCTGGGAACCTGAAATGCAGCCCAGCATGTTGGCCCTCGCCTGCCCTATCCATTTCTGTGTCGTTTCCAGCACTTTCTTGGGTTTTGCAGATTTTCACAAATGAAAACCTTAGCGAGCATCGGCGATATACAAAAATGCTCGGGTCACCCATTGACTTCAATGGGGTTCGTTACGCGAAACGAACCCTCAAGCATCGCGAAAAGTTCGACTCGAGTAACGAGCACCCGAGCATTTTGGTGCTCGCTCATCTCTAATCACCATCAGTGAGGAAACTTAGAATACCTAAGTTGACTACCTCATTTTTAACCTTGGATAACCGCAGGACACTGCAAAAATGATGCAGATAATGTGAGTAATTCAAAGGATTTCTTCAGATATCTCTAGATTAGTCATTTTCTCCAATCTCACCCAACAGCCATGCTATCTTTCCTTTTAAATATCCTGAACATCTTGAACTTGAATTGGAGAAGTCAAAATATTATACTCTTCCTTATGAGGATACATCATTTTGGAATTATTCCCATATCACAAAATGAGAAAAAGATGTGATCTAAGCTCATAATTCTACTGTTTGTCCTAACACTTGGAAACAATACCATAAATTCTTATAAACATGGTTATATATCCCACTAGGTATTGTCAGTATGTCACAACTCATCCTTGAGCTGTTGGAGAATCTGACAAGAAAACTCTCGGTGTTACAACCCTAGTAATTATAGCTGTTGCCCGACTACACTAAATTGACTATTTCATTCCCCTCAGGGTTAATTCACATGGGTGTGAAGATTTTCAGCCGGCCATGTCACGGCAGCAGCGTGGGCGAAAATTACATGAACGGGTGTTAAAAATCCCGTTTTAATTCCGGTTCAGTTGGCCGAGTGCAGCGATTATACGTCGCACCCGGAATACCGTCAGATGGGGAGACACACTTTAGCTCTGCTAAACTGCCTCCCCCTATTTGCCCCCTCGCTGTCTGTTGGCAAGGGGAGGGGGCAGGACGGGGTAGGAGCTTAGCACACTAGCTCCTGATTTGTCCCACCCCCTCCCATTGCAGACAGCCAGCAAGGGATGGAGAGGAGGAGGGAAGGGGGTGCGTTTTTAGCAAACACGCAGCTAAACTCCCTCCCACCTCCTTTTGCCGTCAGCTCTCACAGGCTTCCATAGGAGTCCATGGGATGGGCTGTATTCCATCTGGAAAAGATAGTTCCAGAACTATCTTTTCCAGCCAGCATAAAAGAGGCCGTCCAGAATGCACACCATATATGCTTTCTTTGCTGGCCGGCCAGTTTTACGCACTGGCAAATAGCCCATCTGAAAGCGCGGCCGATATATGCCCCATGTGAATGAAGCCTTACATGTAGACTATTTTATTGAAAGACATATTAGTCAGGATTATTGCAGCCCCATCCATTATTTATCTCAGGCCTTCATTATCTCGTCTTCTCTGCTATCATGTCATCAGACTAGATTAAATAGGTAGTCTGGGGAGAAAAAAAAGTCATATTCACCTCACCCAATTTCCCCCAGCTTCCGTTCCAATGGTGCATAGACTCTCACTGCACTCTTCTCCCAGCTCTAGATATGATATCCCAATTACTGGCTATATATGACTCCAGATCAGATAGTAATTGCCTGCAGTGGTCACTTGTCCTTGTGAAGGGGCGTCATTATTAGAACCAGAAGACTGAGCTCCGTAGACTTTGGAGCTGTTGGGTGATTCGGGTGGGATGAATATAGTTTTTTAATGTTTTTATACATTTTTCTTCTCTGCAGAAAACCCTTTTCATTGTTCTGGAAATGTTTCCAACTCCAAATTCACTTATAAGAATGGAATATAGACAATATATAAACTGCATGGATAATGCAAGGAATCATAAAAATACGCAAGAACATCCACTCTTTATATGTAAAGAAGGGAATCATGGTGACAAATTACAACACAAAAGAAAAGGGAAATTCTAATAGAGGATTTAAGAAATAGTTAACCAACTTTGGCAGAACTTTATGTAGAGCTAGAACTGCTGCAGGCGCTAAATGTATCTTTAAGTGATTATGCAAAGCACGTGCTTCTGATCTTCCACCGTACCGCACACCTTCCGTGTAAGTTCATTTTAATTACAAAAATAAGTAGCAAATGGTATTCAATAATTGAAAGAACATTGCGTTAATGCATGACTAAAGCCAACCAACAGAGGGACAGTAGCATAATATAGGTAGTTTGTCAACAGCAGTCCCCTAATATAACATGATGACAGTGCTTTTCCATGGGACCAAAACCAGAATTTTGCTATTACATTGCAATGTCTAATGCCACATTCATCACCTCTGCATCTGTATTTGGTGCTTTTTCATATTTTCCTTTAAAGTGGAACCATTAGCACATTTCCTTTTTACATTGAAGGCTTTTTTACAGGATCCTCCCTCATTTAGTTTTGCTGAACTTACCACCATTTAACATGCAGTTTTATTCTATCAACATAACAGTTTATTTAGTGTCCTGAAGCCCCCAACACCAGAGGGTAACGGATTGAATTTATAGTTGAAGAGTTTTGGTTCCATCTACAGTTGCAGAAAAAAAGTGGAGCTGTTGCTATCCAAATAATATGGAGTCCAAGAATGTCCTCATATGTCCTCATTTGGAATCGGAGACATAGTGAGGTATATACAATACAGCTGCACCGAGTGGGACAACTTAAAGCTTGTATGAAGCTGTAATAAAAACACCCGCAAACCTTGTGTGTTTTTTTTTTTTTTTTTTGCTTGAGAGCTGCAAGGAAGATTTGAACTGTCTTGATTTTTCCATTAAACTGGATTTCTAATGACTTCTATTTCATGTATTTCTTTCTGCAGGCTATCCTGTCCTCTGTAGTAATGAATGAAGCATGGAACTTGGAACATTTTCAGGCTGATATCTGTTGTAGGATCGAACTTATAAATACATTTACATATCCAGAACTGTGTTTTCTGTTTAATGTTGGATTTAATGTTGGCTCCGTTTTCTTTCTAATTTTGACAATAGCTTACAGGTAAGTGTTTTAACAGAATTTAGATAAAACTGAACCGTGACCCTGTAATATGCAAGTAAAAAGGAAAAACACCCATCACTAATCCTGACTGATATCAAGAATAAAAATAAATGAAAGCATAAAGCGGCAGACACATTTTTCATCAGAATTAAACATTTTTTTAAGAGGTGATACAAACATCAGTACAGTGCAGCATACAACTCGTATAATATGGTAAGGTCGCTACATGGGATACAAACAGTATCACTGTCTGGCTCTGTGGATATGGAGAACAGAAGGTGATCTATTATTCTACAAAACAGACAATGGGGCAGTTAACATACATAAAGATTAGGTTGCTTTCACATCTGTAGTTCCATTTTCCTACTCCATTTGGGGAGCAGGAAAAGGGAATCCCCTGGCTGAATGGGTCCGTCTTGCAATGGAACCAAAGAGCACCGAATGGATCTCATTGACTATAATGTGGTCAGTTTGGTTTCTGCTCAGCTTCCCTGCATTTTGCCGGAAGAAAATGCACTGCATGCAGAGCTATTTCTTCTAGTATTTTGTGCCAGATCTGCGACGGAACCTCCAAACACAGAGGTTTCAGTGCAAATATGAAGCCAGACGAAGTAGCATATGGGCAGCCGTTTCATATGCATCCCTGCTCTGAAATAGGGCGGGGAATTAAAATAACAAAAAGAGACCACTGCGCATAACTGCATATCATACGCACATGAACATGTGCAGTGTGACTCTTTTTTTTTATTCCCCGCCCTGTTTCATACGCAGTCTATACAGCAAAGGCTGCGTGGTACACAGAGAAATAAAGCATGCTGCGATCTATTTCTCATCTGTATTGATATGCAGTGCCTACATGTGCATGAATCAATGAAAGTCCATTGATTCCATTCACCACGTATCACAAGGCTGTGCAATGCACACGTAATACATGGTGAAAACACAGTCATAGACATGAGCCCTAAAACATCCAGGAATTGTGTTTACCTTTTTTTGTTGCTGCATCACACTATTGACTCATGTTCAATCTGTGATCTATTACTATACCCAAGTATTTTTCATATGTGCTGCTTAGCTCAATTCCTCCCATTCTGTATGTGCTTTTTAAATTTTTCTTGCCCATATGTAGGACTTTGCATTTCTCCCTTTTAAATACCATTCTGTTAGTTGCCAACCACTGTTTAAGCTTGTCTAGATCTTTTTCAATGCTCTCTCTCTCTTCTGTAGTGTTAACTTTCCCTCCTAGCTTTGCATATTTGGCAAATTTGATCAGTTTTCTCTCAATTTCCTTTCCTTTATGTCATTTATAAAAATGTTGAACAACACTGGGCCTAAGACAGAGCCTTGTGGTACCCCACTTAAGACATTCTTCCAATTAGATG
Source organism: Eleutherodactylus coqui (assembly GCF_035609145.1). NCBI lineage: Eukaryota > Metazoa > Chordata > Amphibia > Anura > Eleutherodactylidae > Eleutherodactylus > Eleutherodactylus coqui. The sequence goes on from NC_089840.1 coordinate 96,954,434, forward strand.
TGCAGCCATTATGACTACTCTTTGAGTACGATCACTCAGCCAGTTGTGATTTCACCTAACAGTTACCTTGTCAATCTCATATTTGTTCATTTTTTCCAATAAAGATTGCATGAGATACTTTGTCAAATACTTTACTAAAGTCAAGATATACTATATCTACCCCATTTCCCAGATCCACCTAGTGAGTGATTCTGCCATAGAAGGAAATTAGATTTGTCTGTCATAACTTGTTTGTTACAAACCCATGCTGGTTCTGGTTAATTAATCCATTCTCATTCCAAGTACTTGCATATATGCTGTTTAATAGTTTGTTTAAAGATTTTTCCTGGTGTAGAAGTCAGGCCCACAGGCCTGTAGTTTTGCTTGTCTTGCTCTTTAAAAAATACATAGACAAACTGGAGCAAGTTCAGAGAAGAGTTACCAAGATGGTGAACGGTCTGCAAATCATGTCCTATGAGGAACGGTTAAAGGATCTGGGAATGTTTAGCTTGCAAAAAAGAAGGACAAGGAAAGACCAGAAGCAATAGGATGAACTGAAAGAAAGGAGACACAGATTAGATATTTGAAAAAAACTTTCTGACAGTGAGGGTGATCAATGAATGGAACAGGTTACCACAGGAGGTGGTGAGTTCTCCTTCAGTGGAAGTGTTTAAACAAGGGCTGGACAAATATCTGTCTGGAATGTTTTAGTCAATCCTGCACAGGGGGTTGGACCTGATGACTCTGGAGGTCCCTTCCAACTCTACCATTCTATGATTCTATCTGTCTCATATCTATCTATCTATCTATCTATCTATCTATCTATCTATCTATCTATCTATCTATCTATCTATCTATCTGTCTCTCCTGCCTATCCGTCTCATCTATCTATCTATCTATCTCATGTCTGTCTATCTATCTATCTATCTTACATCCATAATCTATCTTTCCATCTATCCATCTAAATAATAACTGTATGTGATTCTTATTTTAATTCATAACATAATTAGGTGCTGTAAGTGCAGGAAAGCTGTCCAAACAAAAATCTGTGTTGCTCATAGTGACCAATCACAGCACAGCTTTCATTTTACCTCAGCAATATAAGAAATAGCCACCAATTACAGTGCAGCTTTCATTTTACCTTAGCAGTATAAAAAATAGCAACCAATCACAGCACAGCTTTTATTTTACCTCAGCAGTATAATATATAACAACCAATCACAGTGCAGCTGTCATTTTACCTCAGCAGTATAAGAAATAGCAACCAATCACAGCGCAGCTTTCATATTACCTCAGCAGTAAACGAAATAGCAACCAATCCCAGCGCAGCTTTCATTTTATCTTAGCAGTTTAAAAAATAGCAACCAATCCCAGCGCAGCTTTCATTTGACCTCAGCTGTGTAAGAAATGAAAGAAAGAAGCAGCAACCAATCACAGCACAGCTTTTATTTTACCTCAGCAGTATACGTCCTGAGATGTAGAGCTCTGGACTAGTTTTAGGCTCTCTACTAATAACCAATAAGTTGCTTCAGTCATATAATGAGTTGCCCCAGTTTTCCAGCATGCATGTTTCATATTGCAGAAAATGATGGCATCTTGCAAGATTTTCAGATGTTATTCATTAAGTTTACATAGAGCCTGTAAAAGGGTCGAAAGATGCAAATGAAGTACCTAAGTCACAGAAGAGAAAATATATCATCAATAAGTAAAGTTGTCCTCATGGAAAAAATAATGCAAATTAGCTCTCCTCCAGAACGAAGAAAAATGTCTCTCTAGTGCCACCTATAGGTACCAACTCTGTAATATAATGTCCAATCCATTTCACACAGTAGGGATCACTTTATGATTAGTGAAGTTCTGACCACTGGGACCACTACCAATCTTGAGGATGGAGATCCTGAAGGTCCTTGCATAAAAAAGAAGCCATGGTCGTGCATGCATGCTGTGACTCCATATGTTTCAATTACAGAGATTGCTGAGTGTTCGTACTTGGCAATTTCTGACGCTCTCATCAACCACTGCTGCATTTATTTGGGGACCTTTAGGACGCCGTTCTCAAGATTGGTTGAGGTCCCGATCCTGATCAGTTGTACCCCCACCAATCATAAAGTTATCTTCTATCCTGTGGATAGGAATTAACTTTAGAACTTGGCATAACCCATTTAAAAAACCTTTAGACAGGACGAGGGATATTGGCCAAATACAGAAGAAGGATTCCAGACCTCCTTAGAAAGACAAGCTTTATATTTGGATGTGAAGGAAGATTGCACTAGAAATGTGAAAATGGGTCCTGTAAGTGCCATCCTTGTTACTATGAGATACCACTTTCAAATATTCTGTTTTCAAACTACTAACAACCACAGTGAATATGTGAGTGCTTCTTATGCTCCACCCCTGGTGATGTCATCGCTCCACCCCCTGGTGATGACATCAAAGGTCCTACAACATATATAAAACAAAACGCTTGATCAACAGAAGGACAACACAGTTAAGGCTCTTGGAAGGGGAGGGCAAAAATAACAAAATGAGAATACAACTAAGCTGTTATTATCTCAGACACAACTCAGCAGTCCAGATAGAATACACTGACCTACCTCCACCCCAGAGATCCAGTGGGCTAAGGGACTTGTGGTGATGTCACTGCTGTGGGAGGAGCCAAGCTGTGTCTGTCTTGTGTGGGACTCAAGCTGGTTGTAATAGAGCTGTGTGTGTTGTGTGGGAATCATAATGGATGTACCATGTAGCAAAGCTGTGTGTTTGTGAATCAGGATGTTGTAGAGCTGTGTTTGTCATGTGCTGTATGATGTGTGGAGTCAGGATGGATGTAGTAGAGCTGTGTGTGATGTGTGGGGATCATAATGGATGTACAATGTAGCAGAGCTGTGTGTGTATGAATAAGGATGTAGCAGAGCTGTGTGTGTCATGTGCGGGGAACAGGATGAATGTAGTAGAGCTGTGTGTGATGTGTGGGGATTATAATGGATGTAGCAGAGCTGTGTTTGTTATGTGTTGTGTGTGTGATGTGGGGTCAGGATGGATGTATTAGAGCTGTTTGTGATGTGTGGGGATCATAATGGATGTATCATGTATCAGAGCTGTGTGTGTGAATCATGATGTAGCAGAGCTATGTTTGTCATGTGCTGTGTGTGATGTGTGGAGTTAGGATGGATGTAGTAGAGCTCTGTGTGATATGTGGGTCAGGATGGATGTAGTACAGCTGTGTGAGTGATGTGTGGGGATCATAATTGATGTACCATGTAGCAGAGTTGTGTGCATGTGAATCAGAGCTGTGCATGTGTAGCAGAGCTGTGTGTCTATGCATCAGGATGTAGTAGTGCTGTGTTTGTCATGTGCTGTGTCTGATGTGTGGGGATCAGGATGAATGTAGTAGAGCTGTATGTGTGATGTGTGGAGATCATAATGCATGTACCATGTAGCAGAGCTGTGTCTGTATGAATCAGGATGTAGCAGGGCTGTGTGTGTAATGTGTGGGGAAAAGGATGTAGTAGAGCTGTGTGTGATGTCTGGGGAGTATAATGGATGTATCATGTAGCAAAGCTGTGTGTGTGAATCAGAATATAGCAGAGTTGTGTTGTCATGTGCTGTGTGCATGTGATTTGTGGGAATCAGGATGACTGTAGTAAAGCTGTGTGTGATGTGTGGGGATCATAATGGATGTACCATGTAGCTGAGCTGTGTTTGTCAATCAGGATGTAGCGGAGCTGTGCGTATAATATGCTGTGTGTGTGATGCGGAGGGTCAGGATGGATGTAGTACAGCTGTGTGTGTAATGTGTGGAGATCATACTGGATGTACCATGTAGTAGAGCTGCGTGTGCGTGAATCAGGATGTAGTAGAGCTGTGTGTGTTATGTGCTATGTGTGTGATGCGTGGGGTCAGGATGGATGTAGTACAGCTGTGTGTATGATGTACCATGTAGCACAGCTGTGTGGTGCATTGCACCACCAGAAACACTGATTCTATAATTTCTAGTCTACTAGTAATTGACAGGCGAGCTGTGGAAGATTATTATATCTTATCTGAATCTCAATTTTACAGAAAAACAAAACATACCTTGCAGACAAAATGTTGTTAGCTTTTCTATAAATTGAACCTACCCTGGATTGTGATAAAAAGAAGCTCAACAAACCAGAAAACATCCGATTCAGAGCATAAACCGAACTGGGATTCATATTTTTATACATAGTATATTCCTAATCAGATAGAGTACAATAAGAAATTGTTGCATCCAGCATATAAAATTGTCAAACTGGAATGCAAAAGAGGCTCAATAAATCTTTTATTCAAAAACAGGAACAGTAGGACATTGAAGGCCATCTACATCTGTCCTTTATTTATGTAAATCACAGACAAAGGACTGTACTCATGAAGTTCTTACCTTTCATACATAAAATTGTAGAATTCTGTACAGCTATTTCTCAGCAGTTCCATTTTCACTGAAACATAACATTAGAAGTATGTTATTATTGTTCATTGAAGCGCCAAGAAGGACAAATATTGCACTGCTCCAGGACACTTCATTTCACCAACAAAAATAGCAGTGGAGCCATAGTTTCCTTGTCTCACAAAATAATTTATACAGCATATGTATGCTGAGGAAAGTGTGTGAATATGTTATGTACTTCATTTTAAAGGGCCACGCCAGTGATTTTTGTTTTCATTCATTATGGAGCTAGCCCCCCCTGTATATATAACTGAGCTAGTGTTACCTTCGTTAGTCATTCCTTTTTATCTGAAACCTCTGGCCTCTTTCTCATTAGATGGTCATGTGATCTCAATTCAGCTTGTATGTACTTGGCTTTATGTGTTCAGTTTCTAGTAGTTTCTCAGTCTGTGTGATGTTATTACATGGAGTATAGTAAAGATACTGCCTAGAGGGGGACACGGACATGCCTTTAACAGTTACTGATGATCATCACACAGTATCTGTCACACAGCTATAATGAAGGAGATTACAGATCATCTTCTGACTATATACTTATGGTTTGCTTGTTTAGATGAATATAGATTACAGAAAGTAATGGCAGTGTTGCAGAGATGGTAATGTCTCTAGCTGAACATGTAATGCTGTTCTGGCCCTTTTAAGAAATTTATACGTACCTTATATGTACCTTATTTATACGTAATTTATATGTACCTATAGATCCTCTGATGGTCCTAGGCCCTAACACAATAAAGGACCACATAGGTCCAGAATACACCCTTATTTGGAGATCACTTTGGAGACTGCTAAATGGAGGAACAATTGCACAGGTGCAAGGTCCTGATGAACAGCCACTCACATACCTTCCTTATATTGATGGGGGTGGCTACTTAGCACCATTCTTGCTCAAAAAAGGGTACATACAGAGTGTGAGGCCACATGATACGTGTAGTGCACCATGCAAACTTACAACCTATCAATGATGCCATAGTTCAATTCAACGGGCTGCGCTGCACTTCATAGATGAACCACACTGGCATTGGCACCCTGAGCTTCCCCTTGTGTTCAAAGGCACATTGCATGTTACTAATAAATACAAGATATTTATTAGTAACATGCAGAGATGTTGCCCTTGGACAGATTTGAACCTAGAACTCCAGTAATGCAACTGAGCCAACACACTTAATCCTTCTCCCTTTTCCAGAGGATGAGAAAATGGAGAAGAAGAAGAATATTAACCCTTTCCAATCCGCTGTCTGATGTCTGAAGACATTATGACTTAACCCTTTCCAATTCACTGTCTGACGTTTATTCTGTTTCTGATTGAAGACAGTACAGCTCCGATGTCGGAAGACGTCCGGCAGGGTATTCTTACTGTAGATTACTGGCCACTCTGTTGTCGGGGGCCTCTGCAGCATGTCCCATACCGCAGTACTTGCTCTAGCCAGCAGATGGCCCCATTGTATAATGGCGGAAAGAGAAAGCCCCCTAGGAAACCCTGAATCCAAAACTGGATTGCAAAGGGTTAAGGCTGTACAGCTTCGATTTTGAAAGGCGTCCGTCTGGGTTTTCTTACTGTATATTGCCAGCCTGTCTGCTGTCAGAGCCTATCCAACGTGTCACCTCATGCAGTACTGCCTTTAGCCAGCAGATAGTGCCATTGTATAAAGGCAGAAAAAGAGTAAGGTCCCTAGGAAAACCAGGATACAAATTATATGGCAAAGGATTAAGAACAAAGAGGAGTGGGGGGACTTGTTATTTGTTTAGCACCAACGTATTCTGCAGCGCTTTCAGGCAATTTCTTTTTTATTTATTACCCCCCAGGAAGCTGAGTACCCACTTTACTGACCATGGAAGGATGAGTCAACCTTAAGTCAGCTACCTAAACCATGCAGAGATTGAACATGTAACCCTCAGGTTGTGAGCGAGAGCTTAGGACTGCAAACTGCTGCCTTAACACTCTGTGCCACACGAGGTACCTGAATACAAAGTTTAGAGCAACCAAGACCAGTGAGCATGTAATTCCAGTTGTATTACTTTATGATGATAGTATGTTTCCATTTTATTATTGATGACTCACATAGTTAGAGTAAACTCACTATTCATGGCATTCGCTTACATAAAGAAGTCAATACAGTAATATAGCCACAATATTTTTTATTAGAGCTAATTGATTGTATTAAATTGCTAGTATGTTTTAGAAACTGGTATCAAGAATGGAAATTGTGGAAATGGCATGAAAGAACTGCATTGTAGTATGCATAAATGTATATTCATTTATTTATATTACATTTTCAGACTTTGGCAAACTCATTTTTAGAACTGCCTGTGTTTCATCAACCATAATACTTCACTGTTAAACAGCACCATGTTGGCATTACTGTTATTGCTGTTATTGGAGAGCTACAATGCTTATGTTTTTTCCAACAGGCAATGCCAAAAAGGCCGTTCCCATGGAGACATTTTTGTAAGCACACATATGTTTACATAGGATATGCATATGGTAAAATGACATAAAACATAATTCTGCACAATTATTTACAGGCAATTTTGGAAATTTACTGAATCTCTATTTGTCCTTTAAGCAAAATATTTTGTACAGGTCTAGTCTTCATAGCCGCAAGCATTGATGCTGTGAAACATGTTATGATCTGTATCTATTTTATGATACTGTTTTCTTTTCACATGCCTGAAAGGAAGGGTGTTGTTTAAGCATGCATTGTATTAGAGCAGCAGAGATCATTTTAACATACACAAAATGTTACTTTTTGCACTGGCAAAACATAACTTTCAAAGGGATTACAATTCGCAGAACTCATATTGGCAATGCAATCAAAGCATCTTGCCCATTAATGCATTATAAATCTCTCTCCAGAATCCAGGCACAATGCTGGAAGCACTAAGTATGTCTAAGTTATTTGCAGAAAGGTATGGTGTTGTTATTTTAATGATTATCAAGTATTTGTAGTCATTCTTCTTTTGCATTAAGTGTATAAAGCTTTTATAGAGAGCTTTTTCATATAAAAAGTCAAGTTAGGACAATGGTGAAGTTCTCTTCAGCTCAACAGACTGACGCTACTGACTTTAATTTAACTTGATATATTTCTAAAACTTTCTTTGTTCAGATTTGGTTGGGATAAAATATGCAAAAATAGATTTAGAACTATACTTTTATGTCTATATTTGCAAGTTCACATTGAAATAAACAGAATTGTTTTTTTCATTTTATGTTATTCATATACATGTTTATAGATCATTGGGATGGCCTATGTTAGCAGTGTGAGTTTTTCATTTATTTATGTATATTGATGATACATACGAAATCATTTGAGACTACCGGGGAATACTCAAACTTTCTATTTAATTTTATGTTCGGTTATGCACCATTGCAGTTCGTGTTTTGTTTTAGTGAACATGTACAGTGTTTGATCATATACCATGTGGTTAGTGATGCGATCTCCTATAGCAACAATCTGGTTCAAGTCACATCATGCTCTAATAGCATGCAAAGAGTAGAGAATAGGAAGAATATGACCCACAACATTCTATGGTGACAGATGTATTTTATAAATATTTTTATTTGCATTTACAACAAACATATAAAACTGAGAGGACTATTGCAAATGGACAAATATAATTAAAAGAATGACGTATGAAGAACCCCTCATAAGGATGACTCAATAGTCAATATAAACAAGGAACATCAAATAAGGCTCCCTACACACGGGCGGAAATTCCCACAGAATTTCCGCTTGTGTCCCCCTGCATAGGACTGCATTACAAAACGCAATCCTATGCAGACGGCCGTGATTTGTCCATGTGAAGACACACGTGTAAAACAAATTGCGGCATGTTCTATTTCTGTGCGGGTCTCGCAGAGGCCCGCACAGAAATGTCACTCCCGGCACTCCAGTTCTGCGCATGTGACGGTTGGCCGGCAGCCCGCACATCACAGAGCCGGAGCCGCGGGAGAAGGTAAGAGTTGCACTGGTCCCTGCAGGGGCGCAGGTCGGGTCCCGCTGCAAGATTTCTCGCAGGGTATCCAACCTGGACATCTGCAGGCCGCCTAACCCAACTCTATCCCTTAATCCCCCCCCCCCGCCCTTTATTTTCGTGGGCATTAAGTATATCAATCCTCATAGCCTTTTCACTAAATAATCACACCTTAATGCACCTTCAGTTTCCCCCAAAGTGCCTGCATTCTCTATAGACAAATACCAAGTAACGTATTGAAAAGAACTCATAAGCTCTTTATCCTCCTGTTCAGACAAAAAATACTCTCTAAATACCCTCCATTTCCTGAAAAACTTAGATATACATAACTCTGTATATCTCTCTATTTTTTCTTTCTCCATCTCCAAAAAATACTTTTCTGTAAAATTAACTCCTGCACATCTGTAATTGAGGGTTGTAGTCAGTATAAAAGTTGACACCACTGGGCTACCAGCATTGTAACATGGACCATATCTGCAATTTTAATATTATCTGGTTGTTTAGTGAAATATGTAGACCCGAGGATCTAACAATAAGTTTGCTTTCCAAACATTACTCAACTATTTGTATTTCCGATTCTCCAAATAATTAGGATTTTGAGCAAGTCTACAGACTATGGAAAAGATTGGTATTCACTTGCTTGCATTAGCTAATGGTCTGTCTGGTGCTTCTGGGTGTAACAGAACATTGAAGTCATAAATCACTCCATATATTAATTTCAAAAGTGTCTTTCTCCATCTATCATTAATAACCAATTTTCTTATCAGTGTCCAGCTGTCAAGTATTTTCTGGCTAATGTTTGTATTAATTTAATTCTCTCTCCCAACGTAGAAAATAATGTTGACTAGAGATGAGCGAACGTACTCGTCCGAGCTTGATACTCGTTCGAGTATTAGCGTGTTCGAGATGCTCGTTACTCGTGCTGAGTACCACGCGATGTTCGAGTTACTTTCACTTTCATCTCTGAGACGTTAGCGCGCTTTTCTGGCTAATAGAAAGACAGGGAAGGCATTACAACTTCCCCCTGCGACGTTCAAGCCCTATACCACCCCCCTGCATTGAGTGGCTGGCGAGATCAGGTGTCACCCGAGTATACAAAACGGCCCCTCCCGCGGCTCGCCACAGATTTATTCTGACATAGAGGAGGGAAAGTGCTGTTGGTGCCGGAGCTGCTATAGGGAGAGTGTTAGGAGTATTTTAGGCTTCAAGAACCCCAACGATCCTTCTTAGGGCCACATCTAACCGTGTGCAGTAGTGTGGAGGCTGCTTTTTGCAGTGTTGCACTTTTTTTTTTTTTTGTATATCGGCCGTGCAGAGCATTGCGCCCTGCAGTAATTATACATACTCCAGGGCCAGTAGTGGTGGTGAGGCAGGGACAGAAGACATATATTTATTGAATATAGGCAGTGGGCCTTTCCAAAAACATTTGGGAAAAAAAATCTATTTGGGCTGCCTGTGACTGTCCTCAGTGTACTGGGTCTGTGCTGGGTGTAGTTGTCCTCCTAATTCATACGCAGCCAGCTAAGTGTTACAGCAGGCTTGCGCAAAATTATTTCCTGGCTCTGCTGTGCGTTCGGTAAGCGAAGTCAGCCTCCAACCACAGGCCAATAAGCGGCACATTTAATTACAGCGTTCTGTTTCTGCACTACTGGTAATACACCATGCTGAGGGGTAAGGGTAGGCCTAGAAGACGTGAACGTGGGCGAGGACGCGGAGGCCCAAGTCAGGGTGTGGGCACAGGCCGAGCCAGTGCGGTGGCCAGGGGTAGAGGCAGGGCCAGACCGAATAATCCACCAACTGGTTCCCAAAGCGCCCCCTCGCGCCATTCCACCCTGCAGAGGTCAAGGTGCTCTACGGTGTGGCAGTTTTTCACAGAGACGCCTGACGACCGACGAACAGTGGTGTGCAACCTTTGTCGCGCCAAGATCAGCTGGGGAGCCACCACCACCAGCATGCGCTGGCATATGATGGCCAAGCACCCCACAGGGTGGCACGAAGGCCGTTCACCGCCTCCGGTTTGCACCACTGCCTCTCCCCCTGTGCCCCAACCTGCCACTGAGATCCAACCCCCCTCTGAGGACACAGGCACTACCGTCTCCTGGCCTGCACCCACACCCTCACCTCCGCTGTCCTCGGCCCCATCCAGCAATGTCTCTCAGCACAGCGTCCAGACGTCGCTAGCGCCACTGTTTGAGCGCAAGCGCAAGTACGCCGCCACGCACCCGCACGCTCAAGCATTAAACGTGCTCATTGCCAAATTGATCAGCCTGGAGATGCTGCCGTATAGGCTTGTGGAAACGGAGGCTTTCAAAAGCATGATGGCGGCGGCGGCCCCACGCTACTCGGTTCCCAGTTCCCACTACTTTTCCCGATGTGCCGTCCCAGCCCTGCACGACCACGTCTCCCGCAACATTGTACGTGCCCTCACCAACGCGGTTACTGCCAAGGTCCACTTAACAACGGACACGTGGACAAGCACAGGCGGGCAGGGCCACTATATCTCCCTGACGGCACATTGGGTGAATTTAGTGGAGGCTGGGACAGAGTCAGAGCCTGGGACCGCTCACGTCCTACCCACCCCCAGAATTGCGGGCCCCAGCTCGGTGCCGGTATCTGCTGCGGTGTATGCTTCCTCCACTAAACCACCCTCCTCCTCCCTCCTCCTCCAACGCAAGCACTGTCTCGCAATCAAAATGTGTCAGCAGCAGCAGCACGTCGCCAGCAGTCGGTGTCGCGCGGCGTGGCAGCACAGCGGTGGGCAAGCGTCAGCAGGCCATGCTGAAACTACTCAGCTTAGGAGAGAAGAGGCACACGGCCCACAAACTGCTGCAGGGTCTGACAGAGCAGACCAACCGCTGTCTTGCAACGCTGAGCCTCCAACCGGGCATGGTCGTGTGTGACAACGGCCGTAACCTGGTGGAGGTTCTGCAGCTCGGCAGCCTCACGCACGTGCCATGCCTGGCCCATGTCTTTAATTTGGTGGTTCAGCGCTTTCTGAAAAGCTACCCACACTTGTCATACCTGCTCGGAAAGGTGCGCCGGGTCAGCAACTCCAAGACGGACGCTGCCACCCTGCGGACCCTGCAACAGGGTGGCAGCTGTGGCAACGTTCGTTGCGGACCCTGCAACAAGGTGGCAACGACTGCCGTGCGACGTGCCCACACGGTGGAACTCTATGCTCCACATGTTGGCCAGGCTCTATGAGCAGCGTAGAGCTATAGTGGAATACAAACTCCAACATGGGCGGCGTAGTGGGAGTCAGCCTCCTCAATTCTTTACAGAAGAGTGGGCCTGGTTGGCAGACATCTGCCAGATCCTTCGAAACTTTGCGGAGTCTACCCAGATGCTGAGCGGGGATGCTGCAATCATTAGCGTCACCATTCCTCTGCTATGCCTCTTGAGAAGTTCCCTGCAAAGCATAAAGGCAGACGCTTTGCACTCGGAAACGGAGGCGTGGGAAGACAGTATGTCGCTGGATAGTCAGAGCACCCTCATGTCTATATCTCAGCACGTTGAGGAGGAGGAGGAGGGGGAGGAGCATGAGGAGGAGGGGGAAGAGACAGCTTGGGCCACTGCTGAGGGTACACATGCTGCTTGCCTGTCATCCTTTCAGCGTGTATGGCCGGAGAAGGAGGAGGAGGAGGATCCTGAAAGTGATCTTCCTAGTGAGGACAGCCATGTGTTGCGTACAGGTACCCTGGCACACATGGCTGACTTCATGTTAGGATGCCTTTCTCGTGACCCTCGCGTTACACGCATTCTGGCCACTACGGATTACTGGGTGTACACACTGCTCGACCCACGATATAAGGAGAACCTTTCCACTCTCATTCCCGAAGAGGAACGGGGTTCGAGAGTGATGCTATACCACAGGACCCTGGCGGACAAGCTGATGGTAAAATTCCCATCCGACAGCGCTAGTGGCAGAAGGCGCAGTTCCGAGGGCCTGGTAGCAGGGGAGGCGCGGAGATCAGGCAGCATGTACAGCACAGGCAGGAGAACACTCTCTAACGCCTTTGACAGCTTTCTGGCTCCCCAGCAAGACTGTGTCACCACTCCCCAGTCAAGGCTGAGTCGGCGGGAGCACTGTAAAAGGATGGTGAGGGAGTACGTAGCCGATCGCACGACCGTCCTCGGTGACGCCTCTGCCCCCTACAACTACTGGGTGTCGAAGCTGGACACGTGGCCTGAACTCGCGCTGTATGCCCTGGAGGTGCTTGCTTGTCCTGCGGCCAGCGTCTTGTCAGAGAGGGTGTTTAGTGCGGCTGGGGGAATCATCACGGATAAGCGTACCCGCCTGTCAACCAACAGTGCCGACAGGCTTACACTCATCAAGATGAACAAAGCCTGGATTTCCCCAGACTTCTCTTCTTCACCAGCGGACAGCAGCGATACCTAAGCAATACGTAGGCTGCACCCGCGGATGGAACATCGTTCTCTATCACCATCAAAAACAGGGACATTTTTGCTTCATCAATCTGTGTATAATATTCCTCCTCCTCCCCCTGCTCCTCCTCCTGAAACCTCACATAATCACGCCGAACCGGCAATTTTTCTTAGGCCCACAAGGCTCAGTCATATAATTTTTCTAAACAATTTTTATATGTTTCAATGCTCATTAAAGCGGTGAAACTTTCACCTGAACCAATTTTTATTTTAACTGGGCTGCCTCCAGGCCTAGTTACCAATTAAGCCACATTAACCAAAGCGATTAATGGGTTTCACATGCCCTCTTGGTTGGGCATGGGCAATTTTTCTGAGGTACATTAGTACTGTTGGTAGACCAATTTTTGGGGGCCCTCGCCTACAGTGTAATCCAATTAATTTTTAGCCCACCTGCATTACAGCTGACGTTACATCAGCTGTGTTGGGCACTGCAATGGGATATATTTATGTACTGCCGGTGGGTTCCAGGGAGCCACCCATGCTTTCGGTCCACACGGAGTTGTAACTGCATGTGTCCACTTCTAAAGAACCCCAGTCTGACTGGGGCATGCAGTGTGGGCTGAAGCCCACCTGCATTTAATCGGACGTTACCTCAGCTGTGATGGGCACTGCAATGGGATACATTGATGTACAGCCGGTGGGTTCCAGGGAGCCACCCATGCTGTGGGTGCACATGGAATTCCCATTGCGGAGTTGTACCTGCCTGTGACTATTTATAAAAAAACGCGGTCTGACTGGGGCATGCAGACACCTTGACAGAATGAATAGTGTGTGGCACATAGGTTCCCCATTGCTATGCCCACGTGTGCAGCTCCTGATGGCGGTGGCACAGGATTCTATTTCTCATTGCTTCTGTACAGCATTGTGGGCTATCGCCCCGCCCCTTTTAAAGAGGGTCGCTGCCAAGCCGTGCCAACCCTCTGCAGTGTGTGCCTGCGGTTCCTCCTCATGGCAGACGCACTTATAAATAGACATGAGTGTGGTGTGGCATGAGGGCAGCTGAAGGCTGCGCAGGGACAATTTGGTGTGCGCTGTGGACACTGGGTTGTGCAGGGGGGGGGGGTTGGGCAGCATGTAACCCAGGAGAAGTGGCAGTGGAGTGTCATGCAGGCAGTGATTGTGCTTTGCTGGAGGTAGTGTGGTGCTTAGCTAAGGTATGCATTGCTAATGAGGGCTTTTCAGAAGTAAAAGTTATTGGGGGGGGGGGCACTCTTGCCGCTATTGTGGCTTAATAGTGGGACCTGGGAACTTGAGATGCAGCCCAACATGTAGCCCCTCGCCTGCCCTATCCGTTGCTGTGTCGTTCCCATCACTTTCTTGAATTGCCCCGATTTTCACAAATGGAAACCTTAGCGAGCATCGGCGATATACAAAAATGCTCGAGTCGCCCATTGACTTCAATGGGGTTTGTTACTTGAAACGAACACTCGAGCATCGTGGTAATTTCGTCCCGAGTAACGAGCACCCGAGCACTTTGGTGCTCGCTCATCTCTAATGTTGACCATACTTTCAAGTAAGACCATCACAGATATAACAAGGAGAAAGAGTTCTTCTTTGAAGGAATCTACTAAAAGATCAAAGACATTTGCTCTGGCTTTCTCTAAAGCGTCATGTACCTGAGATTTCAGAAAACTAGAGACTTACAAATAAGGTAATGTGTTGGGAAGCTAAAATTGAGATTGCATTTCTGCAAAATTTAGATATCTGACTTCTGTCGGGTGCATCAGTCGTTGCACTAGTTTAATACCTTTCTATTTCCAGACAGCGAAAATCGCAGAACAATTAAATTTCCCATATTGTCTGCAGAGGTCAGTGGGCAGCCAATCAGCAGCCAGGGTGCCTTGCTGATGTCAGTAAATGCCATCTTGCATGTAGGCAGCAGTTTCATTAGACGCCTGCATCGCCTGACCTAGCCATATATAACATTGGCACTATGTGACCAGCGATATTTTCCAGTTGAGCGCAGGAAACAGAAGCTGCCAAGGCAGTGAGAAGGGTTTTGCAGGAAAACAAAAGGGCAGTGTCACAACCCTCAATTACTACTAGTCACGGCAACATCAGGCCGACAGCTAGGTCTGCTATCAGGACTTGTGCAGCCTGGGCATTCTTTGAAACTGCACCTGATGACAAAAGAGTGATCATCTGTAGGATGCGTCCTAAGCAGTTAAAATGCGGGAAGAGTGTAAACAACCTCAACATAACATGTATGAACAGTTACATGAACTTCCACCACCTTATGCCTTGACGAGTCATTCTGAGACGGCAAAGAGTCAGCATCATCCTGCTCCCTCTTCCACTGATTCTTCCTCCATCTTCCTCCATGTTTATGCCGTAGTCTCTGAACACAGAGAAGCAGCTTTGC